>NC_137821.1:6040260-6475260 GCF_963921795.1 Nannobrachium achirus | reverse complement strand
GTTATAATGAAACCAGCGTTACACATCCATCCTAACGGATGGTGTGTCAGGGCAATTCCACACATTTTGGTGGCAGAGCAGTAGAATGTTTGTTCTAAATGTGGGCGGCTTGAGGGCAGTGGCGTCAGTTCAGAAAAAGCTAAGGTATGACATGACTGGTGTCGAAGGCACGCGTGCAAGACACCAGTCATGTTGCCATACCTTAAGAAGTACAATCTATTTCCCCCCGTTTCTACGGCTTCTTGGGCTGGATATGGCAGCCTGGAATGGTTGTTCAAGTGCAGCTAAACTTGGCACGTGCCACAATACCTTGTTAAAGTGACCATTTTGTAACATTTTGTAGTTATTTTACTGTAATTTAAGAACATAATACAGATAGACAAAGAGACATTTGTGGATTTATATTTAAAGGTAACTTTTATTTTCCCCCGTGAACCCAGGGAATGGCAGCTGCATACCCCTGCCATACCGAATTGACGCCCCTGTGTGAGGGCACTGAGGGCAGTGTCTCTTTGACCGTCTAGAACCCACTGTAGATTCTAGCTGAGATGGAAGTGGGGGAAGGCAGGACATCTGCTGTGTTTTTCTGCTACAACAAAGTGGAGTAGTTCAAATGACTTTTTTTCTATTGATTACTCACACCATGGAGACTTGAGTTCTATAATATCTTTTGGTATTTGTTGCATTCCAAAGCAATGAGTAGAAAACACAGTAGTCGTGCTGCCTCCCCCACTTCCATCTCACTTCCATTTCACCTACAGTACTCTGCAGCAGGTCTATCATTGGTGGGCAACATTGATGATGGAGAGGGACACTATATTTCCACACACACTCCAGAGGGCCACATGTCATATCATCGTTATCGGGTGGAAACCTTGTATGTCCAAAACCGTTTGTTTTGTATTTATCATTTTAAAATTGAGTTAAACTAGTGAAAACAGCTGATCTACAAGCACACAACGCCTCGCACCGCGAGGCGTTGAGTGCTTGTAGATCGGCTGTTTTCACTACTTTTGTGCGACGGCCTTGTATGACGAAGCAGGGCTTTGCTTTGCGAATAAAACGTACACATTTGAAACTTGGAGATACAAGGTTTCTGCCCGACAGTGACGATATACTGTCTGGAATTTGTCTCGTATTTGAACCTTTTGAGCGGTGGTCACACCGTCTCCTCAGAGTGACTTTGTCCGTGGCTATGTTGGTCCGTAGCATGAGCTGCAATACCGCTGGTGACCAAGTGGCGCTGTTGTGTCACAACACACACGCACACACATGCATGCACGCACGCATGCGACCCTGAAATGAACTGCTAAACACACCCGGCCACGTGCACGCGCCACACACACACACACACACACACACACACACACACACACACACACACGCACACGCACACACACACACACACGCAGCTCTCTAATCTTCTTGTCACAGTGTGTCCTTGAAGCCAGCGTATCGTACACATCTCAGAGCTCTCAGCCAGCATCTTGTAAAGAAAGAGACCAGAAAATGTATTAAGTTGTATTTATTGCAGAGCTACAACCTGTCAACCTCCCAGGACAGATGATGCAGAATTATATTCACTTCATGAGCCAGTAACCAAGGCTGAGCTGTGGAGTGTTGTGTCTTTAAAACCAGGGGTTTTCAAAGTGGGTGACAGGGCACCCTGGGGTGCCACGACGGCAGTCAAGGGGTGCGTCGCGAGGCGTTGTGTGCTTGTAGATCTGCTGTTTTCACTAGTTTAGTAAATTGTATAGATGATAAATACAAAACGAACAGTTTTGGACATACAAGGTTTACACCCGACAACGACGATATGTTATAAATATAAGGTCATGCATGGACTAAAGCTGCATTTACTTTATTTTGAAGTTTTTTTATTCACGTACATATAGACTGCAATGCGTACTTCAGCAGTTCAGCACGTGTGCGTTTATTGGATCGTTGTCTCAATAACAAGCAGGTGGTCAGACTGGTCACAATTCAAGACGACCTGCCTTACCTTACCCATCAAAAATGGCTAAAGTGGCAAAAAAAGGAAAAGTCGATGCCGAATGCGGGGTTTTCAACAAAAATTGGACTGCTAAGTATTTATTTACTAAAGTCGGAGGTAAAGCTGTGTGTTTAGTTTGTGGGGAGCACATCTTGTGGGGAGCACTGCCTTTTGGCCCGGCCCACCACAAGATTTTCTGTTGTTCATGTGGCCCCATGGAAAAAAATAATTGCCTACTCCTGATCTAACACATAGTGCTGGAAAAAAAGAAAAGATTTGACAACATTTCATCCGAAAAGGTCATTATGTGTCTTATGGAGGAATTATGTAAATGTTGCCTGTGCTTGTGAATTTCAACAGCTAATCAGGCGTTCTAACAACGTGCAAAATGTCTGCAGTTCTGTTCATTCTGACCACACATGAAGACCACTTACTGTGGGATCAGGTGCATGTTGAATAAAATCCACTCACATTGTTTGAAGGAAAGAGACAAATAAAAGAAGATAAATGTCAGTATGTGTCCATCCATGAGATAGTTGCTATTATGCAAATACATCTGTACCATTTGGTCAATTTGACACCTTTCAGGGTCCTATTGGAGCATGGATTCAGTCGTGACCAAACAAATTAATGCACACACGTACTCAACAAAATATACCAGCCAACACCTTGAACGCTTCATGACGTCTGGAGTCATCAGCAGATAGATATGCGCGCTATTCAGTCATGTGGTTAATTACATATAGATAGACGTGGTTAATTACATCCTGACGTAATTACAGTGACTCATCACTGTATCCTTCATTTAGGATCTGGTGGGTTGTACGAAGCAAGCAGAAAACACCTTATCACAGAAAAATCATTTTTGATTATAGCACAAGACCATTTTCAGAGGTTTTAGGTGATTGATCATTCCCTGTGCATTTCCATTCCTGCTCAGCTAATAGCTAGTCTTCAGCTTTTGGTTTCCAGTAGGAGTTGTTTGCACGACTGCACTGGTTTGATTGATTGAATATTTTATTAGTCACAAATGTAAAAGAGCATAATATTTTAAAGCTAGAAGCATAACACAAAAAAGTATTGGGGACTTGTTAAGGCCCATTTCTCCATTCCCACTGGGCCAGATAACAGATAAAAAAATCTCTTTCCTCAGATATTTTTCCATTAACTCTTTCTCAGCCTGAACGCACTATTACGCAATTTTGCGCAAGAGCCTCCCAGCCGACACGCACTTTTACGCACTTTTTTTTTTTTTTTTTTTTTGAAACTTCAAAGCCTTCCCCAACTTCTGACATTGTTTGGAGTGAACCACATCAAAGGAAAGCCTCAAATCACCAGCCCAAACACAAACCAGCTGTCTCAGATCAGAGAAAATCACATCACATTACCACAACAATCACCAGACACAAGAGCTGTGGGAACCGTCTTGGCATTCTAGCCGAGTGAGAGCAATTGAGATGGCTGATTGATAAAAAGAGAGAGAGAGAGAGAGAGAGAGACACTGAGAGACACTGTGTGTGTGTGTGTGTGTGTGTGTGTGTGTGTGTGTGTGTGTGTGTGTGTGTGTGTGTGTGTGTGTGTGTGTGTGTGTGTGTGTGTGTGTGTGTGTGTGTGTGAGGAGAGGAAAAAAGAGAAAGAGCTAGTATTTTTTTTTTTCAACTTCAAAGCCTTCCCCAACAACAAACACAACAAACTGTCTCAGATCACAGAAAAACACATCATAATTATATTTACCTTTTGTATAGTCCATCCATAGTTTGTAGTAGTAACAGACAGTAGTAAAAGTAAGAACCATGACGATCCAGTAAAACTTTTTGTAACGGCTGTAGAAGTATAGTCCTCAGTAGTATACTAAAGCACTAAACTAAACCCCCCCCCCCAAACACATGGCTGATCCTTGCCGTGAATGCCGTACATCCAGCAATCCCAGGCCTGGGGAGGACCCAAATCACCATGGTAACACAAGGTAACACAAGCTGATTGGCCACACAATGGTAACCATGGTGATTTTAGTCATTCCAGGGCCCAGGACGAGAGAGAGAGTGTAGCAGACTCTCTATGTCTCTCAACCACTCGCTCTGCCACACCTCTCTCTCTCTCTTGCTCTAATTTCCCTCTCTCTCTTTCTTAGTAAGCGGTCTTTCACTCCCCGTGTCTCTATGTCTCTCGACCACTTGCTCTGCTACACCTCTCTCTCTCTCTCTTGCTCTAATTTCCCTCTCTCTCTCTCAGTAAGCAATCTTTCACTCCCCGTGTCTCTATGTCTCTCGACCACTCTCTCTCTCTCTCTCTCTCTCTTTTTTTTCCCCAACAGCTGACATTGTTTGAGGTGATCATCACAGTAAAGTCTCAAATCACCAGCCCAAACACAACAAACTGTCTCAGATCACAGAAAAACACATCATAATTATATTTACCTTTTGTATAGTCCATCCATAGTTTGTAGTAGTAACAGACAGTAGTAAAAGTAAGATCCAGTGTTGTTGTTGGTAGTGTGAGCCAGGTCTCACAAGCCAAGCTAAAAGAGAGGCGTCAATTGGGTATGGCAAGCTATGGCAGCTCACATACCTTGGCTACAGGGGGAATATAATAAAATGTACTGTAATCGTGCCTGTTGGAAAGGTATGGCAACATGACTGGTGTCTTGCACGCCGGGCCTCGCGCGCGTGAAAGACAGCTTTTTTTTTTTTTTTTTTTGCCATACCTTTTTTTTGCCATACCTTTTTTTTTCGCTGAGCTAAACGCCCTGCTCGATCGGCCGTGGTCCGCGGACCACCGCCGATCGAGCAGGGCGTTTAGCTCAGCGGCGTCAGTTCAGAAAAAGCTAAGGTTGACGCTGGAATGTCTTTACAAGATTAGGAGCATATGTATCACTGACGCTTGGATTCAGCCGTCCTGGGCCCTGGAATGACTAAAATCACCATGGTTACCATTGTGTGGCCAATCAGCTTGTGTTACCTTGTGTTACCATGGTGATTTGGTACATGACCGTCCTCCCCAGGCCTGGGATTGCTGGATGGACGGCATTCACGTAGCAGCAGCCATGTGTATGGTGGGGGGGGTTTAGTTTAGTGCTTTACTATACTACTGAGGACTTGCTGGATGGACGGCAATCTCTCACCGTGTCTATATGTCTCTCTACCTCTCGCGGAAAAAAAAGGGAGAGAGAGTGTGTAGCAGACTCTCTATGTCTCTCGACCCACTCGCTCTGTTACACTGCTCTCTCTCTCTTGCTCTAATTTCTCTCTCTCTCTCTCTCTCTCTCTCACAGCCGTGATACAAGAGAGAAAGTTGGGGAGAGAGAGATTGATTGATTGATTGATTGATTGATTGATTGATTGATTGAAGACTTTATTAGAAGTTTGCATAGGAAAAGGTACAGTTTCATTCACTGGTACAAGGTCTACTAAAAGGAGATCCATGAAAATACTAGGCTTATTTCCATAGTAAACCATATATCTCATATAACATTGAATGACAGACAAATAGAACACAGTACTATGCAGTAGATATGTAAAGAAAAACAAAAAAGAAAACAGTAAGAGTGCACGTGTGCGTGCGCATGCCCATGTTCGCGTGCACATGCATGTTGCACGTTGCAGAGGGGGGGGGGGGGGGGGGGGGGTGGGGAGAGAGAGAGAGAGAGAGAGAGAGAGAGAGAGAGAGAGAGAGAGAGACAGTGACACAACGTAAACACATGCACGTTGCGTGTGTTTGTAAACTCAAGACATGCATCAGACTGCATTCTGAGATAGACAGCGCCGCCGTGTGGATGACAGGCGTGCCTGCATCCACTGCTATCAGTATGGACCAGAGCCCTTATAGGTCTATTGTCCACATAACTTGAGGGATTGAGCTGAAATGTGCCTTTATACTTGAAAAGTCTGTAAAACACGTATTTGTTTACCCATTTGTTTGAAAACATACTGCCTGATGCATCATTGAAGCCAAAAATAGAAGGCTGAAAAGAGTTATGTTTGATAGCATCCTTTCGAAAACATGTATTCAGAAAGCTGTTTTGGTGATTACATCGCCTACAAACAGCCCTATTTCTAAACAATAGAAAATGATAGCAACTTACTACTTGGCGGATTTGTAAAGAGGGCGAATTGATCTTTCCATACGTATATGGAAGTTGGTATATTCACAGTAGAATGAATAGATATTCTATTTATTATACTAAGAAGTCGTTTATCTCAAAATGTCTATGCAAAAAGGCTGTTTTGATAGCAAAACAATCTTTATAAAGTTGCCATTTACTAGACTATAGAACAAGATACAGATTTTCTAGTTTGATGTATCGGAAAGAGCGCGAGCAGGCCTTTCCAGTCATATGGGTGTGGTGTGCAATACACTCTACAGACGATGCGTAATCGTCCCCCAAAATGAGTGAAAAATCCGGCAGTAGAGACTTAGAGCCAGATTTAAGGGGGCTGAGAAAGAGTTAAAGTGGATGGTAGATACAGATAAAAAAATATATATATATCTGTCACAGATATATATATATATATATATTTTATCTGTGACAGATATCTTTTTTATCTGTATCTACCATCCACTTCAATGGAAAAATATCTGGAGAAAGAGATTTTTTTATCTGTTAACTGGCCCAGTGGGAATGGGCCATTAGTCTGGTTTGAATGGGAAAATATGGAGATGACTGACATCATAGATGTCTGACGTCATAGATCACACAGGACTGACACAGTATGCCCATATACAGGCTTAATATTGATGACATCAGGGATCTCCATATAATAGGCATAAAAGGGACATGGACTGACAGATCTCCATGTATGGCCATTCATTTATTAGTGAATTCATTTTCTCCATTGACTTGAATGGGGACAATTCAAATGGTTAGACGGAATTCATGTGTAAGTGTGACTCGCGGCACGGCAACCACACTTGCAATGTCCAATTCAATGTATCAACATAGCATACAAATACAAACACAATAATATGTTCAGAAGAGATGGGGACATTACATTGACTCCCCCGTGGTCCTGATAGATTTATATACAGTATAGCCTACATGTTATAATGAAACCAGCGTTACACATCCATCCTAACGGATGGTGTGTCAGGGCAATTCCACACATTTTGGTGGCAGAGCAGTAGAATGTTTGTTCTAAATGTGGGCGGCTTGAGGGCAGTGGCGTCAGTTCAGAAAAAGCTAAGGTATGACATGACTGGTGTCGAAGGCACGCGTGCAAGACACCAGTCATGTTGCCATACCTTAAGAAGTACAATCTATTTCCCCCCGTTTCTACGGTTTCTTGGGCTGGATATGGCAGCCTGGAATGGTTGTTCAAGTGCAGCTAAACTTGGCACGTGCCACAATACCTTGTTAAAGTGACCATTTTGTAACATTTTGTAGTTATTTTACTGTAATTTAAGAACATAATACAGATAGACAAAGAGACATTTGTGGATTTATATTTAAAGGTAACTTTTATTTTCCCCCGTGAACCCAGGGAATGGCAGCTGCATACCCCTGCCATACCGAATTGACGCCCCTGTGTGAGGGCACTGAGGGCAGTGTCTCTTTGACCGTCTAGAACCCACTGTAGATTCTAGCTGAGATGGAAGTGGGGGAAGGCAGGACATCTGCTGTGTTTTTCTGCTACAACAAAGTGGAGTAGTTCAAATGACTTTTTTTCTATTGATTACTCACACCATGGAGACTTGAGTTCTATAATATCTTTTGGTATTTGTTGCATTCCAAAGCAATGAGTAGAAAACACAGTAGTCGTGCTGCCTCCCCCACTTCCATCTCACTTCCATTTCACCTACAGTACTCTGCAGCAGGTCTATCATTGGTGGGCAACATTGATGATGGAGAGGGACACTATATTTCCACACACACTCCAGAGGGCCACATGTCATATCATCGTTATCGGGTGGAAACCTTGTATGTCCAAAACCGTTTGTTTTGTATTTATCATTTTAAAATTGAGTTAAACTAGTGAAAACAGCTGATCTACAAGCACACAACGCCTCGCACTGCGAGGCGTTGTGTGATCTGCTGTTTTCACTACTTTTGTGCGACTGCCTTGTATAACGAAAGCAGGACTTTGCTTTGCGAATAAAACGTTCACATTTGAAACTTGGAGATACAAGGTTTCTGCCCGACAGTGACGATATACTGTCTGGAATTTGTCTCGTATTTGAACCTTTTGAGCGGTGGTCACACCGTCTCCTCAGAGTGACTTTGTCCGTGGCCATGTTGGTCCGTAGCATGAGCTGCAATACCGCTGGTGACCAAGTGGCGCTGTTGTGTCACTACACACACGCACACACATGCATGCACGCACGCACGTGACCCTGAAATGAACTGCTAAACACACACAGACACGCGCGCACACACACACGCACCACCACCACAACTACTCACTTCAAACTTGGTTTGATTTTATCTAAATGAATGCCCTACTCCGTCACACCAACGTACACTGTAGTTGAAATAGCCGATCTACAAGCTGCTCAAGCTGTTAGGAGGAAACATTAGAACATTGTGGGAGCCAACATGTCTGCCTTGAAAGGACAACTTTGCTCTAAATAACATCTAGGCTTGTTTTCCTACTTATATCCATCCCAAATAACTGTCCATGGGGTCTAATAGGCAGAGATGCCCCTGTCGTCCAGTTTCCCCAGCAGACCCCAGCATTTCATAAGCATATTACTACTTAACGGAGTAGTTCACCCCAAAAATGATATGATTTCTTTTGATTCCGGGGAATCAATGGGGGTAAATAGCAATACATTTTGCGACAAATACAAAAACAAAAAAAAATCACACCCAATGTGAAGTGAGCAGTGGTTGTGCATGCATAATGTCTTCAATTGGTAATTGGTGATGTAATACGGCTACACACACACACATTGCTATGGCAAACGCTGAGGAAAACACATTGCTATGGCAAAACGCTGAGGAAAAGGACTAGGATATAGGTCTAGGATGTAATTGGTGATATAATATGGCTACACACACACATATTGCTATGGCAAAACGCTGAGGAAAACACATTGCTATGGCAAAATGCTGAGGAAAAGTGGCTACAGACACACGCACAGCCACTCTATGCTATGGAGCGGTTTACCACCGCTCAAAAATTACAGAACTCCATGGCATGAGTACTCAATAGGAAAAAACAACTTAATTTTGGGTAGACTTATGGGCTCCATGCTAGGAGGGCTGGGTTCAGCTGGGGGAAACTGGACGACATTTCTACCTAATAGACTCCATGGACAGTCATTTGGGATCGATAGAAAGTAGGAGAACGAGCCTAGACGTTATTTAGTGTTGAGTTGTCCTTTAACCCATTTAGGCCTAGCATTATTGAATGCTTTAACCAGTGAAAAATAGCAGATCTACAAGCTTGTAGATCTGCTATTTTTGAAAAAATGTGTGCAAATCTTTGAATATACCTATGTATTTTTAAAGCGAACGTTTTTAACTCAAATTTCGCTTCTGGGGGTCCCTGGAACTAGATATTTTGAGAGGGGGTCCGTGGCCAAATAAATATCATTTTGGGGGTCCTTCACATGAAAAAAGTATGAGAACCATTGACATAGTAGTCTCTCAAGAACAGACTAACTGAGCTCCAGTCGAGTGAAAAGGACCTTTTCTTTGACAATGGCTGGCCAGATTGCTGACATAGAAAGATGTTTTTTTTTTTCATTTTTCAAAAGACACTTATAGAATGGGGTCAAAATTCAAATTTTCAAGATTTTTCAAAAATAGCAAATCTCTAAGCTTGCAGCGCGGCACTATGATGATACACTATAATGTGTACAATGTGTTGGTGAAGACCTTATGTGCTACCTAGCACGAAGAGGATTAAGTAGTAAGTAAGTAATAATGTGTACCCATTCTGAGTGGGTTAAGACGAGCAATTAGCTCCACAAATGTGTCTGACATTTCCTCCAGACGCGATTACTGTACGACAATGCTCTGAGAATCTGAGTGTGTGTGTGTGTGTGTGTCAGGGACGTGCAGAGAATGATAGAGAGGCAGGGGCTGACATTTATAAAAGGGCCTTTTGGTGGAAAATATCCAAAATAGCCGTCCTCCAAGATTGGAGGTCGGCTATTTTTGGTGCTTGATATCACACTGAACTAAGCAAAATCAAGTGAATACTGGAGATGTGGCGTAACGGCATGGATTTCTACACAGAGAGGACAATTCTTTCAACATAAGTTCAGGAGAGTTTGGACCAAGCAATTCTCTTGAATGCTGCCTTCAGGCATGGAAAGAGTGCCTGACACTCAGCCCGTTTCACTCCATTATTCAGTCTGAGGTCGCTCCCACCCAGGGCGATTGCTGGGATGGGCGTTGCCAAAGAGGCAGTCTTCTGCGATTGGTTCACCGTCTGACCAACACGTAGTGTTGTTATGTGTGGCTGGCTCGTGGCTAGCCTGTTGCTTGCTAACCAAAGAAACGGGAGGCTCTCTCCATTCCGACATGTCGCCACTCCGAAATTGACTTCTTATTGTCGGAGTGGCGACACTCCCATAGGGGTTAGATTTAGGGTTAGGGTTAGAGATAGGGTTAGTGTCGGAATGGAGACATGTCGGAAAGGAGACATGTCGGAGTGGAGAGATGCACTCCAAACAAACAGCAGGAATAGGAGCACAACAAATTAGTAATCAAACACAACATAACATGTCTGCTACTGATGTTTCATAGCGAGATCGATACGATCGCATTTTACCCAATTTACCGCATTTTACCGCGATGCGATGTGTGCGGTCCCGTCTGGCGGCGGCGAATTGCACATGAGTTCTGGGAAATCCCCACCCACGCTGATCACAAGACGCTGATTCACGACGCTGATTCGCCGTACGGATTTTCGAACGAGGAAAGAGTCTTCAATGAGAGCAATTCTAGACCCCTGAATCGCCAAAACAAAAATTTAAAGGGGTATGGCTAGCGATTCAGGGTCTGGAACTAGGCTATGGAAATAGGGCATTTGCAATTCTTTCACCATATGGTAAAAACTGCATTCATGGTCTGGAGAGGGCACTTTTTACAGACGGGTAAAAGGGCAGGGGCTCAAGCCCCCTTTGATCGCGACCGTAGGTCGCATTTACTACCAAAACCTCCACCGGCTGTCTGTCTGTCTCTCCGTCACACGTCACACGTCACACGTCACACGTCACACTTTTGCCCTGCTCATATCTCCACAACCGTTGCCCCCATCCATGCCAAATTTTGCACACACACTCCTTACCTGCCAATCTACAACCTCCAAGGACCCCCGGAGCTTCAGGGACCCCCAGGTCCCTGGGGGACCCCCAGGTGTAAAAAATGACCAAATGTGCAAAAATGACCAAATGACCACCCCAACGGGGCTGCTCACGGGGAATTCCTGGGGACCACCCACTCCTGGTGCTCCAGAACGGATGCAAAAGTGGTGGCGCCCCCAGTGGAGGACCCCCTCCACTGCAGCTCACATAAAATGCCGTAACTCGGGCTAGGAGCGTCCGGGAGAGCCGGGGCCGGTACCTATTCGTCCGCCAAGGCAACGCGGAGACCCCACCCCTCATTTCTCACATGGCCCTCTTCTAGCGCCACCTTCAGGCCGATTTTTAAAACACATTTTTGGACACTGCTCCTACAGTTTTTGCCCTAAAATCACGCAAATCGCTACACAGTATGTCTACACTCATCCCATCAACATGAATCTATCCCATATAGCGCCACCTTCAGGCCCATTTTTAAAAACACATTTTTGGACACTGCTCCTACAGATTTTGCCCTAAAATCACGAAAATCACTACACAGCATGTCTACACTCATGTCATCAACATGGAGCAGGAAGATTTTGGAAAAACACATTTTTGCCCTATTTGTGGAGATAAGCGACCTACGGTCTTACTGGTCTCCCTTTTGACACTGTGTGTGTGTGTGTGTGTGTGTGTGTGTGTGTGTGTGTGTGTGTGTGTGTGTGTGTGTGTGTGTGTGTGTGTGTGTGTTCTGTGCAGGTGTGTAACAGCAACAGGAACTGTCACTGTAACGGAGGCTGGGCTCCTCCGTTCTGTGACCAGCCTGGCCTGGGAGGCAGCGTGGACAGTGGACCCGTGCAGTACCACAGTGAGTACACACACACACACACCTACACACACACACACCCTGGGAGGCAGTGTGGACAGTGGACCTGTGCAGTACCACAGTGACACACACACACACACACACACACACACACACACACACACACACACACACACACACACATGCATGCATGCACGCACTAGGGCATTCACTGAATATTCGAATATTTGAATATCAAAGTTGCTACTCAACGTTCTTCACCGAAGTCGAATACATTCTTTTTTAATTTTTTTATTTCGCTCTTTTTTTTAAATAAATATTATTTCTTCATGGTTTATACAGCTTGGCTAGATAGGAAGTCATTAGAATGAGTTGTCAATGCCCCTGGTGGATGAATTGGTTAATGCTCTATACTGATGTCATGCGTCACGTTTTGTCTCCCGGAACTAATTACCCGGAATTGCCGGACTATAAGCCGCAGCTTTTTTCCCATGTTTTGAACCCTGTGGCTTATACAAAGGTGCGGCTTATATAGAGATCTTTACAGCTAACGGCCAGTTAGTTAGTTTTACAATTGTCTTTAACAAGGATTTATATATAGATTATTACAGCTAACGGCACTCTAGTGGGAAGCAGGAAGGACATCTGCGGCTTATAGTCAGGTGCGGCTTATATATGTAAACATTTGTTTTTTTTTCTAAATTTAGCTGGTGCGGCTTATATTCAGGTGCGGCTTATAGTCCAGCAATTAACATCGGCCAACCGGCAAACTCCATGTCATGATGGAGGAAGAGCCAGCTAATACAACTATCACTACTAGACTGAGAATTGTTCATTTTTGTTGGAAGAAAAAAAATGTATATATATTTCCTGTCGAATATTCAACTATTCGAATACTTTGAGGTCGAATAATTTGAATACTAAAAATCACTATTTGTGAATGCCCTAACACACACACACACACACACACACACACACACACACGCACAGACACACACACACACACACACACACACACGCACAGACACACACACACACACACACACACACACACACACACACACACACACGCACAGACACACACACACACACACACACACACACACACACACACACACACACACACACACACACACACACACACACACACACACACATACACGTAAACACACAGCTCTCTAATCTTCTAGTCACAGTGTGTCCTTGAAGCCAGCATATCGTACACATCTCAGAGCTCTGACGGACCCAGGAGGATCTTGTAAAAAGAGACAGAAAATGTATTAAGTTGTATTTATTGCGGAGCTGCAACCTCCCAGGACAGATGATGCAGAATTATATTCACTTTATGAGCCAGTAACCAAGGCTGAGCTGTGGAGCAAACATTTTAGTACTTTTCCTTTTGGTACTTTTAAATATTACTAGTCCTTACCCGTTCAAAGATATGAGCTCCGAAATGATGTGCAGTGTGTGGGTTATGGGGTGTGCACTGTGCACACAGTATATGAGGGATGGAAAGTAACTTTCTGGTGCTTGCATGATAATATGTAGGGGCATCAATGTAAGAAATACCCGTTTCGTTTAATGGCTACAGAGATACTGTGTACCGATCTACATGACAACATCTGAAAGAGGGCCAGCCAACACCCCCCCCCCCCCCCCCCGCCCACCCACACACACACACACACACACACACACACACACACACACACACACACACACACACACACACACACACACACACAGAGCTGGTTAAACATGTTGCCCCATGCTAGATGCAGAATAGATATGCCTCATGCTAGATGCAGAATAGATAGTAGTTACACCATAAAAATGCTAATATACAGCATATGATTTGTGAAAGTGACAAACGGGCTTCACAGTTATGTCAGGTGTGTTCATATGCTAATGGTGATGCGATTTCAGATCAATTGCTCCAGCCACTGAGGAGAAACGCTGTGACAGACAGACAGACAGACAGACAGACAGACAGACAGACAGACAGACAGACACTCACTCAGACAGACATTCGCAAAATTATAGTATAGATTTGATACCAAATTACCAATACTTTTGTACTTTTATTCAAGTAGGTTTTGAATTCTGGACTTTTACATGCAACAGAGTATTTCTACTTTACAGTATTGATACTTTTACTTCAGTAAGAAATGTGAGTACTTTTCCACCCCTGTCCCTGTGTGTGTGACCATGTGATCTCACTAGTATAGTACCAGTAAGACTCCCTAATCGGGAGATAAGCGACCGTCAGGTCCCATCGTGACTTTAGAGCAAAATGTGTTGGAGCAGTGTCCAAAAATGTGTTTGAAACAATCATCCTGAGGGTGGCGCTATGTGGGACAGATCCATGTTCATGACGTGAGTGTAGACATATTGTGTACCGATTTGCGTGATTTTAGGGCAAAATGTGTAGGAGCAGTGTCCAAAAATGTGTTTGAAACAATCGGCCTGATGGTGGCGCTATACGGGACAGAACCATGTTGAAGACATGAGTGTAGACCAAGTGTGTACCGATTTGCGTGATTTTAGGGCAAAATTTGTAGGAGCAGTGTCCAAAAATGAGTTTTGCAAGAATCGGCCTCATGGTGGCGCTAGAAGAGGGTCATGTGAGAATTGATGGGAGATATGAGAAGGGCAAAAGTGTGCCGTGTGACTGACAGACTGACGGACGGACGGACGGACGGACGGACAGCCGGTGGAGGTTTTGATAGTAACTGCAACCTGACGGTCGCAAAAACACTGTCCCTGTGTGTGTGTGTGTGTGTGTGTGTGTGTGTGTGTGTGTGTGTGTGTGTGTGTGTGTGTGTGTGTGTGTGTGTGTGTGTGTGTGTGTGTGTGTGTGTGTGTGTGTGTGTGTGTGTGTGTGTGTGTGTGTGACCATGTGTTCTCACTAGTATAGTAAAACACTGTGTCCATGCTGCTCTCAGGTCAGGTGGGTGTGGTCCTGGGTCTGCTGCTAACCTTCCTGCTGGTGCTGCCTGCCGTGCTGACGCTCTTCTACTGCCTGAAGACCAAGAGCTCCTACCTCCACCGCTGGCTCGCCCAGAGAGACAAGAAGCAGCAGAACAACAGGTAAGTTACACTCTCACAGAGGGACAAGAAGCAGCAGAACAACAGGTAAGTTACACTCTCCCAGAGAGACAAGAACCATCAGGACAACAGGTAAGTTACAGAACAACAGGTAGGCTACAGGTAGCTCTCACAGAGAGACAAGAACCATCAGGACAACAGGTAAGTTACAGCCTTATAGGAGGCTCTCACAGAGAGACAACAGAACAACAGGTAAGTTACACTCTCCCGAGAGACAAGAACACGCAGAACAACAGGTAAGTTACAGCCTTATAGGAGGCTCTCACATAGAGACAAGAACCATCAGGACAACAGGTAAGTTACAGCCTTATAGGAGGCTCTCACATAGAGACAAGAACCATCAGGACAACAGGTAAGTTACAGCCTTATAGAAGGCTGTCACATAGAGACAAGAAGCATCAGGACAACAGGTAAGTTACAGCCTTATAGGAGGCTATCACATAGAGACAAGAAGCATCAGGACAACAGGTAAGTTACAGCCTTATAGGAGGCTCTCACAGAGAGACAACAGAACAACAGGTAAGTTACACTCTCCCGAGAGACAAGAACACGCAGAACAACAGGTAAGTTACAGGTAGCTCTCACAGAGAGACAACAGAACAACAGGTACGCTACAGGTATCTCTCATAGAGACACACGCACCAGCAGGACAACAGGTAAGTTACAGATGAACAGAACAAGCTGAACAAGGGGGCACGGTAGCAAAAGGGCCTTTCTGTGTGGAGTTTGCATGTTCTCCCCGTGTCCCCAAGGGTAGGTACGCTCGGGGCCGGATCTCCCCATAGGCAAGGGGGGGCATTGCCCCCCTAAATGCCCTGTCTGCCCCACCAAACAAGATGGCATGAAAAAATAAAATATGTATATATTTCTTTCTTTTTTTCTTTTCTTTTTTATATTATGCTACAGCTGTCGCACCACCAAAACCAACACCATTTCATTATATATACATTTTAAAAACTCCGATCGCCAATGCCATCTCTCTCCCTCTCTGCACCTCAAAATAAGTAAAACAAATAATTATGTTCCAGGCCAGCAGCTCCGCCCCCGATATGCGTTGAATGCGTAGTAGGGAACAGCAGTCAGTCTCGTCTCGACAGACAAGTACACGCACCACTTCTGGTTGCCAACTAACTTCAGTTTTGTCCAGCGCATTAAGGAACTAATCGAGAGAAGGAACAGTTTGTTTTTTAGTTGTGCTTGCAGCTTGTTTCACTTTAACATCTGGCTCTTTCGGTCAATATGCGTCGATTTCTGGTTTCTAAACCTCGCGACGCGAGTAGCACTGCTGCTACGGCTCCAGTCAGTCCAGAGGCAGGCTCCGAGCCGTCGTCGACTCGGGGTACAGCTGCTCCTCGACCCGACCCAAACCCTAACCCCCAATTGAGTTCCACAAGCACGGCAACACAAGCTGAAAGCGTCGCCGATCGCAACGCAGCAGCGGCCGCCGATAGCAGCACGCAGGTAGACCTGCTGCTCCTCGACCCGACCCATTGAGTTCCACAACCACCGCAACACAGCCTGAAAGCTTCGCCGTACACGACGCAGCAGTGGCCGCTGCTAACAGCACTTGGTTGAGCACAACAGCACCATCACAGCCCGCTAATCTTGTGTTTCCAAACGTCATTTTGGCAAGACAGCACGCGCATTCAGCCCGGGCTGGTACCGTGGAAGACCATGGCTGGAATATTCAGTGAAGTTAGATGCGTGCTTTTGTTTTCCTTGTCGCAAATTTGGAGGAAATAATGACAGGGATTTGGTTTTCACCAAACAAGGGTTTAATAATTGGAAAACTGCATTGGAGAAAGACAAGGGATTCACAAAACACGAATCTAGTCTATGTCACGTGAAAAATGCCAACGCCTGGTCTGAAATGATAAAAAGAGAATCTACATTGAAAATCTCCTAGGGCCAACCCAAATAGAAAAAAATAGGTACTACATTAAAATCATAGGAGAAGTAGTTCAGTTCCTTGTAGTTAATGAACTCCCACTTCGTGGCACTCTGGAAAGTTCACATGATGAACAAGAATTGGAATTCTCTGCAGGACTCTTCTTAAAAATGGTTGAATACTCTGGCAAAGGACCCCAAATGTAATGAAATTAACAAAAACATCCCAGAATTTGCAAAATACAAATCTCACAACATCCAAAATGAAATAATTGATACACTAGCAAAAATGGTTTTAAATAAGGTAAAATATAAATATAACAAAGCAGATCATGCTGGGTTTTGCATTAAAAGTGATGGAACTAGGGATAAATATGATACTATAGATGATAAATATGATACTGGATGGATAGATTGATACACTGATATGACACTAGATAGATGATAAATATGATACTGGATGGATAGTTTGATACACTGATATGAGACTAGATGGATGATAGATATGATACTGGATAGATTGATACACTGATATGAGACTAGATGGATGATAGATATGATACTGGATAGATTGATACACTGATATGAGACTAGATGGATGATAGATATGATACTGGATGGATCTATCCATCCAGTATCTAGTCTCGTGTCATATCAGTGTCAGTATCTAAGTCTCAGTATCTAGTCTAGTGTCATGACACTAGATAGATAGATAGATAGATTTTCAGGGTAGAGGACAGACAAAAGGCAACACCTGTATTGTGTTATAGGTATAAGTGTGCCAAAATGCATAGGTTTTTATGCATTTCTGGCGTTATGACCCCCTAAAAAGGTTGCCCCCCTGGCATTTCCTCTCGCCCCACCTACTACTAGAGCTTACATCCGGCCCTGGGTACGCTCACAAAAAACATGCAGTAATCCTGGTTTCTATACTGCCCCCCCCTGGCCAGCCAGCCGGGGCTCCCCAGGCATGGCAGAGGGAGAGCAGAAACCAAGATTACAGCTTGGCACTGAGGTATGGAGAGTATTGATTATGTTCAAGCCTCCAGGACCAGATTGAAGAAAAAGTTGACAAGTGACAAACTCTGGTCCTGAATGGGCAAGCGTGCTTGACCAATGGGGCTTGACACACCACGGCTATGGTCTGTGACACATAAAACCCACTAATGTTAATGCTTATAGGCTCACTATGAGCATTTAAACCCACACAGAGTGTGAATGCTTATTTATAGGCTGTAGTCATCCTTCTGGCTGGAGGAGAACAATGCACTGGATGAGTGAGCTTTAATTGAAACTTAATGAAACTTAATTGAACTGGTAATTGATTGAGCCATACAAGTGTCAATAGCTTGTTAGTCAATGAAAGCATCAAAGACTACGACCTGTTTGATGTCTGTAATTAGAGTGGAGGAGGGGATGTGTTTGTATACACACCGACTCACCTGATTGACTGAATGGTTCTGAACCAGGCCAACACCCACCACGTGCCCCAAGCCTGCAGCCCTGATTGGCTAGCCCTTTCATCGGGCTAGTGGTAAAAGCTTATTTAATGTGAAGGGCCAGACTTCACTACAACACCACTGCCGCCAGGGGGTGGTGTTGAGTGCAGTCTGGTTTATTAACCAGGCAAAGAGGGAGGGGCCCAAACTGTAGCCTGGGTGCCAGCCTGCTCGCTCCGTTCCACGATTTGTTTTGTCTCTCTGCAACACAGTCTGGAAAGCCTCCTATCTCCAAGGGGAGGCGGGACATAGAAAGCGGCTGGAACATCACCGCGGCTTCCGATTGGTCTGTGGTGCGGGGCGGGACAAATACACCAGCGTGTATTGGCTGGCTGATGATGTAGCTATACCCTAACCCTACTCTGATTCGTAGGAACAACATCCAATCAGCAACGACGTTGAAATAGGAGTCAACTGAATCATTTCCAGGCTGTGATGCGGAGAGACAAAACAAATCGTGGAACGGAGCGAGCGGGCGTGCAAACAGGCTGTCCCTGAAATAAAATAATTACCTGCTTGTAAAAAATGTATTAATAAAAGCTTTCCCTCTCTCTCTCTCTCTCTCTCTCTCTCTCTCTCTCTAGACTTGAGAGCTCTGTGGAGAAAGAGAAGAACGGTCATTTGAATCCTGCCTTCCACCTCAAGGTGGTTGGTCCCATCAACAAAGCCAGCAGCAGCCATAAGGGGGTGAGTGCAGAGCCCTGTGTGTGTGTGTGTGTGTGTTAGGGTATTCACAAAATATTCGAATATCAAAATCACTATTCGACGTTGTTCACCGAGTCAAATATTCGTAGATCTGCTATTTTCACAATGTTCGCCTCTTGCTTACTTAATATTTGACAGTTTGGCCAGTCCTGTCGAATATTCGACTATTTGAATACTTTGAGGTCGAATAATCCGAATACTAAAAATCACTATTCGTGAATGCCCTATTGTGTGTGTGTCTGCACATTTCTAAAGTGACAGTTTAAGGACGTTTTAATACCTCTAAAATGACAAATTAAACATTGGCCAAATTGTCAAATATTATAGAGGCAGAAAGGTATAATTTCCATATCGGTGCATCCCTACATGAGACTGTAGCTTTTTCTATGCAAACACATTCTTCCATCAATCAATCCAAGCAGCTCCCTCACGGCAGCAAAGAGGTGTAGAATGGGTACACGTTATTGTGTATCATTATTTTATGCTTTAACTATTGAAAAATAGCAGATCTACAAGCTCGCAGCGCGGCACTCGGTGCCGCGCTGTGAGCTTGTAGATCTGCTATTTTTCACTGGTTAAAGCATTCAATAATCCCAGGCCTAAATGGGTTGTTACACAGCCTATTGACTGGAGTATCACAACACTTAGTTGAGGTGATGTCCCTCCTCTTGTGTCATCAGCTCCCTCACAGCAGCAAAGAGGTGTTGCCCCTCCGCCCCGCCCCTCCTCCCGGCACCGCCGCCGGTGCCGCCGCCTCCCAGCCGGTCAACGTGGTGCGCCCGCTGCGTGCCGCCCCGCCGCCCCAGCGGGACCCCTGCAGGGCCAACCCGCCCCGCCCGCCGCTGCCGGGCAGCAAGCCCCCCGCCGGGCCGCCCAGGACCCCTCCCACTGTCGTCGCCGCCGCCCAGCCGCAGAGACTCACCCCGCCCAGGAAACCCCTCCCACTGAACCCCGCCCGCTCCCCACTGGTAAGACTGACCTCGCCTCACCAGGCTTTCGGGGGGAAAGCCTGGTGTTCGTTCACAACAGGCCGTTTGGTTTCCGTCTAACGCGCGGAAACCACTAGAAGAAGCGGCGTCGCTTTGATTTGGTTCCCTCCGTTTGTTTCCCCAATCCCTATTAAAACGCTCGAGTAGCCTAGTGTAGTCTTGCCAGTCGCTAACAGTTGGACTAAAAGATGCACATACAAAACGATTTTTTCAAAAGCAAAACTACTCCGCATCAAGGAGTTTATTAGGTAGGACCTAAAAGTATGTTCTTGAGCGCAGGCGAATATTTTAGATTAAAACTGTTTCCGGTGGATAGTTCCGGCAAATTGTAGTCCTTTGAGTACTACAACATGACAAGTTGTGGTTTCCGCTCCAGACTGGATTTACAAACCCGAAAAGTGAAGTGATCCCAGACTAGGTAAGACCGCTCCTCCCACCCAACCCCGCCCGCTCCCCACTAAGACTGCTCCTCCCAGGGACGTGCTGGGCCCCTGATTCAGCCCGGGAAAAAGAGTTGTAGAGGCCCTCATTGCGCGCTATAGAGAGAGATCTCTCTCTATAGCGCTGCTGCTACTCAAAGATTTGTGACAAAGTGACAAGCCAGTGGGCCAATTACATGAGTTATATTTCGTCGTTGTCGGGTGGAAACCTTGTATGTCCAAAACCGTTTGTTTTGTATTTATAATTTAAAAAATGATTTAAACTAGTGAAAACAGCCGATCTACAAGCACACAACGCCTCGAGGTGCGAGGCGTTGTGTGCTTGTAGATCTGCTGTTTTCACGACTTTTGTGCGACGGCCTTGTCTGATGAAGCAGGGCTTTGTTTTGCAAATTTGAAACTTGGAGATACAAGGTTTTCTGCTTAGCACCAGTGGTGTAAAAAGTACTCACATGTTGTTGGGCCAATGCTACTGGGACGCAAGCCAGGGGTCTGATCTAGGGATGGAGACGATATGAAAATGTCATATCATGATGATTGTGACAAATGAAATCGCGATATTATCGCGATAATCAAAGTCCATTATCCTGGGGCTGAACGTTTGCCAAAAATGTACCGCTCTACAAGCTCACAACGCGTCGCGTTGTGAGCTTGTAGATCGGCTATTTTTGGGCAAAGAGATTTGGTAGATAGTGAAAAAAAGACTATCAAGTACGTATATTATAAGTACGTTTTACCAATTATAGAGGGTTTAAATGGTAACGGATATGCAGCTTGGCATGAAATGAAAGGTGAATTGATCCTGGGCCGAGGAAGAAATGCCACTTCAAACTTTTCAAATCATCCATGGTGGCGCTATAACAGGCCGCCTGGCCTGGTGGAGACCTGTGCTCGGAAGAGCACTGCTTCTAATTTATTTTCTTTTTATTTTGTTCATACAAGCTATGATGATTGCCTGTCCGTCTCTCTCACTAACCATCTATTTGTCTTGTCTTGTCCGTCCCTCTCTGTGCGTGTCTGTGTGTGTGTGCGTGTGTGTGCATGTGCGCGTGCGTGCGTGCGTCCGTGTGTGTGTGCGTGTGTGTGTAGCTGGTGTCAGAGCAGCGCTCCAGGCCCTCTCCGTCTCCACCTCAGAGGCCACTCCCCCTCAGCCCGGTCAGAGGGGGCGGGGCCACGGCGCGGGACCCCCCCGCCCGCGGCGGTGGTCTGCTGGTCATGATGCCCCCGGCCGTGGGCCCCAAGCCGGTGGGCAAAGTGGGCAGCTTCCCCCCTCTGACAGTCACCAGGTACCAACCTTCACCCCCGCTGTTCCCCCTTGCTGCTACCAGAAAAGTATTATGCTACAACTTGACTGTATTACCTAAATAAACATTGTCATAATAGTCCAGTTTAATATGTCCAAACATGAAAGGTTCGTTCACATTTTCGGGGGATTTTGAAAACTATATATTTTTGGATACTTCAGAGTATAACTAAAACTGAAATTCCATGATTCCATTTGCAAAATCCCTAGGGGAATTTTTTACAGCTTCTGAAAGTGTGTGTGTCTCATTCACTTACTATACACTATACTATAAAGGAAAAGTATCGTGGGGGCTGTATCGTGGGGGCTGTTTTTAGCCCAAGGAATGTTTTTCATGCAGTAAACATGATTTCAATCGTGATTTTGCATGTTTCACCCCCATACAACCCCATCTTTCAAACATGGCAGCCATCTTTGTTTACATAACATGTAAAACATAATGGCTGCTATCTCATGAATGCCTGAACGGATTTCCAATCGGATTTCTTTTGTTTGAAAGCTGTGAACGGCGTGCACACACGCATGATCTGTGCATGGGCGTGCATGATCCGTGCACTATAAATTACATGGAAGTCTATGGAGACTTCTGGCGGTGAAACCTGAAAGACGGCATATTCAAATTGGCAGTGGATGAGTTAATCTATGGTCCCATGTCTGTTAAAATTGATGATACAATAGCGCATGCCGTAGGAGGGGTGTGGCTAGCTTGATTGACAAGCTGCCAACCAATAGCATGTATTGAATAGCATGTATTGAACTCTCTCTCAACTAAGGGGTCCTTGGACCGTAAATGTTGAAGTCTACGGTGGGGTGGTAACAGTGTGTTTACAACATGTCTTTGTCTCCCCCTGCAGGCCGATCCCGGGAGCCAAACCAAACACAGCCTCGTCACCGTAAATGACCTCCTCTCTTCTTCTCCTCCTCCTCCTCTTCTCCTCCTCTTCTCCTCCTCCTCCCAGTAGAGGAGGAGGAGGAGGAGTAGCCAGACAGCCTATTTGCACTAAAGAGACCTCGGCAGGGGGAGGGACGGTGGTGCACAGAGCAGTCCATCAGAGGGAACCAAGGCATTCTCACTCCCAAGTCCTGCTGGGTGACTTTAGCCATACTCATAACACCTGTAGAGGTCGCTAATATTCGGACGGTAAGTCTCTACAGGAGTTATAAAGGGAGAGAGTCAGAACGCTCTTGATGGTTGAGCTCCAACGTCCATATTCGGCTCAAAACTTACATGTACGAATGAATAAGGTGCTCACCGCATCATCGAAACAGCTTTCTATCTACCGATGAGCCCACTCGTCGGCATGTGATAGTCCACATGTTTCCAGTAAATTAATGTTTACTAAAACTTCTCAGAGTCTCGACGCTTTCCTTGTTCTTGGGTAAAAATGGCCGAACATATCACGTGACGTTGATCGCCGCCGCTATTCGCTCATACTAGGACATGACGTTTTTGTATGCGGAAGTATTCCAACGTTCTGTAGTTCTGAAGGCGGAAGCATTCCGACGAGGAAACGCGAGTCTCGGAGAAGTTTGAGTAAACATTAATTTATTGGAAACATATGGACTAACACGTGCCGACGAGTGGGCTCATCGGTAGATAGAAAGCTGTTTCGACGAAGCGGTGAGCACCTTATTGATTTGTACATGTATGTTTTGAGCCGAATATGGACGTTGGAGCTCAACCATCAAGAGCCTTCTGACTCTCCCTTATAACTCCTGTAGAGACGTACCGTCCGAATATTAGCGACCTCTAGAGGTGTTATGATTTAGGGCTAGGGTGACTTTTGGGGTCGGACGTCCCCAAAAAGTCAAGCGTCTGACCGGAAAGGAGGACAAAAACGGCAAGATGTTGACTATGAGTTACCATTCTGTCCCTATCAGTCACACGTTGACTATAGAAGGGATGTGAGTTGGGATTCTGTTCCTATCAGGACATTAACTCGCTGAGTCGGCTGAAGGGGACTTCGGGCAAGGCTCGGCACGATCGACTCACTCGCCTTATGGCTCGCTCGTTAGGCTCCTCTCGTGGCTCAAACACTTCTGGCATTCCCGGAGACCAGCACCAGATGACTGGTTTTCCGCGTCCAGCCGAAACGTTTGAGGTTTGGACGCGTATGTCCCGAGAAGAAGTCACCATATGCCTTTTGGGAAGTGAGAGTGTGTTGGAGGAACAGGTTGACCCTCCAGGAGAGAGAAGAAGGAAAGAAAAAAAAAACACCTCATTTATACTCTGTAGTACGAGGGTGTTGGGTGTTGTCACGGTGCCAACATGTTGAAGATAACAACGGCTATCGCGGTGCCAACATGGAATATCAGTCCATCTATATCAGTGGTTCTCAACCTTTTTAAGCCGCAACCCCCAAAATAGTCATATTTTAACTGGGCCCCCCCCCCCCCCCCCCCCCCACCCTGACGAGCACTAAGAGTCGAGGCATTACATTTTGTACCATTGTAAAAATAGCAGATCTACATGCTCACAACGCCTCGCAATTTCTGCCTCTAATATTTGACAATTTGCCCAATGTTTAATTGGTCATTTTAGAGGTATTAAAGTCCTCAAAGGAGTCATTCAGACCAAAACACATATAGGGTTAAATCTGACTTTTATCATACCCCTGCTTTAGTCGATAGCTGCCCCTGTTGCTAGATCGTGTGGGCACTCTCATAACTAACACGGTGGATTGTCCTCAGGCGAGTGTGGTTATTTCTTTAGCTTCAAAGTTAGTATTTTTTTATTGGATTGTGTTTACACAACGTCCTGAGACCAACCACACCGCTGTTTTGACCTCACAGAGGCACCCTTACTTGTTGCACAATCATCTGTGGAACCCTGCTGGGGGTCCCGACCCACAGGTTGAGAACCACTGATCTAAAACGACCTCCACCTTGACTCCGCCCTCCCAGCGCACGACGCCGACATCACCATGACAACCACCTTGTTGTCGTTGCACTGAGGCCTTGAAGACTGGGGGGAGGGGGGGGGGGACGCTGTCACGTGACATGATGACACTGTGGTTACATGTGGCGTGTTTCCTAAACCCACCAGGATTGAGTTAAGACCCGCCTCCTCTCGATAATCTTAAGTATGAAAGTGCGCATGAACGTTAGTGCTGCTCGCTCAAATGCAAAGTACCTACTACCTACTGATCCATTACAATAATACACGCAGCATAATACGCCCAAAGCCATATCCAAACTATAACAATTTAACTGATAATCAGTAAGAGTTCTTATTTTGAGCACAGTAGTGACAAATTAATAGCTTTCTCAGTAAGTTTTTCTCTTTAGCAAAGTTACAAAGTTTTCCATTTTTTGAGCACAGTACAAAGTAAGTTTCTTTTTGTTTTCTTTTTTAGCACAGTTTATTTTGAGCACTGTAGTGACAAATTAATAGCTGTGCATTGTGCAAATGCCGGCTTTTCTCAAGTACAAATTAATTTTAAGATCGTCTTTGCGTCTCAGATTTTATCCACCCTCCATGTGTCTGGCAAGGATTTCAACCACTCCTGGAAGTCCTCGCGTTTCCGTGAGGCGAGTCTTAACTCAAGAAAGAAAAAACACGCGGTCACATGACATGATGACACTGTGGTCACATGACGTGATGACACTGTGGGTCAGGTGTTTTTTGTACTTTTATTGAACCTTTTTATAGTAATTATTCTTGTTGTGTTTACAGTATTTGCTTGTCTTGTTTTTACATGGCGCGACGCCTATGGGAGAGCCGTCCAGGACAGTGTTTCTCAACCTTTTTTCTGCATGGGCACACTTTTCATGTCCCAAGAATCCATGGGCACACCAACATAATACGGGGGTGTAAATATCGTCACTGTCGGGAAGAAACCTTGTATCTCCAAGTTTCAAATTTGTACGTTTCTTCGCAAAGCAAAGCCCTGCTTCATCATACAGCCTTGTATGATGAAGCAGGGCTTTGCTTTGCGAAGAAACGTACAAACAACAGTAGTGAAAACAGCAGATCTACAAGCACACAGCGCCTCGCACCGCGAGGCGTTGTGTGCTTGTAGATCGGCTGTTTTCACTAGTTCAAATCATTTTTAAAATGATAAATAAAATGCTGGCTTTCAAGCAGTTTCAAGGGGCACACTTGACCCTTCTCAGGGGCACACCAAAGGTCCCCAGGCACAGTGGTTGAGAAACACTGGTCTAGGAGAGGGTGTGTGTGTGTGTGTGTGTGTGTGTGTGTGTGTGTGTGTGTGTGTGTGTGTGTGTGTGTGTGTGTGTGTGTGTGTGTGTGTGTGTGTGTGTGTGTGTGTGTGTGTGTGTGTGTGTGTGTGTGTGTGTGTGTGTGTGTGTGTGTGTGTGTGTGTGTGTGTGTGTGCGTGCGTGCGTGCGTGCGTGCGTGCGTGCGTGCGTGCGTGCGTGCGTGCGTGCGTGCGTGCGTGCGTGCGTGCGTGCGTGCGTGCGTGCGTGCGTGCGTGCGTGCGTGCGTGCGTGCGTGCGTGCGTGCGTGCGTGCGTGCGTGCGTGCGTGCGTGCGTGCGTGCGTGCGTGCGTGCGTGCGTGCGTGCGTGCGTGCGTGCGTGCGTGCGTGCGTGCGTGCGTGATGATCTCACAAACCACTTGACAGATCAGTGCCACGTGTTTTTCGTGCACGCTGTCAGTCGGACAAGGAAGAAAATCCCTGAATATTTTCCACATATTTAAAGTTTTTCTTGTTTTTGAATTTGTTTTAAATTGATAAAAAATATATACTGGAAGACAATGGAGGTCAGACTCCGGAAATGTTGCCCAAATATGGAGATGAATAGTTTGATTGATTTGATCGATCCCTTGATGACGATGTCATGGATGTCTGACTTAGGGGTGCAACGGTTCAGTCAGCCCACGATTTGGTTAGTATCTCGGTTTTTGGCTCACGGTTTTTGGCTCACGGTTTCGGTTACGGTTTCGGTACAGTAAAAATTGAAAATGAAAAAATAAAGAATCCAAAATGTTCAGTTAATTTTAAAGATGGGGTGCAAACGTTTGTTTCCCCCCTAAAACATGATATAATCAGTTATTATGATTATACTAGGAGGAAGATTTTCTCCAAAAACGTGTACAGAAAGAGTTGAAATGATGTTTTTATTTGGCCACGCCCCAAAAAATAAAGACATTCGGTTCATTGGGTATGGGACATTCGGTTCGGTATACCGGTTCGGTTCAGTATTGTGGCACCCCTAATATCATGGATCTGTGACATCACAGGTCCACAGAGAAGCCATCGTCAGACCCCGCCTTGTTCTAATCGTTGTTGTTTGTTTACAGCGTGTGTTTGTTCAGTGTCTTTTACCGTTTTTGTGTCAATGTGCCAAAGAGGTGTGGCCTAAACACCCGGGGGTGTGTCCTGATCAAATGCTCTTCAATAAAAAAAAAGCCTTCAGAGTTGAACGTAAGTCTTCAAAAGGATCCATGGCTAATTAGCCTTAATACATTATAATTCTTATTTATTATATAGAAATAGTTATTCTACCACTTTTTGTGGTCACATGTTCAGATACTGGCTTCTGATTGGCTTAAAACAGTGGTAAATCAGTCAACAACCTTGATGGACCCCGCCAACTGTTGTGTTGCAGTTGTAACATTTCCAATAACCTTGCAAGTTACAACATCTTTAATTTATATGGTAGAAGTGGTAGAAAAGCAATTTACCATTCGAGGGTCGTGGGAACACTGAAACAGTGGTAAATCAGCCAACAACCCACTCCCTCTCATGGTAAATGGCTTACATCTTTCGCTCAATAGGGACAACACCCGTTGCAAGTTGATAACGTCATTATGTCCATGTGTGGTCCAACCCTATATGGAATGTATAATATTGCTTTGATGTTCATTGGCTGATTACAATTTACAATTTAGGCATTTAGCAGACGCTTTTAATCCAAAGCGATTTAACAATAAGCTGGTAAAACACGATGATTCTGCCACGCCCGTTCCCTTGGCTGTGGTTTCGCTAGATAGCAAGCAGGTTGGGACAGTGGGAATCTCGATAATCCATTCACATGCCTCACTAATTAGATGACGAGGCATTTGGCTACCTTTTTTTCAGTCAGTTTTGACCAAACACACGACATGGGAAAAGAATCCGAGATAATGTCCATTTTTCTGCAGTCGTAAATGGTAAATGGTGCATTTATATAGCGCTTTTATCCAAAGCGCTTTACATAGATTGTGCATTACATTCACCCATTCAAGCACACATTCATACACCGGTGGCGGAGGAAACCATGCATGGCACCAACCTGCTCACCGGGAGCAATTAGGGGTTCAGAGTCTTGCCCTAGGACTCTTGGACATTAACTCAAGGGGTAGGTGAGTCATTCTAAGAGGAAATGTGGCCTAACCCCAAAAAAATTGATACAAAAGGTTTTTCAATGGATTCTGGTAGCATTGGGCATGCTAAATAACATACTCAAAATCTACCAAAATCTACTTCCCCGAAAGCCGCCATTTTCAAGATGGCGTCCCAGATGGTTGCGGGGAGCTTAAAATGGCTATATCTCGAATGGAAAAAATGTTTCAAAATGCTTTTTCAACTGATTCTGGTACCTCTGGACATGCTTGAGAACATACTAAAGATGTACGAAAAGACACCTTCCAGAAAAGGCTTCATTTTCAAGATGGCGCGTCCATGATGGTTGCTGGTAGCTTATAATGCTTATAACCTGGGATTTATATGTAAAAAATCATAACAATTATGCACTTGGTGACTAGTTTTAGATTGTTGGCATGGTGTTAGGTATGGGCATAAGGCCTTCAAAAAAGATAGCAAACAAGTTGGGCTCACCCCCTAGTGGTCTGTTTGCAATGAATCCAATATTAAATAGGTCAGTATATGGTTGAAACCCCAAATAATTTATGGAAGAGAATTTTCAATGGATTCTCTTACTAGTGGGTATGCTAAATCACATACTAAAAGCTTAGGGGAAAAAAACTACTGGAAATGCATACTTTTCAAGAAGGCACATATTCCCTCCCAATGTATATGCATTTTAAGCTCCCATGGACACCATTGTGAAGATTATGCCTTTTCAATGGTTTGTTTGTCCTAAGCTTTTAGGTTGTTATTTAGCATACCTAATAGTAACAGAATCAATTGAAAAATCTCTTCCATCAATTATTTGGGGTTTCAACCATGTATAGACCTATTTAATAATAGATTAATTTCAAACAGACCACTAGGGGGCTAGCCCAAATTGTTGCAGATGGTTTTTGAAAACCTTATGTCCGTACCCAACACCATGCCAAAAGTCAAAAACGTGTCACCAAGTGCATAATTGTTATGATCTTTTACATATTAAATCCCAGTTTATAGGCATTTAAAGCTCCTGCAGCCATCGTGGACGCCAGTCACACGCCATCTTGAAAATGAAGCCTTTCTGAAAGGAATATTTTCCTCTATTTTTAGTATGCTCTAAAGAATGTCAGAGGTACCAGAATCAGTTGACAAAATATTAGCAAAATCTTTTCTATTCGAGATGTAGCCATTTTAAGCTCCCCATAGTCAACTCGGACGCCATCTTGAAAATGGCGGCTTTTGGGGAGGTAGATTTTGGTAGATTTTGATTATGTTATTTAGCACACCCAATACTACCAGAATCCATTGAAAAACCTTTTGTATCAATTTTTTTGTGGTTAAACCTTAGAATGACTCACCTAGTACAGTAAAAATTGAAAATGAAAAAATAAAGAATCCAAAATGTTCAGTTAATTTTAAAGATGGGGTGCAAACGTTTGTTTCCCCCCTAAAACATGATATAATCAGTTATTATGATTATACTAGGAGGAAGATTTTCTCCAAAAACGTGTACAGAAAGAGTTGAAATGATGTTTTTATTTGGCCACGCCCCAAAAAATAAAGAAATTCGGTTCATTGGGTATGGGACATTCGGTTCGGTATACCGGTTCGGTTCAGTATTGTGGCACCCCTAATATCATGGATCTGTGACATCACAGGTCCACAGAGAAGCCATCGTCAGACCCCGCCTTGTTCTAATCGTTGTTGTTTGTTTACAGCGTGTGTTTGTTCAGTGTCTTTTACCGTTTTTGTGTCAATGTGCCAAAGAGGTGTGGCCTAAACACCCGGGGGTGTGTCCTGATCAAATGCTCTTCAATAAAAAAAAAGCCTTCAGAGTTGAACGTAAGTCTTCAAAAGGATCCATGGCTAATTAGCCTTAATACATTATAATTCTTATTTATTATATAGAAATAGTTATTCTACCACTTTTTGTGGTCACATGTTCAGATACTGGCTTCTGATTGGCTTAAAACAGTGGTAAATCAGTCAACAACCTTGATGGACCCCGCCAACTGTTGTGTTGCAGTTGTAACATTTCCAATAACCTTGCAAGTTACAACATCTTTAATTTATATGTGTCCCAGCACCCCCAGCAGCTAGTCATCTCGGGGACTGTCATTATTCCCTGTAGCCAAAATGTTTTTTTTTTTTTTTTTTGCTCTTTTTTTTTTAATGCCACAACAGCATCTCATAATATCTAGGCTACATTTCACTTAAACGCCAGAGCTTAACTCTGCATGTAAATAAGACTTTTTTAAATTAATGTGAGAGATCGGTACATAATTCTGTTAGTCCTCCCAGTTTATATTAGCTAAAATGCTAACTAGCCAGCCTTTGTTAGCCGTTTGTAGCCAAATGCGGTAATATCGGGACTCCATTACTTAGCGAAGCAACCCACAGTATTTATCCCATTAATTTAATGCCACGTGTGTTCCAAATGAACAATTATTAACCACGTAATGTATGATTTTGTGTATTATTATTTATTATTCTTCCGCCGTTCTTCCGCTGTTTCTTCTTCTACGCTGGTGAAATGATCCGTTCCTGCCTGGAGGCGTCTGTGACGTATGCGTTTGTCTTCTGTGAAGCTCCGGTGCGGAAGCTTCCTTTGTCACTGAGTTAGCTTAGCATTGAATAGATCAGTGTCGTCCTAAACTATCTAATTCTAACGTTCAGGGTGTTTGTTTTTTTGGACAATAAATTGACAGCCAAGAAAACATGGATGGAATGCAATCGTTCACTCGCCGTCGGAAAGTTGACTTTAGAGTAGACTATTCTGGTTGACTGGCTATGAGTGGCTAACGGCTAACGCTAGCTAGCGTTAGCTAGCGCTAGCTGCAGCGCTAGCTGCAGGCTATAAACAAATAAAACGTGACCCAACTCTATTGTTGCTCTCTTCTACAAGCTCACAACGCGAGGCGGTTAAGCCTGTAGATTGTGTTTTATTATCAGGTCAAATAATCCTTCTGACTGAAGTTACAAAAACACTGATTATGCTACATTTAGCACAGTTAGCCCTGTTGCACACGTAATAGATTCACTTCAACCTCGTGTTGAGCAGTTAATCCTATTTGCTACGTACGTCTACAAAAACCTTCATATTTCAAAGATAACGTGCTTACTGAAGTCTCACAGATGTCACAGTATGGTACGCTCAAGCAGAATTACCCGTATCTTTCGTATTGTTTAATAAACTGCATTTTAATCCGATCAGATGCCATTTTCTGTTGTTTTTCAGCCATGCGACCCCATCGGTTGCGAGGTGTACTGCACTTAGATACATTAATACCTTTTTAAGGAAACGACGACCGATCGGATTAAAATGCTCCTCATTAAATAATACGATCATTACGGGACATTCTGCTGGAGCGTACCCTATGGTGACATCTGTGAGCCTTCACTAAGCAATTTATCTTTGTAATCTGACCGTTTGTGTAGACGTATGTAGCAAATTGGTTAAACTGCTTCACGGTTGGCGCACTGTAGCGTCTTTACATTTAGCCCAATAATGCTTGAGATGCTGTTGTGGCATTATCTTTTTAGAGAGCAATAACTAAAGTTTAAAACATACATAAACCACTTTAGCCCTATGTTATACCAAGGCTATTTGAAAATAGACGATCTACAAGCTCACAACGCATTGCGGTGCGACGCGTTGTGAGCTTGTAGATCTGCTATTTTCAAACATTTTGTACTTTTACTTTTGGTACTTTAAGTACATTTGGATACCAATACTTTTGTACTTTTACTCAAGTACATTTTTTATTCTGGACTTTTACTTGTAACAGAGTGATTCTACATTGCAGAATTGATACTTTACTTTATTATAAAATGTTGGTACTTTTTCCACCACTGTGTAAACGTTTGTGTTCTCATGCCAATAAAGCTTCTTTGAATTGAAGATTGAATTGAAGATTGCTCCCCATGTGGCGGAGTCAGGTCATTGCAGGTTAGAAATTTATTTAAAACTTGAATATCTCAAAAGTCCTATTTCAGCATGGCATCATTCTATAAGCCATATCTTCAAAACTGTTGGGTCAATCTCCACAACCAATATATCATTTTGTAGCTATGATCCCCAGCTTTCAAATGAAATGAAAAAATGAAAATGAAAAAAATTGCAATGACTGGCTCCTGGGGAGATTGGGACACATATGGTAGAAGTGGTAGAAAAGCAATTTACCATTCGAGGGTCGTGGGAACACTGAAACAGTGGTAAATCAGCCAACAACCCACTCCCTCTCATGGTAAATGGCTTACATCTTTCGCTCAATAGGGACAACACCCGTTGCAAGTTGATAACGTCATGTCCATGTGTGGTCCAACCCTATATGGAATGTATAATATTGCTTTTATGTTCATTGGCTGATTACAATTTACAATTTAGGCATTTAGCAGACGCTTTTAATCCAAAGCGATTTAACAATAAGCTGGTAAAACACGATGATTCTGCCACGCCCGTTCCCTTGGCTGTGGTTTCGCTAGATAGCAAGCAGGTTGGGACAGTGGGAATCTCGATAATCCATTTTTTTTCAGTCAGTTTTGACCAAACACACGCCATGGGAAAAGAATCCGAGATAATGTCCATTTTTCTGCAGTCGTAAATGGTAAATGGTGCATTTATATAGCGCTTTTATCCAAAGCGCTTTACATAGATTGTGCATTACATTCACCCATTCAAGCACACATTCATATACCGGTGGCGGAGGAAACCATGCATGGCACCAACCTGCTCACCGGGAGCAATTAGGGGTTCAGAGTCTTGCCCTAGGACTCTTGGACATTAACTCAAGGGGAGCCCGGATTCGAACTGGGAACCCTTCGTGCTCTAACAACGGTTTCTCTCTACCCCTGAGCTATGCCGCCCGCTGTCATGATGTATACTGTATGTCACCGTTAGATCGAGAATCAGTTAGATCGAGAACCGGAGCGCTCGTCGTGAACTAACCCACACCGGTGGCGCCTGCCGCACCGATACGCCGCTGTTCTATTTTTCCAGCGTTGCCGCGCGGTGAACATGTTCTCCCATGGTTAATCTTGGTACAGTAAGATACAGATCAACAGGCATGTGCACACATACAGTAGACATCAAAGGGGGCTTGAGCCCCTGCCCTTTTATCCTTCTGTAAAATAAGTGCCCTCTCCAGACCATGAATGCAGTTTTTACTATGGTGAAAGCCATGCAAATGCCCTCTTTCCATGCCATACCTGAAGGCAGCATTTAAGAGAATTGCCTTGTCCAAACTCTCCTGAACTTGAAGAGTTAGGGTTAACAAAGCATCAAAAATAGCCAACCTCCAAGCTCACAGTGAGCTTGGAGGTCTGCTATCTTCGATATTTTCACCAAAAAGGCCCTTTTAGAAATGTCAACCCCTGCCTCTCTAACATTCTCTGCACATCCCTGCAGATCAATAAAGGTCTAGTATCTTATGCGGCCGGTGACATAGTGTTATGGTTTAAGGAAGCAGTTTTATTTGTTTGCGTTTACATTGTGCAGAATGAGTTGAATCACAGAGCATCTTGAACCCCTGGTCCATCATGGTTGAATCACAGAGCATCTTGAACCCCTGGTCCATCATGGTTGAATCACAGAGCATCTTGAACCCCTGGTCCATCATGGTTGAATCACAGAGCATCTTGAACACACCCCTGGTCCATCATGGTTGAATCACAGAGCATCTTGAACCCCTGGTCCATCATGGTTGAATCACAGAGCATCTTGAACACACCCCTGGTCCATCATGGTTGAATCACAGAGCATCTTGAACCCCTGGTCCATCATGGTTGAAATGGTAAATGGTAAATGGTGCATTTATATAGCGCTTTTAATCCAAAGCGCTTTACATAGATTGTGCATTACATTCACCCATTCACACACACATTCATACACCGGTGGCGGAGGAAGCCATGCAAGGCACCAACCTACTCACCAGAGGCAATTAGGGGTTCAGAGTCTTGCCCAAGGACCCTTCGACATTAACTCAGGGGGAGCCCGGATTCGAACTGGGAACCCTTCGGGATTTATACCCTTCGTGCTCTAATACCAGTTTCTCTACCCCTGAGCTATGCCGCCCCTCGAATCACAGAGCATCTTGAACACACCCCTGGTCCATCATGGTTGAATCACAGAGCATCTTGAACACACCCCTGGTCCATCATGGTTGAATCACAGAGCATCTTGAACCCCTGGTCCATCATGGTTGAATCACAGAGCATCTTGAACCCCTGGTCCATCATGGTTGAATCACAGAGCATCTTGAACACACCCCTGGTCCATCATGGTTGAATCACAGAGCATCTTGAACCCCTGGTCCATCATGGTTGAATCACAGAGCATCTTGAACACACCCCTGGTCCATCATGGTTGAATCACAGAGCATCTTGAACACACCCCTGGTCCATCATGGTTGATTTGAATGTCTTTTCTTTTTGCAATGTGTACGACTTTTTAATCGGTACATTAAAGAATCTTTTTTTTTAATACAAAACAAACCTCTGGGGTTGTGACTGATTTCTTTCCACTGCAGTTCAAATGTTAAATGGAAATGTTTTAAACAACTCCACAGATTCTACGGGTAAGTTGGACAACGCTGGAAGAAGACACCAGTAAGACTCCTTAATCGGGAGATAAGCGGATATATTTTTTTTTATCTGTATCTACCATCCACTCTCTGGATGAATATCATCTTTCACCTTTTCACTGAAGCAGGGAGTTCAAATCTTCCACAGGATATTTTTGCTGTCCATCTAAATTCTAATAGTTGGGTTAAGTATTACGTTCGTCATTGGGCAATCCATGCCAGCGTGGCTCAAAGGTTAAATCCAAGGATTACAAATCAAAGGTTCCAGGTTCAAACCTCAAATAAAACTGAAATATCTCAACCCACCAAACAATTAAGATAGCTGGTAAATCAAACTGAAAGTTCACTACAATGAAACTCAAATGTCACAACAAAACAATTATCAAATAAAATGGAAATGGGAAAAATCAATGTCCGTCACATATAAACTGAAAAATACCACAAAACTGCTGGGTAAAACACTAACATAATAATATAAAAAGCCACAATAAAGACAATGTTGAATAAACAAATTAACTTAATATGTACATTTCTAAAGCTTCTCCCTCTTCCACCGACCGGACCTAAAAGAGGGTGTGAGGAGGGAGCAGCTCCCTCCGCCCCTGTCGCCTTAAAGACACAGAAAATGAAGACATACCCTGATCAAGAGTCAAACCCTCAACCTTCAAGTAGTGAAACATCTACTTCACTCATGCACCACCAAGCCTTTCACACCAAAGCAATCTTGCAGCGTATATTTAAAGTTGAAATGAGAGGTGACAGGTCAGAAAATGAAAATCCACTGCAAACACCTCTACCCCTGATATAATAACTTAAATGATACTTGGCCATGATACTGACCATTATTACTGACATGATACTGACATTATTACTGGCCATGATCAACATAATACTGAAGCCTGAAGAACCCACCGTGGGTTGAGTATTAGTTTCTCTGAAGTAGTTTTTCATGTCAATGTGGCTCAAGAGATGAACACAGGTTTAACACACCAAAGGTGAGGAGTGCAATTCACTGGATATTTTCGCTGTCCATCTAAATTCTAAAAGTTGGGTTAAGTATTACCTTCACCATTGTATCATCCATGCCAGTGTGGCTAAAGAGATAATCACAGGTTTAACAAACCAAGGGAGAGGTTTCGCTGTCCATCTAAATTCTAAAAGTTGGGTTAAGTATTACCTTCGCAATTGTGTCATCCATGTCAGTGTGGCTCAAGAGATAATCACAGGTCTAACAAACCAAGGGTGAGGAGTTCAATTCCCAACTGGATATTTTCACTGTCCATCTAAATTCTAAAAGATGGGTTAAGTATTACTTTCACCATTGTATCATCCATGCCAGTGTGGCTCAAGAGATAATCACAGGTCTAACAAACCAAGGATGAGGAGTTCAATTCCCCACTGGATATTTTCACTGTCCATCTAAATTCTAAAAGATGGGTTAAGTATTATTTTCACCATTGTATCATCCATGCCAGTGTGGCTCAAGAGATACTCACAGGTCTAACAAACCAAGGGTGAGGAGTTCAATTCCCCGCTGGATATTTTCACTGTCCATCTAAATTCTCAAAGTTGGGTTAAATATTACCTCCGCCATTGTATTATCCATGCCAGTGTGGCTCAAGAGATGAACACAGGTTCAACAAACCAAGAGTGAGGAGTTCAATTCCCCACTGGATATTTTCACTGTCCATCTAAATTCTAAAAGTTGGGTTAAATATTACCTCCGCCATTGTATCATCCATGCCAGAATGGCTCAATGGTTGAAACCAAGGTTTATAAGTCAAAGGTTCCAGGTTCAAACCCCAAACAAAACTCAAAATCTCAAAACTCAAAATAACATCAAAAGCCAATAAACCAACCAAAAAGTGCACTACAATGAACTCAAATATCCCAACAAATAAAACCCCTCCAACAAAAACACTTGAACCACAAGATTACTTGGGGAAAATCACTAACATAAAGGGAAAAAAAATAAAAAAAATAAGAAAATGTTGAATAAAAATAATTTAACTTAATATGTACATTTCTGGAGGTGTGGCAGCTGCAAACTCCTCCCTCTTCCACCGGGGCTAAAAGAGGGCGTGAGGAGGGAGCTGGGCTCTCTCCGCCCTCATTGCCTTAAAAACAAGAAAAATGAAGACATTCCCTGACCAAGATTCAAACCCTCAACCTTCCGGTTGTGAGGCATCTACTTTACTCTTGCGCCACCAGGCCTTTCACACTAATAAAATTTTGGAGGTTATATTTAAAGTTGAAAGGAGAGATGACAGGTCAAAAGATGAAAATCCACTGCAAACACCTCTACCCCTGATAGAATGACTGAATCTACTAGATCACCCCCTGATGATCAGGGTTCATTTTGACACAACTGAGTTTTTTGAACATTTGTACTTTTACTGAGTCTGCACCTGCATTTACACTTGAAAGCACTTTAAAACAGTTTTTTTTCTTCATTTTAGCCCAAGTAATGTCATTAAAATTCATACCCTTTTTGTCATATGGATTTCTTAGTTTCAGATTATCAAAACTATAGCAGTTTCAGCCACAAGTTTTTCTTGTTTTGCCTCTCACTTTATAACAATATTTATATTTATAATGCACTTCACATTCGTGACAATCTCAAAGTGCTACAATAGGCAAGTATCATCACACTATTAAAAAACATTTAGAAACGTTAAAGTTTCTCAATTAACTGAATTATACTGAAATTATTAAATAATTAAATGTGTATGTGTCACAGCCCAGCCTGTGGGGCCATGACAAATTGAGGAGGACACGTGGTAGTGGTTTTAAATGTAAAAATTATTTATTAACAAAGAGTTTAGAGTTTAGGCATTTAGCAGACACTTTTAATCCAAAGCGACTTACAATAAGCAGATACAACATCACAATAATAAACAAGATAATAGGTCAGTACATTAACAGCAATATAACAATGTAAATGGATATCTATCTAGAGAAAAACACAATATAATCAAGTTCTAAAGAAACCTAAAAAACAAATGTTACTTAAACAAAATGTTTAAGTAATACTTTCAAGAGTTTGGGCTGTTACGACCCTTTAAATATGGCTCAAATACCAAGGGGTATAACATAATAAACGGACAAAGTCAGGTCTCAAAAAGCATTGAATCTTTATTTTACAAAAGCTGGTGCATAATTCACGTGCTTTTATTGTTACAGACCAACGCAATAAATAAATAAATAATAGATTAAATCATTATAACAACGTAACGTGGTTCATTTGGAACATACGTGGCTGGCACTACATGAACGGGATAAATACTGTGGTTTGCAACACTAGGTAATGGAGTCCTGATTTTACCGCATTTGACTACAAAGGGCTGACAAACTGTGGCTTGATTAAAAATAAACAAGCATTGTAGCTACATGGCTGGGAGGACCAACAGAATCTTGTCCCGATCTCTCACATTAATTAAAAAAAAAGTCTTATTTACATGCAGAGTTAAGCTCTGGCGTTTAAGTGAAATGTAGCCTGATATTTATGAAATACTTTTGTGGCTTTATCACATTTTAAAGAGAAAAAAAAATCTGCTGTAGTCTAAAGTGCTACCATGCAAGATGACTGCCCCAGTGTCAGATTCAGTCACAAATAGTGGAATATGTTGCAAAGAAACACAAGTGTAACAAACTACTGTAAGACCTAACAAAAATCCTAACCAAACAAAAGAAAAGGACAGGCTGGCCACTAACAAGAGGGGAGCTGGGTGGGCCAGCCACTATGTGGCCGTCGACCCACCACAGCTCCCAATAAACTACCAAAACAAAGTAAAGAGCTACACTATGATCAACAACCAAATAATACTTACGACCAGCCCATCAGAACTTAGCAAATACAGGAAAACTTAACTAAGGAACCACATGTTGGGTGTTCGCTGTTGGGGTGCTGGGGGACTCATGGGAGCTGACAAACACTCTAGCCTAGGCCCTAATCACAGATGGAGAGCAGCTGACACAGGGCGGAGAAACCAAGCCAATCATCAGTTGAGTTGCAGGTTGAATGTCTAGCCAGTAGCCATGCATAGAAACAGCAGCAGAGCAGATCAGAGCCAGCCAGTCAGGGTGGACACTAAACCAGAGGACAAATAATCATTAGTGAACAAATATAGTCATCATGCTGTATAGTGAGGTGTGCATATTATGTGCAGGCACATAACAGATGTGTAGTTCAGTAATCAGTAGTGTCAGCAATGCATGGTAGGCTAGTCAATCTAAAGTTTGACCCAAAAGAAATTGCAATAGTAATGCTTCAAGGTTTTTTATGATCCTTAGGGTCATCCAAATAACATATTAAAAATTGTGAATTATATATTTAGTGGATCAAGGTAAATTCAAGGGGTTCATGTTTGAGTCCATTCACTTACTATACAGGAAAAAAGAGACCCCCCAAAAAATCTTATTTAAGTAGCATGTGAGGGGTCTAACTAGGGGTTTTTCATGATCCTGAATCCATTGCAATCATTTGTTTTGCACAAAAAACATTCGTCAGGTTAAAAGCGGAACTGGCCCCAGAAAAGTGATGACTCATCACTAATCCATAGTTTTGTAGTGTCCGTTTCTACCCCAAGGAATGTTTTTCGTGCAAAACAAATGCTTGCAATGGATTCAGAATCATGAAAAACCCCTAGTTAGACCCCTCACATGCTACTTAAATAAGATTTTTTGGGGGTATTTTTTTCCTGTATAGTAAGTGAATGGACCTAAACTTGAACCCCCTGAATTCACCTTGATCCACTAAATATATAATTCACAATTTTTAATATGTTATTTGGATGACCCTAAGGATCATAAAAAACCTTGAACCATTACTATTGCAATTTCTTTTGGGTCAGGCCCTTTTTTTTAGCTTAGATTGACTGGCCTATGGATGTGTGGTAGGTGTAGTGTGGGGTGTTGTAGAGTGTGCAAACTCAAACAGGGAAAGCAAACAAAAAGAGGTGCTGTCGTCTGGACAGGGAGAGAGAGACTGGCTTGCCACCCAGTGTTATGTAGGGCTCCAGGGAGTACTGGCCAGGTGCTCCAAATGCACCTAATCATCAGGCTCATTGGCCGACACCCATTGGCTCTGTGGGAGAAGCACACATATAGGCCGTATTGCGTTATAAGGAAAAGTGCTTAGAAAATGAATTTCGTTCCCACGTCTGGGCACTACTCATTCAATGCATTTTTGCATAGACAAATGGACTTTGGGTTAAAAGTTCTCCGCACGAAACCTGCACGACTTTTGTCACCAGCCAGAATTGTATATAAAAGTGAATAACAAAAAACGAAAATCTTGTGCTGCTGTTTTTGCTTGTAAAATGTACTATATTGATTTTGGCAACACAAAATCTTTCTCAAATGTCATAAATACATCTACTTAACATCTGAAACAAGTATTGGTGCCTTTGTATTCTCATATGTGAATTTAGATTGTGAAATATAGCAAATTTGTTGAAGAAAACGCCTCAATGTACAGTATGTGATCAAAATGAAACATACACATAGTAAATTTAGCTAAAAGCGTATGTCTCATACATAACACATCTCACAGCCAACTGTGTAATGAAAGGTACCTTGGCCAGAAATGGATGAAAATCAATTAAACTGCTATCACACCCCCCTAAATTGGAAAAAAATCCCAAAATGGACAAGACTATAATAAATGCACAAAAGGTCATGTCAGGTATAAAATATGTATTTAGGTACCACAGAGTCTCCCAGCATCTGTCATTTGTAGGCTACATCAAGACACCCCCCAACAAGTCTCGCAAGGCCAGGCTGTTGCCTCCGCGATTTGGGCAAATTCTCCCGGCATACAGTCTGGCAAACGGAAATAGAAACGATGAGTGCGAGATAAAGCGGATGTGATGCAACCGCTCCCTTGGTGCAGTAGAAATAACATGCCCTACTGGAAGCGTTATGTCTCCTTTCAATATTTCTGGGGGCGTTATTTCGTCTTTCTCTGGTGTTGTTGGTGTTATACCTCCATGATGTTTTCAAACGTTTTCTTAAACTATACACCCATAACAAGAATAGGCCGCTCGAATGACTTTGTCTGAGCTCTTGTGTTTCTGTTATGTTTCCAATGGGACTACAGTTCAGTGCAGCACTGGCTACTTCCGATACTCGCCGTTCGGGAGCTGCCGTTCCAGACTCTATATAGCATTCGGAGATTGTGGAATAGTTGTCTGGCTACGCGAGACTACCCCCCAACCAAAACAAAAACGCATACAAATGTTGGCAGCATAAGTTAGGCTGTGCTGTGACAAAATACAGCAAATGTTAAGCTTTTTCCTCCCACATGCATAAGCAAATCTTGAAATAAAACAATTATTTCGCTAATTTTACATGCTGACATGGTGCGTATATTACTCATCCCTATCACGTTCATCCAGGGGTCATCAATATGTCTGTACTACGGACAAAATGTGTCAGTGGCTGATTTTATATCTTATAATGTCTTGTTTTTGATCATAAGACCCAATTAATGAATTCGAAGTCGACAGGTTTTCTTCAGAATATCTATGACATTGTGACATTTTGGCATATTAGGAGTCCAACCAGTACTAGTACGCCCTTAACTCTGAGATTGTACAAATGGAACCAAATGGTTCTCAGAGTTACACACATGTTATGGTAATTCAGGGCTTGCTCTTCTATGTGTTTCTGGCAGATATTATTGTCCACTCATTTAGTATGTCCGTGGCAAAAAAGATATTTCAACATAAATCTCCACCAAAAGCCAGCATGGTGATGAATGTCCCTTGCTTAATCAGAGTCATCATCTCTTAAAGCTTGTTTCTTTTGAAACATTCTCACAGTTCTGGCACTCCGTTTACAACCTGTTCTGGCACTGAAATAAATCAGTACAAGACAGTCTTGCAGACATACTGTACAGGTTTGCTTGTCTTCAACTATAGTGAACAACATGCAAAACACTTGACTGTGGAATTAGCACACTGTCGTGTAGATATGTTGAGCAAGGATGATGTGGTCACTGTAGATGGGTGAGTGTCCACTGCTGACATGGTGTGGGTTGGAGGGGTGGAGGTGGAGCATAGACTTGAGCTCTGCAGAGACACGGCTGAGTGTAATGCCATCCAGAACGCTTGCTTCCTTGGCATCAGCATTATATGTCTGTTCCAGTAGCATGTCAAAAGAAACACTACTGTTGTGGCTGCCATCTGCTCGTCAGCCAACAAATACACCTGCCATCAGTACTTCATGTACCTCTGAAGCTGTTTCCGGTCATTTCTTCATCTAAGGCAAATACAAAGGTAAAGATTGCTGCCCGTACTTGTAGTGGCCTACTAAAGTGAGGTAGGGTAGCATTCTTGCTGATTCACAGAGATGTCCTGTCCAGTCACCTTCCCGCTCGTAGTAGATAAACCTTTGGAGAATATCTGACACTCCAGGAAGTTTGCCCAGAGGACTACAGTTGATTGCCCATTGAACGATTCCTGAAAAGCAGCAGCTGATCTCCTAAAGGCTCTAACAGAGTCCAGGGTGAAGAGCTATTCACTTCACCTTGTTGTAGTTTCCTAGCTATCACCTATAGGCTTTGTTATGTATTTTTAGGTGATAGCTAGAAAACTACACCGCGGTGAAGTGAATAGCTCTTCACCCTGGACTCTGATAGAGGCTTAAGACTGCCATCTCTGGATGCCTCGTCATTTCTAACTTCTGCCAGTTATCTCTTTTTCAAACAGGACTTTGAGGGCATGTAAAGTTTGGTAGTATTATGTCTTTTCAACAAACATCTTCTTGACAGCTGCAACAAGCAGATCATCTGCCCCTGCATCCCTGATAATCTTGCAAATAGCCTTCATGTTCAGTAGTTGTGAGCTTGGTGGAAGCCTCCCAGCAACAGGACTACATTGCCAAACTCATTTTGGTGATAATGGTGTACTTATGTAGTGAAGAGTCGTTTCATCTCTTTTCTGAGGACAGAAGGATCAGTTGGCGATGCTGGGATGAGTAGCCAATAATGCTAGCCTGTGGGTGAAAGTTTACACAGAATGCTGAAAAGCCAGGTAAACCAGCTTCTGTATCTGGAGGAGAATTTGGCAACTGTGATGTTGGAAGCTATTCTACCTACAGGTGCCACACAAGTAAAAGGTCTTCAGCCAGGCCATCTGATGACGTCTCTAGAATCTCCAACTTCCCAGTGCTCAGGAGACCTGGACTTCTGTCTGTCTTTGCTTGCTGACAAGAAACACTTGGGAATAGGTGGTTCAGCAATGTGATGAATTAAAAATGTCATCTTTAAGATACATTTAGCTGTATGTACGTTTTCTCAGATTTTTTTTCCGCAATCATCCCCACAACTCTTGATAGAATCTGAGGTAAAACTGACGAAAATGTGTTCATATTGCTTTTGTCATAACAGGCAGCTGTCATTGTAAAAGTCATAGTAAAGCTCATTTTCGGGTGGCGTCCATCTTGGAAATATGTAAATTAAAGATCCAGACACACCCAATCATGAAGATAAGTATTCCATTGTGTTTCTCTTGATGTGAAACCATGAAATAGACACCACGTTACTTGTCATTATAACAAAATTACAGTCACTGACAATCACTTACATTGAAGCGTTTCCTTCAACAAATTTGCTACATTACATGATCTATGAGTATACTAAGGCACCAATATTTGTTTCAGATGTTAGGTAGATGTATTTATGACATTTGAGAAAGATTTTGTGTTGCCAAAATCAATATAGTACATTTTACAAGCAAAAACAGCAGCACAAGATTTTCGTTTTTTTGTTATTCACTTTTATATACAATTCTGGCTGGTGACAAAAGTCGTGCAGGTTTCGTGCGGAGAACTTTTAACCCAAAGTCCACAGGGGTATTGTCTATGCAAAAATGCATTGAATGAGTAGTGCCCAGACGTGGGAACGAAACCGAACAATACCAGCCACGCAATACAGCCTAATACAGGGAGAACACCATATGGACACCACAGGCCCTACAGGCCAGGTCAAAGGGGCTGTGACTGTGACATATATAATAAATAATATGTAGATGATTATTTACAAAAAAAAAAATAGAAATCTCCTGGATTCTGACAGTCCTCTGTTGGCAACCCTGGATGCCAAGCTTGAAAGAATCTGAACCAAGTGTGTGAAGCCAGACAGGGATATTTAGCTTAAATGAAATGGATGAAAACAAAGCCAATCTGACCCATTTCCTCAAATGAGTTAGAGAAGATATTGTAGTTCCAATTATGGTCAGGAAATTGGTATTAGTGGAGGGTTTGAGGATCCTGAAAAGGTGTCATCTGTAGCTGTGATTGATGTTCCTCAACTGCAGGCTTCATATTAAGTATAAAGAAGCTGTTACTCGCATACTGTACTTCTACATTCAGCTGATGCAACAACCAAGGCTATCAGAGGCGCATCATTCTCTGCAGAGACACAGCTGTGCTGGTGTTAATTCTTGTTTGCATACCAACTGAGACAATAAATGTGGATACATGAAAAAGTTAAAGATATCAAAATGTCAAGTGAGATACTAAATGGTCTGTTAGCATTTAATGATCTCACTGTCAGTTCAGTATAGGAAAAAAAGAGAGACTGGAAATAGTTCCAGCCCTCAACTTCTCCACAACTTTGGTGAGGATGAAGTACCAAGTACAGCTACTATTTCATTGGCAGTTTGTATGCACACTCAAAATCAACCAGCAAATCAATTCATGCAGTTTTCTGTGGCCTGTTTTGAAAACTGAAAGCCAATCTGGATACATTTCCGCCAACAAGTGATGCCTTGACTCTGCACATCATGAGGACCCACAATCAACGAGGGTATCCAAAACTACCCTCACCAATCAATTGTGGATGGCACATGGTAGAAGGCTGGTTGGTCCCCCAGCTTTAAACTTAAGAACCTCTTCAGGCCAGATGCTTGGAAATTACAGTTTGTGGATGCAAAGCAAGTGGAAACCAGTGCAGTACAGGGCATCGTCTCTGTTGTAAAAGAGGGATTTACTGCAGTGAAGCATATGGATGTGCCTGTGCAGCTTGGTACAAAAACTAATTTGACAAGAAACTGACAATGAAGAAATAGACCTTGATCAGGAGTAGTGCCTCACTAGTGAAACTCAAAGAGTTGGGGGCAGCATAGCAGAATGGTTAGGGAGCCTGCCTGGGGAACCAGAGCCCCTGGTTGTCCCAGGTGTGATTCCAGGCCAGGGTAGCAATGTCGATGTGTCCCTTCAACACTAGGGGTTAAGACTCTTAACCCCTAATTCACCCTTTGTCAAGTCCCGCCCATTGTCCTGCCCCTCTCCACACCCCTTGGTTGCTGTGTCTTGGTGGGACATTCAGTGGGACATTCCATCCACTGCCATGTTAATTCAGTTGCTTCATTGTTATTGTTATCATTGTTATTCTGTGTGCTCAATTCTAATTTCAAACTTTGTTTCAATCAATTGGAGCTGCTCAGAGGCAGCATAGTGAATCAGCATGTTTTTAAATGTTTTTATTTCTCCAAAAATTATGTTTAAGGCCTGCTGGTTGGTCAGTCAGGGACAAACCAGGAGGCTAACAAAGGGTGAATTGCTCATGTGCTCCTTGTGCGCAGCGAATCAGCTGGGTTGGGCTGAAAATACTACATTTCCCTTGCTGGAGGAAATAGGTATCTATCTATTATTATTAAGTTCACCAAAATTGTATTTTATTACATACATTTTTACTGTTATTACATACATGACTGATTACACATATTTCCATTATTAGATAATACCCAGGACAGTATGGTACAGTTTGCATCAGCATTGGGAGTTGTCATGTTATATTTCTTGTATACTCAAAATGGACAAAAACGCTATTAAGAAGTTGCTTTTTACCATAATATTTACAAATGTATTGCAATAACATTCAAAATAACTTTCCATATTGTTCTTTCATCTATTTCCTTTAAAGGTCCTACACCATGCATTTAAAAATAATTTATATAACACTGAGTCCCAAAAACGTTTTTGAAAAGGTTTGAGGCTAAATTACCACTCCTGAATACAGAGCCCCTGTCATTTCTGCCTGGCTTTCAGAGCATTTTCAGCTGCAGTACCACCTTGTCCTGAGTGGGAGGACTGCGCTATTGAGACAGTTTTGGCCCCATACTCCTCCCCACCTCCTGCTCAGCAGGCCTGCCCACCCCTCCCAGCTCCTCCTGCCTCCTTCTCAGGCCTTGTGACATCACAAATCTGACCTTTCACAATCAGGACCGTTCTGAGACATGCCAACATAGATCTGCCCATAAACTGAGAAAGACACAATGGTCAGAAATAGGACTTTGTGAGGATAGAAGTTGCTGGTGGGACACCAAGAAAATACATACAAAATGGAAAAATGTAAATTCATGGTGTAGTCCCTTTAATATAACATCGAAAGAAATACATTTAAAAGTAAAGAATTAAGGAAATGCTTATGATGTTTAATCTGATTATTTGACTATAGCATGAAATGGGCATTCAACTATTGAAGGGCTTATAAAAGTCACCTGAAAATAAATTCAAAATGCCAACCACCTTAAAACTTCTTCTATGGGTACCTTCTAACACAAAAAAAGGTTGTCAGCTTCTACCCAAACATAGCCGCAAAAGTCATTTCTGAAGCACTTTTCAGTTTTGGCCCCTTGACTAAACCTTGTTGTTTCAAATGGATAGGGGCAACGATGGCGGAGATATGAGTAGGGCAAAAGTGTGAGACTGACTGACGGACTGACTGACGGTTTTCCTTTATCCTAAATAAAGTCACACCCAGTGTGAAGTGAGCGGTGCCATTTCATTATTAACTCCATATTTGGGCAGTGCTTGGACCCATTTATCAGAGTGCACAGAGGCCCGGTTTATGACGTAACGGCAACGTTGCGTGTGCATTTATATTCAATGGATAAAGGGACACGTGGCTCAAGTCTGTGCCTGTAAGGCTCTCTGTAACTGTTTCCACCTTCCTGCCGTCAACGCACATAATGAGCGGTAGCGGGCGGATGCCCAGGACGAGCTCTTCCGCTCAGCTCTCCGGGGCACCCAGGGCCGTGGCAGCCGGCGGGAGATCATCAGCGGCCGGCGGGAGACCGTCTTCAGCCGGCGGGAGCGCCGCAGGAAAGCCCGGGCCTTCGCAGGCCGGCGGAAGCAGCTCGACTTCTGTCGGGAACCCCAAACTATTGAGAGGAGGCGGCAGCAAGGTGATGCACGCGGTGGTGGCCACTCCCGGCAAGGGCCACGGCCATGCCCGCCCGCAGGAGGCCACGCACGCGGTGGACGTCGTGGCGGTTGGCCACGCTGCGGGCTTCGAGAGCGTGAAGCTATCCGGAGACGGCGCCAAGAAGGTGACGACGGTATTGGCCACTCCCGGCCAGGGCCCCGCCTCCCGCCCGCGGGAGGTGTCCTACACCGACGTCAAGGCCATCGGCAAAGGCTCCTTCGGCGTGGTGTACCGGGCGCGCCTGCTGGACAGCCAGGAGACGGTGGCCATCAAGAAGGTGCTCCAGGACAAGCGCTACAAGAACCGGGAGCTGCAGATCATGCGGAAGCTGGACCACTGCAACGTGGTGCGCCTGCGCTACTTCTTCTACTCCGGCGGGGAGAAGAAAGACGACATGTATCTGAACCTGGTCCTGGACTTTGTCCCGGAGACGCTGTGCCGGGTGGTCCAGCACTTCAACAGCGCCGAGACAGCCGTGCCCATGATCCTGGTGAAGGTCTACATGTACCAGGTGTTTCGCAGCCTGGCCTACATCCACTCCCAGGGCGTGTGCCACCGGGACATCAAGCCCCAGAACCTGCTGGTGGACCCCGAGACGGACGCACTCAAGCTCTGCGACTTCGGCAGCGCCAAGCAGCTGGTGCGCGGCGAGACCAACGTGTCGTACATCTGCTCGCGCTACTACCGCGCCCCCGAGCTCATACTCGGCGCCACCGACTACACCTTCAAGATCGATGTATGGTCGGCCGGCTGCGTGTTGGCCGAGCTGCTCCTGGGGCGTCCCGTCTTCCCCGGGGATAGTGGCGCCGAACAGCTGGGCGAGATCGTCAAGGTGCTGGGGACTCCGACCCGGGAGCAGATCCACGAGATGAACCCCGGCAACGCGGCCGCCGCCGGTGGCTTCAAGCAGCACCCGCAGGTGGAAGCGCAGCCGTGGACGCGGGTGTTCGAGGCCCACGTCCCTCCGGAGGCCGTGTCGCTGTGCTCCCGCCTGCTGGAGTACACGCCCGAGGCACGGCTGTCCCCGCTCGAGGCCTGCGCCCACGCCTTCTTCGCCGAGCTGCGGCAGCCCGGCGCGCGGCTGCCCAGCGGCCGGGAGCTGCCGCTCCTCTTCAACTTCAGCCCCGCCGAGCTGTCCGTCCAGCCTCTGCTGAACTCCACCCTCGTCCCGCCCCACGCTCGCGCCGCCGCGCAGGCAGGCTCGTGCGCGGACTGACTAGCGGTGTTCGGACGGGTGGTCTCGCTCCGTTACAGCTCAGCATCTACGACCACATCGGGAGACCCTTTCTCTTAACACTTACAGAGGTGTCCTTTCAAAACTTCACACGTCCTGCCGTTGGCAAGACAGAAGATTTGGACTTGCTAAACTAAGCTGCAGTTCTCAGCCCAGTCTATCCTGAAGGTTTGGAGAGTATCAAGGGGTTTAGGCTTATGGGTCAGGATGTTTAGTGTGGATCAGTTTGGTGGATCAAGACTATAGGATTGCCTATTATAGTCAAACGACGGTTGACTTTTGTAATGTTCTATTCATGTGTTTTAGCTCATTTAATGCCCACTGGCTTGAACTGCGGCCTTGTTTTGAGTATTGTGATCTTGTGGATCATTATTCTTTGCAACATTTTTTTTTTTTTTGTGAAAGATGTTTTTGTGTTTTGTTTTGTTTTGCTTAGTTTCTTTCTTCCTTTGTAACCAGAAAGGACCATAAATTAGAAGTAAGAAATAATCTCTTGAGATTTTCTTTTGCGTTTTTTACTTTTGACATATTTGTCAATAAAACATCAATCAATCATCTGTGGAAAGCTGGGGTAGAATATTTTTTGGTTTGTTTTTTCATGTTCATGTTTTAAATGATATTCTGTTTTTGTTTCTGATGTGTTTTCGTTTGTTTGTTTTCATCATTACTATACAGGAAACTGTAATGAAGAGTTTATGCCTTGTTTGGTTTAAAGGTGGATTAGTACTTGGATTAGTACAAGTACTGTGTTCGGCTGTGTATGTATGTAGGTAGGTAGGTAGGTAGGTAGGTAGGTAGGTAGGTAGGTAGGTAGGTAGGCGTGTGTGTTTAAACCCGTAGCCCAATCAGGGACCAGCATTTCTGGCAAGTAGGCCATGTAAGGCCTACTGTGCACAAGGTGCAAGTTGGCACCTCGACAGAGTGCAGTTCTAGTTATTTTCTGTGACCGGGAATGAAATGGGAGTTTTTGTAGGTATTTGTCTTTCTTCCTTCCCAACCTATCTGCTTTGTCCAGCATCAGAAACAAACATTCAAAGTGAACAACAGACGTGCAGAGATCTGACCGGTCAAATAATACTGCAGCTCACTGAGAAATGTTTAATTCATCACAGCCACGCCGGTGAAAAATGTCATAAGATTCCATAAATATATAGAAACTTTCTACGACACAGCGTAGCCGATTTGTGGGCTTATGTTAGAGGAGTCATATATTGAGACAGGAAAATCAAGGAAGGTCTAGACAGGAAGGGTCACATGGGCGTGGTCAGTGACCACGGCTATGCGCCATGACACTTTTGGTGGCAAAACTCGCACCGGAAGTTCAATGAATAACATTGGAGTCTATGAGAGCCGGGCCGGCTCATGGGACAGCTCATGAACAAAATATTTATTCTGAATGATTGCGACCTTTGTTAATCGCTCCAGGAATATAAAAGAAGACACATCACAGGTATTTTTACAATCACATGCTTTTCGATGTGCACAGTACATAATGTTATTGAGGCAGCTAAACAGCGGCAAGTATAGTTTCTGTCTCAGAGATATCGCAAGATTTGGATTCCAGTAAGGGAATGGTGGAGAGTCTTCCGATACTAGCTAGTTCAGAAACGCACTTTGTGCTCTTTAGAATGCCTCTATAAAGTTATACAGTGTACATGTCGAAAAGCAACAGAGCAGAGAACAATGTGTGACATGTTTTCTTTTATATTCCTGAGCTGAGTATTTTATAAAGGTCTTTATCGTTCAGATACATTTTTTGGTTCATGAGCACCCCCAGCCGGCTCTAATAGACTCCAAAGTTATTCACCGAACTTCCGGTGCTAGTTTTGCCACCGAGAGTGTCATGGTGCATAGCCGTGGTGGCAAAAAATGGTGTCCTTTCTTTATTTGAACTTCCTTGAGGAAAATGAGGAAATGGAGGAGGTAAACTGAGGATGCTCCAGCTCCCTCCTCTGAGAGGGTCAGCAATCAGGGGCGTCACAAGGGGTAGGAAAGTGGGACTGAGTTACCAGGGCCCAAGGTGGAGGGGCCCTAGTAACTTTAGCTATTGAAAAATAGCAGATATACAAGCTCACAGCGCGGCACCGAGTGCCGCGCTGCGAGCTTGTAGATCTGCTATTTTTGAAAAATAAATGAAAAAAGTGTGCAAATCTTTGAATATAATATATTCAAAGATTTGCACACTTTTTTAAGTGAACATTTGTAACTCAAACTTTGCTTCTGGGGGGGTCCCTGGAACTAAATATTTTGAGATGGGGGGGTCCTTCACATGAAAAAGTTTTAGCATCACTGACATGGAAACATAGGTTTCTTGGCACACATTTTTCACGATTTTTCAAAAATAACAGATCTACAAGCTCGCAGCGCGGCACTCGGTGCCGCGCTGTGAGCTTGTATATCTGCTATTTTTCAATAGTTAACATTCATGGGGGGCCCACAGTGAATCCTTGTACCCAGGGCCCAGAGTTTGGTGTGACGCCCCTGTCAGCAATCATATCAAATGTATAAGTTAAACCCTGCCAGAGAGAGAACAAACAAACATTGGACTGTGCTCTTCAAAATGTACCGACTCGGCAATGAAAGTTTGAAAGAAGAAAGAAACCAAGCAGTCATCATCAGGCCTTTAGACACGCCTTTACTTTTACAAGACTAAGGCCTGGACCATACGACGCCGGGTATTCTTTTAAACTGAGATTTTTCGTCTTTGAAAATCTCTGTCTACAGACTCTACACAGTCCTGTATAGAAAGATCTCTCTGCAAACACGACAATGGCTAGAACGTCGTGGCTAAAATCCCGGTGATGGCAGCTTATAATAGCCTCACATTGCCAGCGCATCATTTGTACAAGCCACAAACTTGGAATGGTTGGGAACCCTCTTCCCTACGTAGCAGAAACACAGAAACTCACCACGTACACCACTAAAGAAAACCTCTTCCCTACGTAGCAGAAACACAGAAACTCACCACGTACACCACTAAAGAAAACCTCTTCCCTACGTAGCAGAAACACAGAAACTCACCAAGTACACCACAAAAGAAAAACTGTGTTTAGAAAAATGAAATGACACTGTGGCCAGAGTTTTTCGGAACACTGACCTCAACTGGTAATGTATATTACCAGTATATTGGTAGCAGACAGAGAGACAGACAGACAGATAACATCTGTTCATGTCCTCGCTGTGGAGTCTCTTTTAACCGATTTAGTGCCATTCCCGAGAATACTCGTGAAAAATACTCGAGTACCCAGAGTGCCGATCCCGAGTATACTTGCGAAAAGTAATATATTACTGTAACGGCGGTTATCCTACCGGGTACAATGGCGGAAGGTCCTGAGCCGATCTCCGTCGCTGATTTCTCATCATCACGGATCCACGAGCACAAAATAGTAATCCCATAACATTGAGGCAGACGGGGGATCTCATCTTTAATGTCCATTATCTCAAAACAACACTTTCAAAGCGCAGATGGCAATAGATGCTCGCTAATAAAACACATGTTGAAAAGCTCAGTTCCGCCATTACACAACACCACGTGGACGACGAGCGTCATGACGTCATGACGCGATGACGTCAGACCGGAAGTGTTAACGCTATGGACTTCTGGCCTTCAAAATAAGATACTGGCCGTTTATGGAGCCAGCGAGAGGCTCTCTGGACATTTTAATCCGTTAATTTATCGGGCTCTTAATGGGTTAAAAGGGTCCAATGAGTTCCTCCAGCATTAAAGCCCAGACAAATCCCATCAACCACTTATCTCCATGTGGAGCGCACTCCTCCATCCGCCTCCTCATTATTACAGCTCTCATTTGCTATCTGAGCACCACTCTCTGTAGAAGGACATGCAATAGCAGCCTGGGTGGTATAATTGTTCAGTATTGTTCAAGTCTTTCCGTTGACGTCACTCACCGCTAGCGTCTATGGTTAGCTTACCAGAGCGTTGTCAACCACTATGTAGAGCTCCATGTACTCGGTGGTTCCCCAGGTGTTACGTTTCACCTGGAAGAAAACACACACACACACACACACAGACACACACACACACACACACACACACACACACACACACACACACACACACACACACACACACACACACACAGTTTAGGCATTTAGCAGATGCTTTTAATCCAAAGCGACTTACAATAAGCAGATAGTACATCACTATAATAAACAAGATAACATGTCAGAACATCAACAACAATATAACAAATGCATATGAATATTAATCTAAAACACACACTATATAATCAGTAAAGAAAAAAGGAGTCTAAAAAACCTTTAAAAAAAATGCTAACTAGCTTCCTGTAATGGTCATTGAGTGTTTCAGTAGTGCTATGGGTTTAGCATCATACACACGCACGCACGCACGCGCACACACGCACACACGCACACAGCACACACACACACACACACACACACACACACACACACACACACACACACACACACACACACACACACACACACACACACACACACACACACACAGCACACGCGCGCGCGCGCGCGCGCACGCACGCACGCACGCACGCACGCACGCACGCACGCACGCACGCACGCACGCACGCACGCACGCACGCACGCACGCACACACACACACACACACACACACACACACACACACACACACACACACACACACACACACACACACACACACACACACAACATGTTTATTTGAACTTATGAAAGAGGCAGGGACATGCAGAGAATGTTAGAGGGGCAGGGGCTGACATTTCTAAAAGGGCCTTGGTGAAAATATCGGAAATAGCAGTTGGAGGTCGGCTATTTTCGGTGCTTGATACCACACTGAACTAAGCATAATCAAGTGAATACTGGAGATGTGGCGTAACGGCATGGATTTCTACACAGAGAGGGCAATTCTTTCAACATAAGATGCTGCGTTCAAGTTCATGAGAGTTTGGACAAGGCAATTCTCTTGAATGCTGCCTTCAGGTATGGCATGGAAAGAGGGGGCATTTGCAATTCTTTAACAATAGTGAAAACTGCATTCATGGTCTGGAGAGGGCACTTTTTACAGACGGAATAAGAACGAACACCTTAGACCTCCCATGAACCTCTGTTACAGCCCGGCCAATCGGACGCTTGGATGATCATACAAGATAGTAAAGTCGCAACGGCGGAGCTCAGACCTGTGATTCAATAAAAAAAACTCCCATTAGACGGAATGGAGCGTTAGAACAGTGAAGAGCTGAGAGCCAGGAGGTGAAAGAGGATTTCATCCACAAATAGAGATATCTGCGAGGTTAATAACACAAGAATAAACTATGGTTCTTTTCAAGTTCCTGTTCTGTTGAAACTCATTTAAAAGAGTAGTTCACCCCCAACATGACCCTTTTCTGGGAGTTCAATAATACTTTTTTTGTATTTGTCGCATTCCTAAGTAAAAAAATAAATAAAAGAAAAGTATAGTACCCCCATTGATTCCGGTCCGGATGTCCCCATCCGGAATCAATGGGGGTAAATCTATATTTTGTCATTTAACCATGGCTCATGTCTTCCTGTCATTCATTTTCCAGCTCGCCAACACTTGATAGCATCCATTAGACAAGAGGATCTGCTGTAATTAAGAGTCATTGATTTAGACGTGGAGGGAGATTTACTGCCCGGCTCAATCCTCACTGTAAAACCATATGGCTGTTTATTCAATCCACATTGTAAAACCATATGGCTGTTTATTCAATCCACATTGTAAAACCATACGGTTGTTTATTCAATCCTCACTCTAAAACCATACGGTTGTTTATTCAATCCTCACTGTAAAACCATACGGCTGTTTATTCAATCCACACTGTAAAACCATACGGCTGTTTATTCAATCCACACTGTAAAACCATACGGCTGTTTATTCAATCCACACTGTAAAACCATATGGCTGTTTATTCAATCCTCACTGTAAAACCATATGGCTGTTTATTCAATCCTCACTGTAAAACCATATGGCTGTTTATTCAATCCTCACTGTAAAACCATATGGCTGTTTATTCAATCCTCACTGTAAAACCATATGGCTGTTTATTCAATCCACACTCTAAAACCATACGGCTGTTTATTCAATCCACACTGTAAAACCATATGGCTGTTTATTCAATCCTCACTGTAAAACCATACGGCTGTTTATTCAATCCTCACTGTAAAACCATATGGCTGTTTATTCAATCCTCACTGTAAAACCATATGGCTGTTTATTCAATCCACACTCTAAAACCATATGGCTGTTTATTCAATCCACACTGTAAAACCATATTGTGTGTTTATTCGGCCCCCTGTCTAGAGAGAGAGAGAAACTGGTATGACTGCATGTGTACAGAACAGCCTGGATTTAATGGATGTCAGTTCAGGGAAATGAATGAGAGAGAGAGTCTGTCTTGGCAGTCTACGACTCCGCTGCTATAATGAGAAATAAAACAACACTCCCTCCTCATAATTCTCCTGACTTTCCAGGTGACACAGGGAGTGATTCTCTGCTACAAAATGTCACAGACATAAAAAAAAAACAACGTTGCTCTTTGTGCCCCGAGTGACAAAGATGCTCATTTGCTGTGCCTGGTTTTATATGTTACACTGTAATAATCTTCCATTCCACAAGGGAATAATGTCCCTGTCTGGTTTTATATGTTACCCTGTAATAATCTTCCATTCCACAAGAGAATGATTTCCCCGTCTGTCACACTGGAACTGTTCAGACTAATGGATTATCAACGTGCATTATGGGTAATAAAGAACCTAATGGAGGATGTTTGTTTATCAACGTGCATATGGGTAATATGGAACCTAATGGAGGATGTTTGTTTATCAACGTGCATTATGGGTAATATGGAACCTAATGGAGGATGTTTGTTTATCAACGTGCATTATGGGTAATATACAGCCTAATGTTGCATTCAGACTGTTAGGCGCGCGACAGCTATCGTGTCCGTATAGTCTGAGAATGAGGGGGGGAGGGGCAGTCCAATTCATTGTCAATGAAGGTCACGTGGTTTTTTGTCGTTGCCGTGTCTCTTAGCCAAAAGACAGCCTTCTGTTGAGCAAGAGACACGGCAACGACAAAAAAACATGTGACCTTCATTGCCAATGAATTGGACCTCCCCTCCACCCCTCATTCTAGGGTGATACGGAGAAGATGTCTCATGCGTATGTCTGATTGCGGCCCAAGCTACAAAGCCTACAGGCTACCATTAAAGGACAACTTCACCACTCCATATAATTGGTCCTCAGTAATGTTCATGTTAAAATAGCAAAACATGTTCTAATTATCTGTCTCTTAGGAGGGCTGTTACCATAGTTAGGAAGATTATTTTATTTTTTAAACAAGATAAAAAAAAAAAAAAATATATATATATATATATATATATATATATATATATATATATATATATATATATATATATATATATATATTTAGTTTACACCACTACGTGTGAGCTGTTGCTATGACAACTAACATGACATGTGACATTCATCTGTTGGATACTGACATGTAACATATACACATGTTAAAGTATATACTGTACAGAGATGGGAAGTAACGAAGTACAAATACTTTGTTACTGTAACGAAGTACATTTTTCAGCAATTTCTACTTTACTGAGTATTTATTTTTCTGTGTACTTTTTACTTTTATCCGTTACATTTTAACACAAGTATCTGTACTTTTACTCCGCTACATTTTCAAAACAGGCTCGCTACTTTGGTTTTATGTTAATGTTGCGGCGATGCGTGGCAGATCAAACAAGATGATTAGTCTGATCATCATGCATACAGGCTGCGATGACGCGCTGCTGCTGCTGGCCAGAGTGAGAGATTCACACTGTGTCAAGTAGGCAAGGGAGGGCAAGCACCGGTCTATTTACTTCCTGTAACTAGACTAACAAATAATCATATACATGATAGCCCAATACCATATGCTCTTATTTTGAAATCCAAGGTTTCGGTTTTCAGAGGAAGGAAGGTGGTTTAATTCTACCATCATGCTGTAAACCATTCATCTCGTCACAGCTTTCAAACTTATCAACACAATTAATTCAGTGGATTAACTACTATTAACTATGGATTATAAACACAAGACTTTGGCCATGGTGCTCCTGTAATGCACACGCGTTGGAAATGCGTTCTTTTTGAACCTCCAAAACATAGGTGAGTGTCAGTGGCAGTGCTTTTTATCTCATGCTGGATAAAGTGTAGCCCTGTCTGAAACAGGCTAGATAAATGTTGATAAAGTAGTGCTTCTGTCAAGTTCTGTATGGAAAAAGTGAAACGGTCTGCACAACTGTAGCTTCGGTCATCTTTGCCTCGCAAAAGCCTTTAGCGTGTGTGTGTGTGTGTGTGTGTGTGTGTGTGTGTGTGTGTGTGTGTGTGTGTGTGTGCGTGCGTGCGTGCGCGCCCCCTCATGTGCGTGCATGCATGCGTGTGTTTGAATTGATTGATTGAATACTTGATTAGCAGTTCGCATAGCAAAAGCACTACAGTAGGCTATATGGCTTGTTTACATTGGGGTCCTCTGACAGACATGCAAAACATCTTAAAGTATAACAGTCAGAAATCTGTCTGTCTGTGGAAGTGAGATGTATTATAATTGAACAATGAAAACGTCATTTTTATTAGGAAACCTTATCTGTATTTTAACATCAGTCATAATGGTGTAGGCCTACTTGGTGGTCAATTGGCACTTAAAAAAATTGGTTACAAAATTGTGGGATATACATATATTTTTTTATAATAACTCATTTTGCGCCCGCGACTTTCGGTCGCAATGATGTCCAGAGTGCCTCACGCAGGCTCCATCCACTTGCACTCTCTTATTTTGAAGGCCAGAAGTGCACAGCGTGATCACTTCCGGTCTGACGTCATCGGGTCGTGCGCCGGAATCGATCGTTGTTTACGTGGTGCCATGCTGGATTGCATTGGAGCTTTTATGTGTTATATAAGCGAGCATCTGCCTCCATCTTCGCTTCTAAAGTGTAGTTTTGAGATAATGGACATTTAAGATGAGATCCCCCGTCCACCTCAATGTTATGGGATGACTATTTTGTGCTGGTGGAGCCGTGATGATGACAAATCAGCGACGATTTTCGCCTCCGGAGCTTCCGCCATATACTCGGTATTTATACTCGCCGTTACAGTAATATATTACTTTTCGCGCGACATCGCGCATTCGGCACTATAAGTACTCGAGTACTTTTCGCGCGACATCGCGCGTTTGGCTTTTAATGAGATAATAATGATTGTACTTCAGAGTCAAATATTATCTATAACTTGTACTCAGTCTAAAAAAAACACTGCTGCATTTAGATTTCACATCATAGTAGGAAACCAATTCTGGGCCAGTTTTAAGACGTGTGTTTGGTGGGGATCTTTTAATTTTAATATCCTTCAAATTCTAGAAATATACGGTAAAAATACATTTACTTTTACTTTAAAAGTACTTTTCAAAGCACGTACTTTTTACTTTTTACTTAAGTAATTATTTGGAATGAGTACTTTTACTTTTACCAAAGTAGTTTTTTTCACAAGTACTTTTACTTTTACTTAAGTACAGAACGTGAGTACTTGCTATACTAACGTTCATATTGTACATCAATTCATTGTACAGAGTTACGTTCCAAAGCCCTAAACAGGTGATTCTACGAATGAGACAATAATTAGATTTAAAAACACTGGAATTCAGACATTAAATAGAGTTTATTATTGATCATGCATCTGACAGAAACCAATATCATTACCAAACAATGACAAAGTCAGCCAGGAGATGACTAGAAAGAGGAACTGCCTTTTTCTAATTATTTCTAATGGCTCAAAGTAGTTCTGTAACTGCCTGGGGAACCATCCAAGCTGTCAGCCTCCTGTGTGTGTGTGTGTGTGTGTGTGTGTGTGTGTGTGTGTGTGTGTGTGTGTGTGTGTGTGTGTGTGTGTGTGTGTGTGTGTGTGAGAGAGAGAGAGAGAGAGAGAGAGAGAGAGAGAGATGGAGGAAGCTAGACATTAGGAAATTTAAGTGACGTGTTTTTACTGCGGCGACGTGAGGCGGGACTACGGCTGTTATGACGTAATCGTTGTAGCGGTCAAAAGTGTTAAGCAACCAGCCGTCGGCGACGGGGTCCCACCCCTTTCGCTGAACGCTTTGGTTCCCATGGCGACGCGACCACGCAGCAGGCGTTTGTAGCCGCTACGTGGAAAGGTAGACTCTGCCGTAGTAGAGACGGCCGCGACGGCGGCAGGTTGATCTATCGAGCGCTGATCATTTCCGGCTGTCGTTGTCATCTGCCGTTGCTGTGCAAAGCTTAAATAGCCTAGTAACACCATGGCTGCTCCACTGACCCCAGCAGGTTGATAATTTATCATGAGTCTACATGGAGCTCCACTTATCCACAATGTTCTCTGTAATCACACTTTACCACAACAAGCCTTTAAAATCACCCAGCTGCAAAACACTGCTCCCTGCTGTGAAACGCCACTCCCTGCTGCAAAACACTGCCCCCTGCTGCAAGGCCATAGAGGTAGCCTGATATATAATAGAGAGCGGACTTCCCTGCCCCCAGCCATCTAGGCATTTTTGCAAAATGGAAAGCTGAGTAGCATACAAAGCTATTCCTAAAATACATGATATACGTTTACTTTTCCTGCTGCAAAACGCTAGCCTAGTTCCAGACCCTGAATCGCTAGCCACACCCCTTTAAATTTTTATTTTGGCGATTCAAGGGTCTAGAATTGCTCTCATTGAAGAGACTTTCCTCGTTCGAAAATCCGTACGGCGAATCAGCATCGTGAATCAGCGTCTTGTGATCAGCGAGGGTGGGGGTTTCCCAGAACTCATGTGCGTGTGAGTTGTGTTTGATTACTAGTTCGTAGTGCTCCTATTCTGCCTGTTTCTTTGGTTAGCAAGTAGCACTAACAAGCAACAGGCTAGCCACTAGCCAGCCACACATAACAACACTACGTCATGTGTTGGTCAGACGGTGAACAGAATACTGCCTCTTTGGCAACGCCCATCCCAGCAATCGCCCTGGGCGGGAGCAACCTCAGACTGAATAATGGAGTGAAACAAAATGTCAATTCAGGCTGAGTGTCAGGCTAGCAAAACGCTGCTCTCTGAAACACTTTGACTCGGCTCTTCCGCACATTAAGCCACTGTCTTAAACCACTAGACCAAAGGCATATCCTTATCTATGGACTGGGTGAGATATTGGACTATTTCAGTCATCAGAGGCAGTGAGTCACACAGAGAACTCTGTCCCATCCTCTTTTACAGTACACTTTAAGACATAATAAGACAGAATAAAGCCATAATAAGAAATAATGTGTTGGTAATTAGAGCTAATATATTTTATTAGACAGAAACAAAGACAGAATAGTAGAAAGAGCGAATACATTCTCTGGCACCGCCACCTGCCGCGGAACTACGACCGCTAGTTCGGCGGCAGTTACCATTGATGCCGGTGCCAGATAATGTATTCGCTTTCTGCTATTCTGTCTCAGCCACCACCGCACGGACGGGCAGTTTACCGCTACGGGACCTGCCGGTCCGTGCGGCGGCCGCCGGTCCTACTGGCGGGACTGCTGGTCCTATCGCCGGCGATGCAGTGCGACTGCTGGTCGAACTAGCGGTCGTGCGGCAGTGTCTGCCGCTGCAGTTCCGCGGCAGGTGACGGTGCCAGAGAATGTATTCGCTCTTTCTACTATTCTGTCTTTGTTTCTGTCTAATAAAATATATTAGCTCTAATTACCAACACATTATTTCTTCTTATTATGGCTTTATTCTGTCTTATTATGTCTTATTATGTTTTAAAGTGTACTGTAAAAGAGGATGGGACCGAGAACTCTTTACACCGTGTGCTTCAAGCTTTGAGTAGAAACTCTGACCTCACTGAGGAAGACACATAAGGTTGAAACGCGTCCGTTGCTCTGTCTGGGTGAGGTAAATGAAACTATGGACATTCATTCAGTGCTGGCAGTTTTTTTCCCCCTTCAGTGCTAAACTCTTTTCAAACATCATGTTTGTCTACCGTACGTTCTACAATTTATAGAACACCACCTGCGTATTTCTGACCCAGATTGGAGGCCCAAACGCACCTGGCCGACAGCAAGCTGATAACGGTGGGGGTTATGGAGCAGTGCAGGTTGGCAGGATCCACTCAAATAGGCAGGTTGAAAACGGTTTAAAATCAGGACACATGCTGTAGGCTGCATGATTGCTGCTACCGATGTCACATAATGGCCGAGACATCTATCAAGCGCTACACGGTTTCATAGCAACGGTTTGTAAAAAACTAAAAGCTTCTCTAAAAAAAAGCTTCACCTGCTAGCATGAGTGTCACAATGAGCTGGTAGGAAGCACCTGCTTCACTGCATCAAACACACAACATGAACACATTATAAATACACACATCACACACACAACATGAGTCATGGACACATTATAAATAAACACATCACACACACAACATGAGTCATGAGCACATTATAAATACACACAGCTGCTACGTACAGTACAGACTACAGAGTGAAGATAGGAAATGGACTAGAGGAGGAATACTGAAGCCTGAATGTCACCGTTATTATAGCAAGAAGTCCCACAAGACATGGGCCCTATTTTCACCAAACTAAACACTAAACATCTTTGCCTTTTTTTACTATTTTGAGGGGGGTAAATACAAAATAAATAGTTCCAATAGCTGATCTACAACTCACATGATGTTGATGATCGCCTTTTGAAGAATTTTTAAATATTTTTCAAAATAGTAAAAAAAGGTAAAGAAGTTGAGGGGTTTAGGGTTTAGCATGGACAGAATAGGGCCCAAATAGTATTTTTTTTTAGCAGAGTCATTATATAGCATTAAGTCCCACAAGACATTTAGTCTTGTTTTAGTTGAGTCGTCCTATAGCAACAGTTCTCACAAGACATTTACACTTGTTTTTTGCTGTGTCATTGGTTCCTTGCAAACAGTGACAATCTTCTAACTTTCAGCTCTTATTTGGAACCCGAAAAAGGAAATTCTGTTAAGGCATGATCTTAACCATGCTGACACTGCTATGAAGAATACAATGATGAACTTAACATAATTAGCCTAATTCACGGCCCGCCCACTAAGCATCCCACGGGTGCTGAAGTCACATTTTGAAGGGGTAAATCCTACCACAGCCTATGGAGTTAGCACAGAAATCGCAAATTTAATGCAATTTCCGAATAGTAAAGTATAAAATACGGCCATCATGATCAAGAACACAAGATACTAAACGGCACAAAGCACTATAATTTACTTTACTGTTAGAAATAATGATTTGTTGGCTTTAAGTCCAGTATAGTTTCCCCTTCTAAATTGAAGTCAGCACCCGGGGAAAACTGAGAAACGGAAGTAGGTGGGCGGGCCGTGAATAAGGCTAATTACCAAGTCACTGCAACTTGTATGCATCGGTTTAAACGTTTCACAAATTCCTCACAAACTGCTTGCAAATTGAAATATTGTAACTCCTCATATCTAAGTGTTGTTCATCTTCATGTTGCTTCCATTATGAGTGAATGATAGCTTTGTATCTTCTAGTGCAGTGGTTCTCAACCTTTTCAGGCCGCGACCGCTCTACTTTATTTTGTAGCTTTGTAACGAGCATCAAAACATACAAGTGTCATGTGCAGGCACGTGCACACATACCGACATCAAAGTGGGCTTGAGCTTTTATCTGTCTGTAAAAAGTGCACTCTTCAGACCATGAATGCAGTTTTTACTATGGTGGAAGAAATGCAAATGCGTCCTTTCCATTACTTTGTCCAAACTCTCCTGAACTTGAATGCAGCAACTTATTTTGAAAGAATCGCTGTCTCTGTGTAGAAATCCATGCCGTTACGCCACATCTCCAGTATTGACTTGATTATGCTTAGTTCAGTGTGGTATCAAGCACTGAATATAGCCGGCACCTAAGCTTGGAGGTCTGCTATTTTTGATATTTTCACCAAAAGGCCCTTTTAGAAATTTCAGCCCCTGCCTCTCTAACATTCAGTTGGTATCTGCATGTCGCTGGCAGACATTGAAACTAAATGACAGCCCGTAGCTTAGTTAGAAGATGCGCTTGGTGGAACACAGCATAATAATGTAGCAACGTCTTAAAATAATCCTATAAAACAGACACCAGGGAAGGTGAGGGATTCAGTTGTCCAAAGATAAATCAATGTGTCAGTAATGAAACCCTGCAGAGACATTCTTATTGGTCTGGACTCACAGCTGGATTTAAATGCATTTCTAATGATTAGTCGCTCACCACTGGATCAAATTCATGAATGCATTTTATTAGGAGCATCGGTAACCATGACGACCCTGGCTGCCACAGTTTACATCCTATTGGAGCGTTCAATACAACAGGGGTTCCACCTTAAACTAAACGCTGCTCCTATTGGAGCGTTCAATACAGCAGGGGTTCCACCTTAAACTAAACACTGCTCCTATTGGAGCGTTCAGTACAGCAGGGGTTCCACCTTAAACTAAACACTGCTCCTATTGGAGCGTTCAATACAACAGGGGTTCCACCTTAAACTAAACACTGCTCCTATTGGAGCGTTCAGTACAGCAGGGGTTCCACGTTAAACTAAACGCCGCTCCGGGGAAGAACAGTGAACATTTAATGACTTTACTGTCCGTCTCCCCGAGGAGCATCAAATGACTTTCATGAAAATCCAAAGTCGCTCCAGGCTCTTCTAAAACCTAATAACCAAGTCTAGTAAAACGACCAGTTCTGACAACTGAGGTCCAACTCTCTCTCTCTCCCTCTAACAATGTCTCTGGCCTCAGAGCTGCTTATAATGCAATAAACTGTACATAAGTTCAAGACACAGCCACTCACATCCCACTGATGAACCACAAACACACATTTAGAAGTCATATTTCTGCCTTATTTGGTCTTTCTGTTGCTGTCGTTGGATGCATTAACACATGTCCACACAAATACATGCATTTCAGTGAAGTAAAAAAAAAACACAATAAAGCGTTGAAATACTTCCGATGTTAATGCAAGCTGGTGTGACTGATCCATAATGATTGATCGATATCAATATAAAATTTAATTTTAATGTTAGACACCACTTTCAGTGTTGAAAGTGTCATGGTTATTTTGTTTTGAACAACTAACTAATTCACGTGATGAGATGTACAAAGGATGATCGGAGAAATTATATGTCAATAATGTCATACTGTCCAGGACACTTTGACAAAGGAAAAGAAAACATTCTACGTCCTTGGCTTCACAACACCATCTCCTGATACATTGTTATGTTATAATTGTCCAATCAGAATGTGACTAATGTATTCTGTAACTCCATATATCTGTGAAATTATGTTTTGTATGGGCAGAAGCAATTATGGGTGAACTATTGACTTGCTGTACTGTACGCTGAAGTATTCTTTTAATACAAATATTTAAAACTGACTTATTGGTGTGCTGCCTTTTCTGTGACTGACTCTGACTGTGGATGTATTCTTGGGTGGAAGCCGAGTCTTCTGGAAATGAATTACTTTCTAAAGGAATAATATACCTAACAGTGACCCTACAGCTTTTGTAAACGGTGTTGAGGTGTGTCAGTTACCATAGAAACCTGAACAGCTACATGTTATTGACTTAATGAATAGACTCAGATTGTGTTGTAACTTTATTGACTGTTTAACATACTGTCTCAGAGGCACCAGAGTGTGAAATTAACTCCGAGACCATGATGATGATGATGATGATGATGATGATGATGATGATGGTCCACCAACAACCCACCAATCAGCTGACAGGAAGAACACTGCCTGTCAATCTCAGCCTTATTATCTCTGCATTATTAGTCTCATTTAATATTCATTCTCAGTCTCATTTCATAATCATATTGATTGATTGAATACTTTGCAAGTTGTAACATCACTGGAGCGCATGCAGACATCTCATTTGCATATCTAACCAATCTGCTCTAAACGGCTGTCAAATTGTCTTGTTACAAATGCAGTCGCTGGAGTTCAATTTGAACATCGGGCCAAATTGTCTGGAACTAATGTTGTAGCGTTAAGCAGCGAGTCAACGATCAATACTGATTATTGATTAGTGTTCACAAGTCATTTCACAAGTGAAAGAAAAGGTCATTATGTTGTTTAAAGGAGTAGTTCACCCCCAAAATACTTTTTTTCTATTGATTACTCATGCCATGGAGGCTTGAGTTCAATAATATGTTTTGGTTTTTATCGCATTCCTAAAACAATAATTACATTTAAAAAAATATATATATACCCTGATAGTTTCCCCATCCAGTGCCATGCATTCGGGTCCCCATCCTGAATCAATGGGGGTAAATTTACTATAATCACTTAAGAATGCGACAAATACAAAAAAAAAATATTATTGAACTCAAGTCTCTATGGCATGAACAAAATGTAATGCCTCAACTCCTCCAACTCCAAAATATAGTGCTCGTCAGGGTAGGGGTCCCCAGTTCAAATATTATTATTTTGGGTGTTGCGGCATGGAAAGGTTGAGAACCACTGTATTAAAAAAAAAAAAAACTTCACCAGCAGAGAAACCAAATAGTCAGGGAAAATTTGCAGAATACCTGTCAAATCTGGGAATAAATTCCTTACCAAACAATGTCTTCACCAATGTGTTTGTAAAGGTGTCTAGTAACATATCCAACAAAGATTGAAATTCAACATCCCTAGCAAAATGTTTGACAGCTAGGGTAATTCTGGGTCTCATTCACTTACTATACACTGTACTATAAGGGGGGGAAATCACTCCCAAAAATATGCTTTAAGTGGGATGTGAGGGGTCTAACTAGGTGTTTTTAAGTATTCTGAATCCATTGCAAGCATTTGTTTTGCACGAAAAACATTCCTTGGGCCAAAAATGGACCCCATACGAAAAGTGATGACTCATCACTAAACTATATATGTTTTTCTTTTTGCGTCTGTTTTTGGCTCAATTGCTTGGTAAGGAATTTATTCCCAGGTTTTATTAAAATTCCCTGACTAAAAGCAGCACCAACAGACAGATTTTCCATCTGTCTGTGATGAGCCCAACCTCCATCTGGTCCTGGGGGCCCTGTTGTATATTCATAGCAGGGATCATAATGGAACATAATGCTGCTTTCTCATCCCTTTTACTGCAGGCAGTTTGCTCAGTCCTGATAAAACAACATTGTCTTTGCTCGGCAGTCGTCTAAAGTGGATCCAAATGAAAAATCCTAATCGCTGATTGATTTCTGCGTCTCGTCTTAACGTTCTCTCAGGGTTTTTAGGAGAACGTGGAGATAAAACGCAATCACACACGGGGTGTTAAAAGACGTCGGCCAATCGTAGCGCCGACGTGTTTTATTATTTTAAGTGATTTCTCCTTTATTATGTGATAAAACAAAGAGAGGCTGACGAGAGGGAGAGGAGAGCCAGACGACACGGAATCCAACACACTCACACCCGATGTTACGATGATCTGCTGGCGAGCGCACACACACACACGCACACGCACACAAACACACTAGGGCATTCACCGAATATTCGATTATTAGAATATTCGAATATCAAAGTCGCTTATTTTTTTTTTTTTTTTTGTTTTCTCTTTAAAAGATGTATGGTTTATAAAGCTTGGCTAGATAGGAAGTCATAAGAATAAGTTGTCAATGAGTTGTGGATGAATTTGTTAATGCTCTATACCAGGGGTTCTCAGACCTTTTTAGGCCGTGACTCCCAAAATAAACATATTTGAACTGGGGACCTCCACCCTGACAAGCACTTGGAATTGTGGTTATTACATTTAATGTGACTCGGTTCCGCAGATAAATATTGTGAAAATAGCCGATCTACATGCTCACAACGCCTCGCAACGCGAGGCGTTGTGAGCATGTAGATCGGCTATTTTCACAATGTTCACCTCTTGCTTACTTAATCGAATATTCGATTATTCGAATACTTTGAGGACGATGTATGTGTACACACACGCACACGCACGCACGCACACACAGAGGAAAGCAGCTAGCAGTTCACTCCAGTGAGATCAGAGTGGATGTGAAGGAGTGACATTGGGGAGGAAACAGATGACATTTTGTGGAGGAAGATGGTTTGTTCCTGACAGCACAGAATTACAGCAGAACATCATGAATACTTTAAACACTTTGAGATCTGTGGGGAGAGAGAGAGAGAGAGAGAGAGAGAGAGAGAGAGAGAGAGAGAGAGAGAGAGCAGAAGAGCTACAGATTGAGGGGCTCCAGCCATGCAGTGACAGAAGAGATAAAGAGGAAAGGCGATCATTTAAATGCAAATGATACGACTGTATCTGCTGCTGACAACAAGCTGCTTATCCTGAGGAGACCACAGAATGATGAGGGCAACGACTGCTCTCAAAAGCCTCCTTTCCATTTCATTTTTATGGATCATTGTGTGATACAGTTTAACAGTATATGACTCTATACACACACATACACAGATCCTCTCCAATTCCTCCACTGTCTGCCTCTGTGTCATTTGCTACAGTGTGGATGATGAAACTACATCATCATCGACAACAACACAAACCACAGTCTTTAACCCTTCTTGTGCCTATCCCGAACAAGTTCGGGATATTTTCAATCCAATACAATATTTTTTTTGCTATTTTACATACCCTGAGCTGCTTGTAGAGATGTGGGTGGTCCTGGGTCGTCCTACGCTTTCCAACGAGTGATGCTAGATGGTCCGACGATTTATTCCATTGAAAATGGTTTAAAATAAAGTTTAGAGCCCCCCCAAAAAAACTCAATCTATACTGTCGGCGGCGCGACGTATTCCGGGGTGCCTATCCCGATCTAGTCCGGGATATTTAATAAAATGAATTAATTAATCGGAGGCCCCGGTCTAAATTTCCATCCATGGCCCGGGCCGAGACTCGGCCATCCACGGGCCGTAATCGGGCAACGCCGCCGCATCGCGCCGCCGAATTCAATACAAAGTCACATCTTTAGAGAGGATTTTCTCTGAATTGTGTTTTGCAACTGGAATAGCTTTAGATCGGGCTTCTAAAAAATAAAGACGCTAATGGCTAAGTGTTAGCTAACTTCCTCCTCTCGCCATACATAACAGTGGCTGGAGTGAAATCCCAAGGCACTACGGGCAGTGTCGACGGAAGCTAGAGCGAAGGCCTATAGAGATATTTCTGGCACTCTAGAAGCACCTTGTGGCCCGGGGCACTCATTGGGTTAAAACAGTGCTTCTCAACCATTTCAAGCTAAAATAATCATATTTTAACAGGAGCCCCCACCCTGACGAGCACTAAGAGTTGAGGAATTACATTTTGTTCGTTGCCACGTCCACAACCAAGCTTCTTAAGGGGATGGGAGTGCGAGGACAGGCCTTCCGAAAAGCCGTCAAATCACTGTCAGAGGCCGCCGAACGAAGCAGCACCTGGCTATGGATCAAGAGAAAGGACCCCAACTGGGCTGCAAAATGATCGTAGAGGGGTAAAAGCAGAGGGGGTCACACCTGGGACGCCATGGGTCGCCGTTGAGCCCTACGGAGATGTCGTGGGCTTATCAACGAAACATCAGTGAAGTGGGGTGCCTGCCACTGAAGACCCCAGTGAAGTGTTTATCCCTACCCCACTCAACTACTGTTACTGATTATCTAAGGGATTGTAATATCTAGTCCTATAAGCTCAACTGTATAACACGGTTCTATTGTGAAAATAGCAGACGAGCATGTAGATCTGCTATACAATTTCTGACTCAAATGTTTGACAATTCGGCCAATGTTTAATTTGTCATTTTAGAGCTATTAAAAAGTCTTCAAATTGTCACTTCAGAAATGTGCAGATACCCACTATACACTTACACTTTATGTTGGTTTGTTTACTGAGTGAGAAAACAATGTTGCACATTAACACAACGGAAGCCAAGGTTTCTAACATTTCTAGCTGTTGCTGCTGCCGTCGTCGTTCACTTACGCTTTATTTTGAAGAGCCTCGGAAGCTTCGTGCGTGTGCACGTGAGTGTCCACTGACGATTGAGGAAGATAATCCCTTTGTTTACAAACGCTCGCAAAACTATAATCCAAAACGGGGCCGACCATCGCGGTAAAGTGTCGCCGTGAAAAAAATCAGATCTCTCCTTCCCTGGCGTCCTGTTCATCTCATTCAGAGATAAAGCCCTTCTTATGTTTCAAAGTTGAATGTAAAGCAATGTAAGCTGCCTCCGCCATTTTCTGCCTCTCTCTCTCACTGCCTGAGCTGCAGGGTTACGTAATGGACTCGGGTCATTCAGAGGGCAGCCAGCAGCGTGTACAGTTAACCCTATGTTGCCTCGTCTGTCAACGAGATAACTCCTTTTGGCACAGTGACACCTAGTGGCCATAACTCGTCCCTGAACGAGTTTGGCTCCCCAAGTGTTAAGAACTGTGTCGAAGCAGCCATGTGTTTTATACTGAACTGCACCTTAGGGTCTGAGAGAGCCTTCATTTTACAAGACCACCAGAGAGCCCCAACTACATGTCTATCGTTTCACTGAAAATGCATCGGTGATTCAGTATAGTGACCCTGTTTCAGCCGCATCTCTCCATGCACATCGATACGGCATGCTCTCTACATGCACACTTCCATGTCAACGTTTTTTCTGAATGAAAATACGACCTACATAGGCTGAGATGTCGCTCCTGTTTATAATGCGTTAATAACAGCTCATCTGAACTAGCCTGGTTAATAAACCAGACCGCACAACACCACCCCGTGGTGTATTGTGGTCTGGAGCCTCACAATTGAGAATCCATTTCCACCAGCCACCAGAAAGGGTTAGGCAATCAGGGCTGTAGGCTGTGTGGACACAAAAACATTCCCCCCTCCCCCTCCCCTCTATGACAGGCATCAAAGAGGTAGTTGTCTTTGATGTTTCATTGATTAGAGAGAACACTAACGAGCTATTGACACTTGTACGGCTCAATCAATTACTGCGGTTTACAACCCCTTTGAAGTTCAAAGGGAGCAATTAAAAGCAAGTCACCTTGACATTTTTAAACCGCCCCAAACATTACGTCATTAGCCCGCCCCCCAGAAAAATAATCTCTCCCCGAAATTCCAGACTCTCTTCCCAAAACGAAGTGTGTGATAAGAGTCTGGTTTATTAACCAGGCAACATCTGAACACAAACACTTCCCTTTGAGCTGCTGCTGTGAACCCACACTGCTGACACGGGCCTGCCGCTGTGCAAACTCCAGAGGAGAACCAATCAAAGGGGTTCGTTTGGAGGGCAGGGGCAGAAAGTAGAAAGGCATCCCTAAAGGTTTGGAGTCGGAGAGGGAGGGAGGGAGAGAGAGAGAGGGCGAGAGAGAGAGAGAGAGAGAGTTTGTCACCAACCAGGATGGGTGGAACACAGTGAAACCAGTCTGCTTCAACTGTCAACAACACACTCTACCTTTGTAAAGTTTCCTGCGCGCAGAAAAACATCCACAATACAAACCTCATGTGGAAATGAGTGACGGCTAACAGAGAAACCATTCTGAGAAGAACATTAAATCCTTCTCCCTGAGGACTGTTGTTAGAAATACACAAGAAAGCAATTAATACCAAAGCCGCGTGTAGCTTCCTGAGCGAACATGTTCCACTGAGACCCAACGGCTAAAAACAACAACGCCATGATTGTATTGATTCGTTGCTTCAGGGGAAGAACAATTTAACAGTGAAATGTGAATTAAATCTCCCTCCTCCACACCAGCAGCATCAGGCCTGTTGTCTCCTATACAGCCTGCAACAGCAGACAATGACTTCATATGCCTGCCATTTTAAATTATTATAAGTTAAAGCTATACTGTGTTGCTCAACTACTGGTCAGTAGCGGCATTGCAGGTATTTTACAGAAAAGCGGGAGACAGCGTATACGGAAGGATGCAGATGACGTAATTTTGCCGCGAAATCCAACCCCCCTCATGGCTCAAAGAAAATACATTTTGAGAAGCCTTTCGGGGCTGAAATTAATGGAGTGGGTGTTCTAAAACCTTAGCGATTTAATAGTTAGATACATTTTAAGGTTTGTTTAATTGAAAAAGAAGGAGGACTGATTTTTTTTCTAGTTTGCCAACAGCAAACGGCAAACACAGTACCTGGATTTTGACAACATATAAAATGGTTATAATAAGGGGAACATAAGAAAATCTGCAAATTAAATCGTTACCAAGACATTTCTTTACCAATGTGTTTCTAAAGGTGTGTACTAATATGTACTAAAAGGTTGAAATTCAACTCCCGGGGGAAACCTCATAAAAAAACAGATTTGTGTTAGTGTCCCATTAATTTACTATACAGGAAAAAATACAAAAAATAAATCTGCTTTAAGTAGCATGTGAGGGGTTAACCCAGGGGTTTTTCATGATGCTGAATCCATTGCAAGCATTTGTTTTGCATGAAAAACATTCTGTGGGCTACAAATGGCCCCCAAAAAACAGTGAAAAGTGATGATTCATCACTAAACCATCGTTTTGTGGGTCCGTTTTTTAGCCCAACGCTTGCAATGGATTCAGAATCATGAAAAACCCCTAGTTTGACCCCTCACATGCTACTTAAAGCAGGTTTATTTTTAGTAAATTAATGGGACACAAACACAAATCAGTTTTTTAGGTTTCCCCCGGGAGTTGAATTTCAACCTTTTAGTACATATTATTACACACCTTTAGAAACACATTGGTGAAGAAATTTCTTGGTAACGATTTACTTCGCAGATTGGTCAAATATCTTGTAAAATCCCCTTACTATTAATGGTAAATGGTGCATTTATTTAGCGCCTTTATCCAAGGCGCTTTACATAGATGGTGCATTACATTCACCCATTCACACACACACACACACACACACACACACACACACACACACACACACACACACACACACACACACACACACACACACACACACACACACACCAATGGTGGAGGAAACCATGCAAGGCACCAACCTGCTCATCGGGAGCAACTAGGAGTTCAGTGTCTTGCTCAAGAACACTTCGACACTAACTCTGGGGGAGCCCGGGATCGACCTGGGAACCTTCAGTTCCCAAGTGGCCGCCATGGGACCATGAGGAGCTCCATGTTAAGGGGAGCACACACTGAACGTGGACGGCTGCGCAGCCTCGCGCTATCGGTAACCCCAACTGGATGCGGCACGCTGCCACACAGCCCATCTATTTCCCCCGGTGGGGAGAAGCATGTGAGAACATGTTAAACGCGCTGCAATGCTGGAAAAATAGAACAGCGGCATATCGGCGTGGCAGGCGAGGCGGCAGACCCGCGTCTGCGCGCGCCGGTGTGGGTTAGTTCATTGAAAATAACAGGCCGTATTTTTGGACGCGCCGCCTCTACAGATGTGTCCTCATATCATGCCTGATACAGAGGCACCACCCTCTTGATGTCCCGTCTACAGATGGGACAGTAAGTGTGTCCTCATATCATGCCTGATACAGAGGCACCACCCTCTTGATGTCCTGTCTACAGATGGGACAGTTGGCAGGCAGCGGCAGAGCCTGGTAGCAGCTGAAGCAACAACACACGTGTCCACAGTCCAACAGGACGCAGCCGCGAGGCCGGCTGAGGCAGATCACGCAGTCGCTGTCCGAGGACGCCGCGCCCCGCTCCTCCTGCCTCTCGAACTCCCTCCTCAGGCGCCGGCGTTCCCAGCGCTCTCTCAGGGCGCCGTAGTGGCGCCGCCCCACCCAGAGAAGGACGCCGACGGCGGCCAGGGCGAACGCCGAGGCCAGCAGCTTCAGCGCCAGCGCCTGGACCTCCTGCTGCGTCCTCAGCGCATCGATGTCCAAGCTAGTCAGGAAGTACGGCGAGCCGTCGGCCGGAGGACGCAGCTTCAGCGCCCGATCCGCGCCCAGGACCAGCTCTCCGACGCCCGTGAGCGTGGCGCCCACCTTCAGCATGCGCTCCGTCTCCAGCTGCCCCTCGGGCCTCGTCCAGGTCAGGGCGGTCATCAGGACGTCGGAGACGACGCTGCGAGGCGCCGCCGGGTGGAACTTCTCGTCGACGACGTCCATGTCCAGCCGGGAGGCGTCCAAGGGACGCAGCACCCGGACGGCGGTGGTGCCGTCCGAGCCCAGCAGGCTGAAGGGCACCGCGCTCACCCTCTCGTGCAGCGTCTGCTCGCGCTGCCGCCACGTCTGAGTCAGGCTGGACCACGCCATGCTCAGCTCCTTCACGCCCACGCGCTGGACCACGCCCACGGTGCCCTCCTCGAACTTGCTCCTCAGGGGCGGTCTCACGGGCTGCACCGTGCCCTCCAGTGCCACGTAGCGCAGACACTTCCCGGGGCTGCCGCTCACCACCTCCGAGAGACGTCGGTCCAAGGTCAGCAGCGGAGCGTCGTTGAGCTTGTCCACCGTCCTCCTCTGCCTCCGGTAGAGGTAGTAGAACATACTGGAGAGGGCCAGGCTGGTTCCAACATACACCGCCTCAACGATCCTCTCCGATTCCACCATTATTATTAATATCTCAGAGGTTCTCTTCTCACATGCCTGGGAATCCTTTCCCGTATCGACTTGACACTCCAGCAGGAAGTCACCGACTCTTATATATTGGTATTCATTAAATCACCGATCAGTCTGTCTCAAATATGGAACTGTGCGGAACTCAATATTTGGGCGTAAATATGATGTCATAACTATTACTTTAGCGAATGTCTTCCGTCCATGTGACCGTCTGTCTGCATGCCGACATCACTGATACTACACAGTGTCGCCACCATGGTTAACAGCCGCATGCTGAAACAATGCCCAGATTTGGAGATCGGCATGCTGACATGCTCCATGGTAACAGCCGCTTGTTGAAACAATGCCCAAATTTGGAGACGAGCATGCTGACATCACTGATACTAAATAGTGTCGCCACCATGGAAACATCCGCTTGCTGAAACAATGTCCAAATTTGGAAACGAGCATGCTGACATCACTGATACTAAACAGTGTCCCCACCATGGGTGTCTATCTGCATGCTGACGTCATAGTACTGACATCACAGACTGATACAACGGGTAGAGCACAACTGGACGTCAATGGTGACTGTTCTGCCCAACGGGCACCGGGCTGGGTTCTGCAACATTACTTCTGAGACTCCTACATTCAATCCCCCTCATACACCGTGAGTGTGCACCAGCAAGACCGAATTGGGGCCGGGGCCGTTCAAAGAAGCCGCTGTCCCTCTGAATTTAACGCCTTAGTGAGGTTGCTTCCCCTAAAGGCCCTCTTAGATCTAACAACTTTGTAAAGATTTGGGAAAGATTTGGAAATATTTCTAAAAGACTACCCTCTCACACTAAAAGATTTGAAAAAGACTTTCCAAAGACTTAATGATGATTTTTAAAAGATTTCAGTTGTTAGATGTGAGATGCCTATAAAGATTTTGTAAAGACTGGTACAAGATTCTCTCTTATTTGCTGAAATAGGCCTATTATAGCCATGCCCATGTGTTCATATTCCTCTGACTAGCTCCCACACACACACACACACACACACACACACACACACACACACACACACACACACACACACACACACACACACACACACACACACACACACACACACACAGAAAATAGCCAATCTACAATCTACAAGCTCACAACGTGTCGCATCGCGGTATTGCAGTATTGATACTTTTACTTGAGTATATGTGATTACTTTTCCCCTCACTGCATGCACATATTGCACACACACCGAGCTCCGCCCTCCTCCCTCAGCCCTCTTCTCCCGTTCTATCCTCTCCTCTCCTCTCCTCCATAGCCGGCGCAGATTGATCCTATCAACTTATTATCAACTTTGAATGTTATGTTATGATACGCCAGGCAGGCAGCTCAACCGAACGTCTTGGGGAATAAACGGCTTTTGGCTCGCTAGCGTTCTGTTTTGGTTGTTACGTCATTGTGCTCATTCAGACTCAGCCCCGATTTGAGAAAATATCAAACCAGTTTAATATTCTCGTAACAGAATCTGGGTCTCAAGTCGGGGTAAAAATCGAGTCGGAGCACTACCTCACATTTAACGATTGAGTAACGACCGAATCACGGGAGCGCGCCTCGACTCGCCTCGATTTTATTACGACTGAGAAATATTTTCAAAGTTGTTAGGTGTAAGGCTAGCTTAACAGGGCGACCATCTTTCCGGGATAAACTTTATTTTTCTGCGCTACTCCTCCCACAGTTTTGGTGGCACGCACTTGGGCCATGTGTCAAATTGACCGGCTTCATCGGTACTCGTCTCCTTGCATTTTGCTAAAAGAATATAAGGTAAGGTAGTGATGCATTCAACATTAGCATGGTGCAACAAAAGGGGAATTGCATCAGATATGTTTTTAAGGTATACTGCCGTATTTGGTTTCAAGACACCACAAGCAGAATGAAGGCACAGTTTACCATTAGAAGCATCAACAGTAAACTATCAACTAAATAGTAAATAGTAAAAATGCTTTGTTTCTTTGACTTGTTTTGGGTCCTTTTCATTTTCTCCCCAATGTAATTTAATTCAGCCCATTATAGTCCCTACTGTCATGAGGAGGGTGTAGATTAAAAACAGGTCTCCTCTGATACACATGAGGTCACCAGTCGTTCCTTTTCACCCGTCAGAGTCTTATTGTACAATCTTTATAATTACATCGGAGTAAGTGATCTACTCCCGGGTCAACAATCACCCGCTAATTCAAAAGCAAACCACTTGGCCTAGATGTACTACATATGCACTAAATATAGCTTACAAATTCAAACACCCATGCCACTTTTGCAAGATGTGTTTCCAAACCTCTGTATACAGTTATATTCGTTATTACCGTCATCTTTTGCCTCTGTATAAAATAGCCTCAAATCGACCCGGAAAGGAAACAGTTAGCCTAATAGCTAATAGTTAGCTCACAACTTTCTACTCTCTTTCACCTCAATCGCGGTAACGTCCGTATTTCACTATTGGCCGCCCACTCGCGTTAATAGTCCCCTCAAATAGTTGTCATCTACAACGCAAATCAAACAGTATAGGCCTACACCACGTCTGTTTACATTATATGCAGTGAACGCAATCATTGTCACCAGATTCTATAGGTCAACATTTGCGGTGTAACAGCCCAGTACGCACACACACACACACACACACACACACACACACACACACACACACACACACACACACACACACACACACACACACACACACACACACACACACACACACACACACACACACACACACACACACACACACACGCCTGCTAGGGGCTTGACATCGACAGAGACAATATTTATTTCAAAGAATACAAATATTGTGTGTGTTTGTCAGGCTGCTCCTTGCCTGTCTAGATGTCTCATTCACAGAGCTTTTCGTGTTAACAACGAGGCGAGGGCGGCTAGACAGGAGCGCCGCGTAGCGGCGCGACTTTCTAGTTGTAATACACAAAAGCAATTCATTGTTTAAGTCTCCACTATTTCATATGAGTCTGGACAGACAGGGGTGTAAACTGCAACTGGTTGGCAGAATCTTTAAACCACGATGCAGTATTTCTAGTTTTGTATTTCTCTCTCTCTCTCTTCTATATGTGGAATTCATCCTGTGCTTGTCTGTGTGTCTGGAGGCTTCTGGAAGACAGGATTTGGAGCTGCACATCACAGCTGTGGGGAGAACATTTTATCTGAAGGCTAAGGTTTGAGCTGCTGCTTTGTGTCTGTTAAAGTCACTCTGTGACACAGAGGCAGCTGGATGGACCGTTTCTGGGTCCCCTTCTCCTCACCCAGTTAACCTTGCATGGGTTAAATGACTGGGGATAGCATGTCATGGTTCTTTATTAGAACCTGTTAAATATTTAATAAACACACACACACACACACACACACACACACACACACACACACACACACGCACACACACACACACACACACACACACACACACACACACACACACACACACACACACACACACACACACACACAGACCTTTGAGGAGCAGATGAGAAGAACATAACAGAAAGACAGGTGTATAATCGTGGCCTAAATTAAATTATATCCGACAATAAATGGTGTTTTACTTTGAATGGGGCCGAATGGAACCATTCTGGAAACATCATTATCTGTGGCGTTAGAAAACTAGCTCAGTGATTTAACAAGGAAGTTAGAAACAACAACAACCAAAACACAGGCCTAATTGAACATTTGCCGTCCCCTGAGCCAGGCGTATTGAAGCGGGTGTATTGTGACAAGACACACACATTACTAGGGGTGTAACGATACATTTTAATAGCAATTCGATACATATCACGATACATGATTGACGATACGATACATGAACGATGTTGGTTCATTCATGGCGATACGATACGATTCGATTTACTGATTTAAAATCGATATAGTAACTATTTAGCAAAGAAAATAAATCTGTGTGAAAGGTGTGGATAGTGCAGGTTTTTAAGGGAAACATGTATTATTATGGATATAAATAAGTAAACACAGTGATTATCTGCCAAATACATGGACATTGTATATTGACAAACCTGCACCTTGACATGAACCCAGAGATTACACACATTTATCGATAGATCAGTGTAGCTATATGGAATGGAAAAGTAATTAAACCCCTCCTTTTAATTTTGTCTTCTTAAAAATGCTAAATACAGTGCACAAGTAGGTAGTATCGATACAATCGATTCTTTGCAATGCCAATTCTATACGATACAAATTCAAACAATACGATTCGATTTGAGCTGTTTTCATTTCGATATACTTCGGGTTTTTTTAAGTTAAAAACGATATTTCGATGCAGTTACTATATCGTTACACCCCTGAACATAACACAACAGCACCGTGATTGGGCCCATTCATCAGGTTCCTAGCTGAAACTATAGAGTGATAAGGATGAGACATCATAGCAGACTGGTACTGGGGCCGGTCTCCATACAGTAGCTACATTAGAACACACAGAGACATTATTTAGAGAACGTTCATGTCAAAGAGGAATGCTCACTGGTGTTGTATTAATAATGTACAGGACAGAGGATGGATTAAGGACTTAAAAACTAACATATCGAGGGCTGGAGAAAGAGTTAATGACATTATCTATCTCTGGACAACCTAGAGCTACAGTTTAGTCAGGAGCACTGACATGAGTGTAGATTTAACCATTTAACCCATTTAGGCCTAGCATTATTGAATGCTTTAACCAGTGAAAAATAGCAGATATACAAGCTCACAGCGCCGCGCTGTGAGCTTGTAGATCTGCTATTTTTGAAAAAGTTGTGAAAATGTGTGCAAATTTTGAATATATGTATTTTCAAAGCGAACGTTTGTAAATCAAATGTTGCTTCTGGGTGGTCCCTGGAACTAAATATTTTGAGATGGGTGTCCGTGGCCAAATAAATATCATTTTGGGGGTCCTTCACATGAAAAGGTTTGAGAACCACTGACGTAGTTGTCTCTCAAGAACAGACAAACTGAGCTCCATTTAATTGAAAAGGACCTTTTCTTTGACGATGGCTGGCCAGATTGCTGACATAGAAACATAGGTTTTTCAAAAAATCTTAGAAGGATTCAAAAGACACTCAAATCTTCACGATTAAAAAAAAATAGCAGATCTACAAGCTCGCAGCGTGGCACTCGGTGCCGCGCTGTGAGCTTGTATATCTGCTCTTTATCAATAGTTAAAGAATAAAATAATGATACACAATAATGTGTACCCGTTCTATTAACAAATGGAATACAGTTAAACGTGGCGTTAAAGGGCTCTGCGTTCTGAGATGTTCCCTGAATGTTGTACATGCCTGCTAAGCAAAGTTCAGGGAACTTTAAGCAAAACCCCCATAGGGATACAATAGTAATACATTGGCATAATTCCATAATAGCTTGCTTGATTCAGCAAACATAAATCACTTTTATTTGAGCTTATGCCAGACATGATCAAAAGGTGGAGGTTGGGGTGGAGGCAGCCGAGGCAGGAGTAGACTCTTGTGTCCTGCATAAACTAATTTAATTATATCTCCCTGGACAACCTAGAGCAACAGTTAAGGGGATTCCAGACGGTACGCGGTCACCGCCTGCTAGTAATTCATTTTCAATGAGAGGCGGGCGGCTATTTCGTCCGCACAGCGAAGTTTAGAGGTGGCGAGGCGAGCGGGCGCAGTCCCGTGAAAATCCCCGCGAGCGTGCTCGTTTGTGCATGCGTACGCGGGCGGCAGGCCTGGAATTTCGTCAGTTTAGGGGCAAGGCCAATTGGCCTTTGGTGTTGTCAAATTTTTGAGGGCACAAAGGCCAAGTGCCAGGGCAGGAAGGCCATCATTAAAACAATGATTTTAAGTCCACGCCACAGTCATAATTAATTTAGCTTAAACGTTAAGGTTTAATGTAATACCTTTCAATTAAATAAATATCAAGAACCTGTTTATTTCTGTTTTGCCATGTGCAGTGGTGTAAAGTAAGTAAGTACATTTACTTAAGTATTGTACTTAATTGTTTATTGTAATTTTGAGTATTTCTAACACTTACTTCTACTCCACTACATCTCGGATCCAAATATTGTACTTTTACTCCACTACAATTATTTGAAACCTTTAGTTACCAGTTACTTTGCATATATAAATTATAATATTATTAAACATACATGAACCACTTTAGCCCTATTTAGGCTATTTGAAAATAACCAAGCTTATAGAAAAAATAGCAGATCTACAAGCTCAAGATGTGTCGCATAACTATGCGTTGTGAGCTTGTAGATCTGCTATTTTCAAACATTTTGTACTTTTACTTTTGGTAATTTAAGTACATTTTGATACCAATACTTTTGTACTTTTACTCAAGTATATTTTGAATTTGAGGACTTTTACTTGCAACCGGAGTATTTCTACATTGCAGTAGGCTATTGATACTTTTACTTAAGTAAAACATTTGAGTACTTTTTCCACCACTGGCCATGTGTTGTGCACGCACGCACGCACGCACACACACACACACACACACACACACACACTCCTCCCTCCCGTTCGCGGAGTGATCCTTTCTCAACAATAATGTACTTTCTGACAGCTCAGCCTCTTGGGGAAAGAATAGCTTTTGGTTCCCTTAGTGCTGCATTTTGGTTGGTCTGAGCTCAGCAGAGCTCCGTTTGAAAGCATTCGTTCGCACATTCGGATTTATTCAACAGGCTGCGTTAGATGTAACTCCCGTTTAGCCCGTGATGTTTTTGTGTTGTATAAACACTGTGTCGCGGGACTCCGGCGGCTCCACTATGCGGCGGCTGCTACTCTGTTGCTACTACGAGCGTAAATGGAATCTACTACTGGTCATGTGAGGAGCTCAGCCAACCACACACTGCTGTTACCGTAATGACTGGAAAATCGCGCAGAGGAAAAAACGGTAAAAAGCAGTTAATGGACTGCTGTGGGCGCCGGGGCACCACGGCCACTGTGGCCGTTTGGGCATGTCATTTTTCGAGGGGCACACGGCCAAAGAGAGGGGCAACGACGGCCATGGCCGTCGTGGCCGCCGTGAATTTCCTGCCCTGGCGGGCGGTGAGAGATGGATTGTGTTAATCTTTGTGAAATACCGCGCAGCGTTTACTCAAAGAGCGAGTGTGTTTGTGTATCACCGCGACGCGGTCCTCGCAGATCCAAGCGGGAGCCCCGGCGGCAACCGCTGTCCGTCTGTAGAGCGCCTTAATGACATTATATCTATGTGGAAAAAGACAGCCTGCATCTGGGGAGCAGTTTGGGCTCCATGATTAAAAACTACAGCAGAGATCTTGACTCAATCAGGGAAACAGATGAACAGTGAACTCCAAGGAAGGACCCAGTGGAGGAGAACACGTTTAGCAAATTAAACACCCGACAAGCAACACATGGCTGCACAGCACAGGGGAACAAACCGGAGAGGAAAAGGCATTAATTTGTTTAAAACATTAACTGTAGGTTGTGTGTTGTCATTAGGGTGAATCAGGCCCCGTGTGGTTCATCTGCCAACAGCTTCAGCAACAGGTTGGGAACACAGAGAGAAAAGCTTTTAACTCGATGCGTGCCAAGGGCCACAAGAGGGCGCCAAAGTGCCAGAGATTCCCCCATAGACCACCGCTGTAACATACGGGGACCCACGTAGCAGTGACGCGCGCGTTCACGTTGGTGCGTGTCATGAAAATGACCCGGATGAAGAGAGCTACAAGTTAGCAATTGGCTGTCACTCATTTTAGAAGCCTGATTTTCGGCTATTTAGCAGTAAAAAAAAACTGTTCCGCTTCCATAAGAACACAGTTCAGAGAAAATGGTCTTCAAAGATGTGAGAATGTATTGGATTCGGCGGCACGATGCGGCGGCGTTACCCTCTCGGTCCTAGGTCCTAAAATCTTTCCCACTGGTACCAGCATTCACTCATTAACACACACTTAGTCGACCTACTGTACCACACAAGCGGACATGAGATCTAATTTACCCTTCTTTCCCCCTGTGATTTCATTGGCCACTAGTGACTGTCTTCCCTCGGGGGCCTCGACTCACAAGTCATGTTCTTAGCAGGGAGACACTAGCCATCCTGTTTCAATAGTATTTTCTCATCATATCATTCACATACATGCTCTATACTTGTTAGCTATGTTGACTGTCAGTCAGTGATAGTTGAAAACAATATGCTGTTCTATTTCAGGGATGCACTGTATGTGAGCCACACTTCATGTGTCTTTGGAAACATGTTTAGTTCCTCTTGAAGACAAAGACTCAACCTTCATCTCCTCTGTTGAAGAAGCGTATAAACTAAAGACTCTTACTGTGGACGATCATAATGTGGAAGATATGTTCTGTATAAAGACTCTTACAGTGGAGGATCATAATGTGGAAGACATGTACTGTATAAAGACTCTTACTGTGAAGGTTGATCAGCTCTGAAGCAGAGCATCGTGTTCTCACAGGGCGGGGCTTCGAGCTGCCAGTCTTCCGTGGAGCTGAGCTGAAGTTTCCCAGCTGGATTAAGAGCAGATTAACGGAGCAAAGCTCCTTCATTGATTTTAACAGCAATTAAAAACAGCCAGGCTCAAACAAGAGTTCCACCAGTAGAGGAAATAAATGGATGGGAGGCTAAGACAACAGGAGGGTGCTTAAAAACACCTGCTCTCTCCTAAACTCCTGGGCCCTGGAGGTTCTAATTAACACCCTGTCAGCTCCACAGCCTGGACCACAGACGGTGGGTTTGGCCCGAGATGGAAATAGCTAGACTCGCCATGTCTGGTTTACTTCTCGTTAAAGGGGCAACACCATGCTTTTCAAAATATATATGTTATATACATATTGGTCCATAATACGGTTTTATACAGGTTTTAGCCTAAACAACCACTCTGGTATTTAAATGGCATGTTCTGTCTGTCTCTAATTCCAAGCCATTTCAGATGCAATAACAAAGTGCCCTTTGTTGGCAACGGGGTGCTGTTTTTGGGCTAAAATTGGAACGATACAGATAAGATTAGCATGGTACCCCGGTGAGAACCATGTAGAGTCAATCCAATTCAAGCCAATTTTAGTACCACTTTGGAAGAGACACTGAGAAGACCAAAAAACAAGAAAAAATGAAACGTGAAATTCATGGTGGGGCCCCTTTAAATGAACACCATGCATTTTACATGTGGTAAAGTCTCTGTATCACAGAGCTAATGAAAACCTGTTCACATCCATTTACCTCACATTGTTCACCAACCGCAATCATCTTTAGAGTCGCTCTGACCTCAACTGTGTATCAGAGTCTCTCTCTGGATCCACAGACACCGTTATAAAAAAATCACACCCGTGTGAAGTGGAGCTGTGTGTGTGTGTGTGTGTGTGTGTGTGTGTGTGTGTGTGTGTGTGTGTGTGTGTGTGTGTGTGTGTGTGTGGATCATGTGTACCGATTTTTGTGACATTTGAAGAAAATATGTAGGAAAAGGAGCAAAAAGTGTGTTTTGGAGAAGATTCAAGATGGCGGAAAATCTATCATGGCGCAAATGGGCGTGGCCTATATAGGGAGATGCCTCATGACCCAAGGAATCCAGGGAAAAAATATTTTTAATTTTCCGACCTACGGTTCAAGAGTTACAGGCCAAAACGTAAAGTGGGGTGTTATAGCGCCACCATGAGGCCAAATGACACAATTATTTTTTATTTAATCCTTGAAATCATTATGAACCTCCTCTCCAAGTCTTGAAACTGTAGCCCCTGTGGTTTGCGAGAGACAAATAATTGAATGTGAGTTTTTGCGATTCCCATTCTAAGTCAATGGGGAAAATTAATTCACTAATAAATTAATATCAATTAAACTATATAACCTTTCTCTTAGAAAAGTAATAGCCCACGATTCCCGAGTAAGCCGGTTGATTTGACATATGGCGCGAGTGTTTGGTGGCAAAACTGTGGGACTAGTGGCGTGCCGAAGTTTAGGAAGTTCAGGCTACATACACACAGACACACACACAGACAGACACACAGACCCACACAGCCACGTATAGGGAGCCTGTGCTTCACACAGCTCCAAAAAGACTTCATTTGCAATTCATTTGCATTCAATGAAAGGTTACATCTTGTCCTGTAAATAATAAAAGGGTTTTGGGGTCTTTGGAGCTTCAGGCTGAGCAGGATCCTCCTTGTGATTCTCTGCACGTCTGAGGCCTAGGAGACAGCTGACACTGACATGTTGTCACAATGTCACTGCATGGCGGGGAGAGAGAGGAACCCGACCTCCCCGCGGTCCTTGGACCCCCATGGAGCTGCCTGCTAATTCCCATTAGCCTAGCCGTCTTTATTGAGCCCCGAGGTGCAGGAAGGTCACTTCCTGCCTCCGCTCAACAGCAGCAAACATTCAGCTATAAAACGCTGACAGAGTCACAAGGAAGAGGAGAGGAGGTGGGGCGTCAATTGGGTATGGCAGGGGTATGCAGCTGCCATACCCTGGGTCCAGGGGGGAAAATAAAAGTTACTTTTAAATATAAATCCATGAATGTCTCTTTGTCTATCTGTATTATGTTGTCAGTAAAATAACTACAAATGCAACATTTAATAAAATGGTCACTTTAACAAGCTATTATAATTATATTCTCCACACTTGTATTCTCCCCATCTTGATTAAAATGGTATATTCCCATGTTCCACAGGCTAACATGCCAAGTTTAGCTACTTGAACAACCATTCCAGGCTGCCATATCCAGCCCAAGAAACCGTAGAAACCTGTGTAAAAAACGGGGGAAAAAAACAAGGAAAAAAATAGCCAATCTACATGCTCACAACGCCTCGCAGCGCGAGGCGTTGTGAGCATGTAGATCTGCTATTTTCACAGTAGAACCGTGTTATACAAAATGTAACGCCTCTTTTCCATGAGGACTCCCATCTTTGCCATACCCTAGCTTTTGCTGAACTGACGCCACTGGGAGGTTTACTGTTCAGTGAATACCATTATACCAAGAAATAAGAGACACATACTTCACTGTTCAGTCGATACCACTATACTGTAACAAGACATCAGAGACACATGCTTCCCACAGATTACACACACACACACACACACACACACACACACACACACACACACACACACACACACACACACACACACACACACACACACACACGTAAGTGAAAACATGACCAAGGACAAACCTCCCATAACTACTGGGAGAAATACAACAACGTGCGAAACACAGCAGCAAGATTTGTGAACTGTTGCGATAAAAGAAGGCTGGCGAATGGAATACAACCACTCAAAGGACTACAAACCATTAAGTGCCCAGGGTAGATCTCTAGTCCTGCACATAAACAGAGCTGCTACCTTTAAATGCAGTTTAAATCTGAGGATTTAAATAGTTTTGAGAAAAGAAATGCTGCTGTTTGTCCCAGAGTGACTGCAAAAAAATGCTATTAGTTTCAAAAGGCTTTATTATAACCTGTATGTATAACATAACGACACAATGGGACATAGCCCTGTTCACACAATGCAACTGTTCACCATCTGTTCTTATTATTATATTTTGACACTTGCTTTGGTAATGTAGACGCATGTTTTCTCACGCCAAAGCTCCTCCTCTGAATTGAATTGAATGAGAAGCATTTTGCATGCGAGGGAGATGTGAGGATGATAAATATGTGAGAGGGGGGGGGGGGGGGGGGTTACAGTTTGACGGATACAGCGGTCATGTGGGAATCAGGAGGTTGTCGGTTCACATCCCCCGGACCGCCTACAGTATGCGTCAAAGTGTCCCTGGGCAAGGCACTCAACCCCTGAGTGCTCATCACATTGCTGCTGAATTAATAACGCCCACTGCTGCTAATAATTAGCATGGAGAAATGAATTAATAACGCCCACTGGTGCTAATAATTAGCATGGAGAAATGAATTAATAACGCCCACTGCTGCTAATAATTAGCATGGAGAAATGCAGAGAGACACACTGAACAGCGTGTAATTATGATAACCGTGTGCCCCAGTGTGGGTAAAACACAGGCTGAGGAGATGAAGAAGGCTATGATCTATGGATTTCTACTGATTAAAAAAAGGGTTGTACAAATGAAGTCTATGCACTGCTGCCTGAGGAAAGAGTTATCATACTGGGAAAACGTTGCTGAGTAGTCTGTATGTTTTAAGACAAGTTTGCTCTTTTGCCATAACAAAAAGTAGAAAAATAGCTGTTCGAAGGCATTACAAGTATTATATATATTCTGCATTACACAGTGGTCACACTCTTCTATTGTTTTTGTGCCCAACGGGTACACATTATTGTGTATCATTATTTTATGCTTTAACTATTGAAAAATAGCAGATATACAAGCTCACAGCGCGGCACCGAGTGCCGCGCTGCGAGCTTGTAGATCTGCTATTTTTGAAAAAAATTGAAAATTAGAATTTTGACCCGATTCTATAAGTCTCTTTTGAATCCTTCTAAGATTTTTTGAAAAACCTATGTTTCTATGTCAGCAATCTGGCCAGCCATCGTCAAAGAAAAGGTCCTTTTCACGTAACTGGAGCTCAGTTAGTCTGCTCTTGGGAGACTACTATGTCAGTGGTTCTCAAACCTTTTCATGTGAAGGACCCCCAAAATGATATGTATTTGGCCACGGACCCCCATCTCAAAATATTTAGTTCCAGGGACCCTCCAGAGGCAAAATCTGAGTTACAAACGTTCGCTTTGAAAATACATATATAAAAAGATTTGCACACATTTTTACGACTTTTTCAAAAATAGCAGATCTACAAGCTTGTATCTGCTATTTTTCACTGGTTAAAGCATTCAATAATTCTAGCCCTAAATACCGTGATTGTGCTCAACTTTGACTAGAACCCATGACATCCACCCATCATTCAATCTTCAACTTCAAACTCCAATTCTCCATCTATGTTAGGACACACCCAGTTTTAAACTTTCAAATCAAATCCTCCCAATGTTATTTACCGCCTGGATATCCTGTTTCACTTGGAAATACTTCACAATACGGCAGATTAGATAGATATTATGCTCTACATGCAAACTTCCTTTTTAATTATTCTGATTCTTTCCTCACAGTATTGGTTTATTCAAGTAGATACATGTAAATATATTGAACCGTTTCTGGTTTCGATACCTTTTTCATCGATTGGTTGTCCCGCTTATCTGTCATGCTTTGAATGCTTGTATAGAGTGATTCAGAGCATTAACAGGGAGAAGGCTGTACGAGCAGCTCTGATGGTAGAAATATGATACAGAGGACTCGGTTCAACAGGCTGACCTGCTACGTATTAAGAGACTAAAAAGATGCGTTCAAAAAGATGTTATTTCATTTTCACCAGACACTTTTAATTACACACGTGGATGAGTCACAAGTGCATCACAAACCTTCTGGCTATGAGAGAGACCAAAGTCAATGTTCATCCTTGTGGACACAATGTGAACAGATCTCCCTCAGAGCAGAGGAATAGAGAGGTTCTAGTTGTGACATTTACTCCTATTGATTGCGTTGCATAAAGAGCAAAACGCTCCTCAGTGTTGAATCACATTCAGTGAAAAGGAAGTGTGGAGACCATGATGATGATGTGGAAAGTGGAATCCTGCTGCCGGCAGACATCGCTTTCCTTACAGCCGTTCCATCAATGCTTCTGCATGGAACCCAGCTCAGCGCTGTTACATAAACTACACCGATCTCTCCTCTAGCTGTTCTGTGCTCACACAGTTCAGCTTTCAGGGCTACACTTTATTTCTTTCTCCTTTTTACAGCCAGAGAAGGAAATAGACCACAAACATGTCATCCATTTAGAAATCACTACATTCCTCCATCGAGCTAGAAAATCACACACAAAGGAAAAAAAAATACAACTATATAGAAATATTTGCAGGCAGCGCTCGGAAGCCAGTTAGCCCTCTCTCTCCCAAGGCCCCGAGCCTCACAGGATTTCTCCAAGCATAAAAAGGTCACAGCTTCTTAAGCCATTACAATGTGTTGGCAGCTGTGAATTGGGACGGCAGGGTTGGATGCCACGGTGAAACTCCAAGGCGGCCACAAGTTTCTCTGACAGGACAAAATGTCACAACGCTGCTTCTTCTGAGCTCTGTGGCCTCTGGAACAGCCTGCCAGATGACCTGAGATAAGCTCTCCATCTCCTGCCTTCTGCTAAAACCTTTAGGCTGTGGAGAGAGAAAACTTTCATCCATACAGCAGCCTTTGAAGTTTCCTCCTTATTTAAATCATTCATCCCTGCAGCTATATTGCCATCTTCAGCCAGGGGTCTTCAACGTTTTCAAGCCAAGGACCCCTTAGTTGAGAGAGAGATGAAGCAGGGACCCCCACAACCTTTTTCATAGATCCCATATAGTTTCATTGTTTGACAGCACAATCATCAGTGTATTTTGGATTCATGTCAATTTGTGTTTTCAGATATTTAACCACTTGAACCGTCAATACTTAATAAACTTGACCTTTCAGTCTGTACTTAAGTCTGCTCTTTTTCCCCTCTACACCAAAGCTCTTTGCCCAAAATAGCCGATCTATAGAACAGAATAGAACTTTTTAACAAAAGTTCTCAGAATATGCACACTAGGGCTCAAGTGGTTAATAAAAAAATAAATAAAAATCTATCACTCAAAGATTTGGAGGACCCCCTGTAGTAACTCTGAGGACCCCTTAGGGGTCCCGGACCCCCTGTTTGAAGACCCATGCTTTAGACTATGGAGAGATAAAACTTTTCATCCATACAGTAGCCTTTGAAGTTTCCTCTTTAGTTAAATCATTCATCCCTGTAGCTGTGTGTCCACATGCAGTGTGTGCACGTGGACTGGATGTACTATATGTCCACATGCAGTGTGTGCACGTGGACTGGATGTACTATATGTACACATGCAGTGTGTGCACGTGCACTGGATGTACTATATCGTCGTTGTCGGGTGAAAACCTTGTCCAAAAACTTTCGTTTTGCATTTATCATTTTAAAAATGATTTAAACTAGTGAAAACAGCCGATGTGCGAGGGGTTGTGTGCTTGTAGATCAGCTGTTCTCACTACTTTTGTCCGAAGCCCTGCTGATGAAGCAGGGCTTTACTTTGCGAAAGAACATACACATTTGAAACTTGGAGATACGAGGTCTCCACCCGACAACGACGATATGTACACATGCAGTGTGTGTGTGTGCAAGTGGACTGGATGTACTTGTCTCAGGGGTTTGACAGGGTGGTTGATTCCTGCATGCATCAAGCAGTCCTTTATTATGTATGTTTATTTTCCACGGTTTGGGGCTTATTTCTTATGCACAGTATCTTCTAGAATTCTGTTTATTTATTTTTCTGCCCATATTTTATCGGATTTGTGTCATTTCCCCGAGCACTCAAAACAAGGGATATTCACACTCCAGTAGTTGTTCACTCTTCACTCTTTCCCTTTCTTTTCTGTTTGGAGTTCTTAAAAACTACAGTTAAGAATTGTCAGAAAGAGTTTTGAGGTCAAATCAATGCCACAAACATTGTTCAAAAAGTGCTCTGACATAACGGTACATTTATCCGTCTGTAAAAAGTGCCCTCTCCAGACCATGAATGCAGTTTTCACTATCGTGAAAGAAACGCAAATGCCCTCTCTTTCCATGCCATACCTGAAAGCAGCATTCAAGATAATTGCCTTGTCCAAACTCTCCTGAAACTTGAATGCAGCATCTAATGTTGAAAGAATTGCCCCTCTTTGTGTAGAAATCCATGCCGTTACGCCACATCTCCAGTAGTGACTTGATTATGCTTAGTCTAGTGTGGCATCAAGCAAATAGCAACGAAAATAGCCGACCTCCAAGCTCACAACGTGTCGTAGCGCGACACGTTGTGAGCTTGGAGGTCTGCTGTTTTCGATATTTTCACCAAAAAGGCCCTTTTAGAAATGTCAGCCCCTGCCTCCCTAACATCTCTCTGCACGTCCCCTGTTCATATCACTCATCAGTATTCAGTATAAATGAAATGAAGAGCTTTGACAGAGGAAAGGTGTCCCATCTCCTCTGTTCATATCACTCATCAGTATAAATTAAATGAACAGCTTTGACAGAGGAAAGGTGTCCCATCTCCTCTGTTCATCACTCATCAGTATAAATGAAATGAAGAGCTTTGACAGAGGAAAGGTGTCCCATCTCCTCTGTTCATATCACTCATCAGTATAAATGAAATGAAGAGCGTTGACAGAGGAAAGGTGTCCCCTCTCCTCTGTTCATCACTCATCAGTATTCAGTCCACTTCATCTCTCAGCTCCTCTCATCAAAGATCATTGTTCCACAGCATTCTCTTCCAAGGACTCCTGCTAAGGACAATGTTCTCTCTCTCTCTCTCTCTCTCTCTCTCTCTAAGCTTAACACCCAGCACGCCAAACTCGTTCAGTAACGAGATACGGCCACTAGATGTCACCCTGCCAAAAGGAGTTGTCTCTTCCCTGAACGAGTCAACAATGGGTTAACTGGGACAGGTCTGCGTGCATGCTGCATGCCCTCTGAATGACGCTGGTCCATACGTCACCCCGTAGCTGAGAGAGAGAGAGAGAAAATGGCGGAGGCTGGTTGCATTGATTTCCATTCTAGGCTCAAACATAAAAAGGGCTTTATCTCTGAATGAGGTGAAAAGAACGCCAGGGAAGCAGAGATCTGATTGTTTTCACGGCGACACTATAACGCGATGGTCGGCCCCCGTTTGGATTTTAGTTTCGCAAGCGTTTGTAAACAAAGGGATTATCTTCCTCAATCGTCAGTGGACACCCACGTGCACACGCACGAAGCTTCCGAGGCTCTTCAAAATAAAGCGTGAGTGAACGGCGGCAGCAGCAACAGCTAGAAATGTTATAAACCTGAGCAGCCCATGTGTTAAAGGGTGTTCGACCTAATGACATGTTACCACTCAGAGATGTCAGGCGACACACAGGGACAAGAAGCACCAAAGTGCACGTCAAGAAAAGACAACGAATGGAGCAGACTGGTGAACGACATCCATAGGACAGATGAAGGGATGGAATGATGAGAGAAAGAGTGACAGACAGAGAGAGAGAGAGAGAGAGAGAGAGAGAGAGGGTGATCTCAAGAGTGCGAGCTAAAATGGACCCTCCAGAAAAAACACAGGCAGAAATCCTTGATTAATTATGCAGGCTAAAATCCTTGATTATGTGATGGAGTATGCAGGGTTCAATGTGATTTCATGCGGTCAAATAGGCCTGCGGGAAGTTGCAAAAATATGTCAAAAGTTCAGGTAATGTGTGAGAGATGCAAACAGTTGCGAAATATGCAGAAAGTTGCAAAATATGTGTCCGGAATTATGTGATTATTATGCACCTTTTTTGAAAGATATTGCATAATCTGCACTATTTGGCTGATTATGTGGGAAATTCTGCGATTGATTGATTGAAGACTTTATTAGAAGTTTGCATAGGAAAAGGTACAGTTTCATGACGGTACAGTTCACTGGTACAAGGTCTACTAAAAGGAGATCCTAGAAAAGACTAAGCTTATTTCCACAGGAAACCATTAAAGTGTCTCATATAACATTGAATGACAGATGAATAGAACACAGTACTATGCAGTAGATATGTAAATAAAATAAAATGAAAGAACCAAAAATAAAAGAAAACAGTAAGTCTAAACAAACAGTAAAAGTATATACAAAGAAGGGGCAGGGAAGGGTAGGGCTGGGCTAGGATTGTTATCTTTATCAGTTGCGAACGCGATATCAATTTTTTCTGGAGGGTCTAGAGGTGAGAATAGACTCTCTTTCTCCTCTTCCTCAGCTGTGAGCTCCGTCTCTCTCTCTCTCTCTCTCTCTCTCTCTCTCTCTCTCTCTCTCTCTCTCTCTCTCTGATCTAGTGAAGCAGGTCTATGCAGGCCTGCCAGAGGAAGGCTTATTAAGGGGATCAAAGCGTGGCTAATATGATATCAATGCTCATTATCATATGAGGTGATGAAACATGACAAGTGACAGGCAGTGATTATCAGGTGATGTCTAATAATGATCACGGGGGTCCAGGGACCACTGATGTGACATCAGCAGTGACAGTGATTAAGAGCCATTACAACTGTGTCTGGATCAGAGACACCTGTCACTCACTGCTTTAATGACATCACAGTAAAGAGCTCTGGTTTAATGACATCACAGTAAAGAGCTCTGCTTTAATGACATCACAGTAAAGAGCTCTGCTTTAATGACATCACAGTAAAGAGCTCTGCTTTAATGACATCACAGTAAAGAGCTCTGCTTTAATGACATCACAGTAAAGAGCTCTGCTTTAATGACATCACAGTAAAGAGCTCTGCTTTAATGACATCACAGTAAAGAGCTCTGCTTTAATGACATCACAGTAAAGAGCTCTGCTTTGATGTCATTACAGTAAAGAGCTCTGGTTTAATGACATCACAGTAACGAGCTCTGCTTTAATGACATCACAGTAACGAGCTCTGCTTTAATGACATCACAGTAACGAGCTCTGCTTTAATGACATCACAGTAACGAGCTCTGGATTAATGACATCACAGTAACGAGCTCTGGCTGCTCTTCCTATTGAAAATGTTCATGTACAGCAGACAAGAGAGCAGTGTCTGTCTGATACCATGGAACATCAATTCAATTCAATTACAATACAATAAAAAAACACTACAAAAAATATTTGTCCAAATATCCAGTGTCTGACATACAGACATGTGCGCCAATGGTTCCACAGTCTAGATGAGAACAGAAGAGTGTGTAGGGTCTGTTCTAACCCATCCCAATGGTTCCACAGTCTAGATGAGAACCTGAACTGTGTGTGTAGGGTCCGTTATTGTCTTTTCTTTTCTTTTTGAAGTATTTTGTAAATACACACAGCTGTTGGCATTCTATAATTATCACTGCGTATATACGTCACTTCCTGCCTGTAACAATTCTGTTACACTGATGATGGCTTAGAGCCGAAACGCGTCTGTCTGTGATGAGCTACTGCTGCTGCTGAAATAAAAGAAAGACGAGTGCGGGTTATATCCTCCTTTATGTTGTACCTGATCCTGCACCCTAAGAACTGAAGCTGTTCAAAAGAAGAAACTAAATGAGTAGAGCGAACCTTCCTCTGTTTTGAATTAGAAGCTGACAGAAGAGTGTGTAGGGTCTGTTCTAACCCATCCCAGAGCAGGTCCTGACATTTGCACAATCTCTGGAGCTCTGAGGAGCAGCTCACAGTCTGTCTTCAACAAAACACTCTCTCTCTCCCCCTCTCTCTCTTACTTTCAGAGGAGGAGTGGAGTGCATGCCTGCGTGTGCGTGCGTGCGTGGGTGGGTGCATATGCTAATCGACATGAAGAGGCTCTATAATTAATCTATGCCATGTGCATGTCAGAGCGGCTAAAATTAAACACGTTTTCACTGAAAGGGAGCGAAGGGGAGGTGTGTGTGTGTGTGTGTGTGTGTGTGTGTGTGTGTGTGTGTGTGTGTGTGTGTGTGTGTGTGTGTGTGTGTGTGTGTGTGTGTGCGTGTGTGCCTGCATGCGTGTGTGCGTGCGTGTGTGCGTGCGTGCGTGCGTGCGTGCATGCGCGTGTGTGTGTGTGTGTGTGTGCATGAGCGTGTGTCAAAGTGCAGAGTCAACAGCCTGCAGTGTTCTGTTGGATCAAACTGAAAAAAAGAACAAAAGATGGAAGGTCAAAACTCTAGTGTTTTTCACTCCATCATCAATTCTGGTGTGAAACTCTAATGTTTTTCACTCCATCTTCAGTTCTGGTGTGGTGGGATATAATGCAGAGTTTCTCAAACGTTTTGCATGGGCACACTTTTCATACCCCAAGAATCCATGGGCACACCAACATAAAACAGGGGTGTATGTATGTATGTATGTATGTATGTATGTATGTATGTACATACAGTATGTGAGTGTATAAAACACACACATATAAACATAATTGTATTATACTTCCCAGGGTAAAACATGTTTGGTACTAAACCTATAATTTTAAAAAACACACAAAAGAAATACTTAAACAAAGAAAAACGTTTTTGGTAAAAAATGTAAAGAATAAGTGAAAAATATGTGCAGTACATACTATTAGAGGGGCACACTTGACCCTCCTCAGGGGCACACCAAAGGTCCCCAGGCACAGTGGTTAAGAAACACTGATGTAATGGATGCTCAATGCTCAAGACTAAAAAATATTTAAATATCCCACATTTTGTAACCCATTTTTCACTCACACATGTAATCCTGGGTGCTACTCTCTCCCTCCGCCAACTGAGCTCATGATTCCTTCAGTACATGAGGAGTGAACAGGCCACTTCTTATCACCTGAGAGGGGGGAGCTTCCCTGGGTTGGATGTAGCATGTGGAAGGAACACGTTTCCCCTCACAGAAAGGCCCCTTCGCCAACCCCACCAAGGTTATGGGCGCTGATGACGCGTCATCATCGAACCCAGGACCTTCTAGCTGTGAGGCCCCCTGAACAAAGACTCTCCAACCTCAGATACTGAGACTTAGTTCTCTGAACAAAACAAACTGACTTTGTGAAACGTTGAAATGTTTTCTTCTTCCTGTGTGTTTTATCCAGCCAGCAACAGTCGCTATGCCAACGCTTCAACAAACAAACAAACAAACAAACAGCGTGCTTCATGAGTGTCATAAATCAGCATCCTCTAGTCTTTCTCTCTCATCTATACCAGTGTTTCTCAACCACTGTGCCTGGGGACCTTTGGTGTGCCCCTAAGAAGGGTCAAGTGTGCCCCTTGAAACTGCTTGAAAGCCAGTATTTATCATTTTAAAAATAGTGAAACTAGTGAAAACAGCCGATCTACAAGCACACAGCGCCTCGTTGTACGCTTGTAGATCTTCTGTTATCACTACTGTTGTGCGACAGGGATTTACTTTCCGAAGAAACGTACAAATTTGAAACTTGGAGATACAAGGTTTCTTCCCGACAGTGACGATATTTACACCCCCGTATAATGTTGGTGTGCCCATGGATTCTTGGGACATGAAAAGTGTGCCCATGCAGAAAAAAGGTTGAGAAACACTGATCTATACAATATGTAGTGGGGGTCCCTGCTTCATCTTTCTCTATCATCTATACAATATGTAGTGGGGGTCCCTGCGTCATCTCTCTCTCATCTATACAATACGAATACATAGTGGGGGTCCCATATTCATCTCTCTCTCAGGTAAGGGGTCCTTGGCCTGAAAAAAAAACCCTGGGCTAAAGGCATCAGAACCACTCATCCTCTCTCCATGATTTATATCCTGGATAAAGCAGATCGTTACCTGACCAACATCAGCAACAACAAAATACACCCTCTAAATCCGTGACGGAAATCCAATCTTTTATGCATTTTTTGGGGGAAGGAAATATGAATGTGATTTATTTTACGGTTGGAGGTTTGTGTTGATGTGGTGAAAACAACAACAACAGAATGCAGATAGAAAGAGTTTCTCTTCTCCCTCCTGAAGCCCTGAGGAGATGAAGGAAGAATGGACACAGCTCTGACACTAACACATTCATATCCGGAACGCATTATTACTTAGAAACATTACTTTATGCTTTAACTATTAAAAAACAGCAGATATACAAGCTCACAGCGCGGCACCGAGTGCCGCGCTGCGAGCTTGTAGATCTGCTATTTTTAAAATCTTTAAATATTTTTGACCCGATTCTATAAATCCTAATGCTTCTAAGGTTTTTTGAAACACGTTTCTGTCAGTGGTTCTCAAACTTTTTCATGTGAAGGACCCCCTAGAATTATAGGCATTTGGCCGCTGACGCCCATCTCGAAAGCAAATATTTGAGTTACAAATGTTCGCTTTTAAAAAGATATATTCAAAGATTTGCAAAACAATTCACGGTTTCTCTAAAATAGCAGCTCTACAAGCTCGCTGTGAGCTTGTATACAGTATCTGTTATTTATTTTTCCCTTTTTATATAGTTAAAGCATATAATAATGGTTAAAATGGTTAAAATCTAACGTAACAAAGATGCGTTCTCGGTGTTAGTGGGTTAATAAATCAGCAGTGATGCTGTGCGTTCAAAGGACTTTGTTGTTTTCTTGTCACTACAGGGAGCCTGAACGCCTTGGGTTCTGATTTCCTCCAAGACATGAATGAAGTATAGTGTAACACACTTTTCTCTGGACTACCATCAACAGCAACAAATGGCCTTAGGCTAGTTAAAAACGCTGCAGCCAAAGTACTAACGAGGAAAAGGAAATATGACCATATCACACCAACACTCATAGCACTTCACTGGCTACCAATACAGGCCAGAGCCGACTTCAAGGTCCTGCTCCTGACCTTCAAATCCCTACATGGACTCTCCCCATCCTATATGTCAGACTTAATTAATACAACCTTACATCCCAGGAAGACCACTACGGTCCCAGGATGCCGGTCAGCTCACAGTCACAACACCCAATAAAGTAACCGTCGGGGGCAGAGCATTCACACACCGTGCCCCCCACCTCTGGAATGCTCTCCCTCAAGCTGTCAGGGATGCCGACTCCCTAGACATTTTTAAAGACAAAGTTAAAAACCCACCTCTTTGCCTGCACTACGGTTTGCCATAATCTATGAACATTGCCATGACCAAATCCTACTACCCCATGGTCTTTAACATTGTGTTGCTTTATTTCTATATGATCTTTTTGTCCTGTTTTTGTTGTTTTTCAAAATTGACTGTTTTTTGTTGTTGTTGTTTTTCCACATTTGACTGCTTTTTATTTTCTTTGAAATTGTGTTTGTATTGCCCTGTTGTGAAGTGCACAGAGACCCCTCGGGGTGATTTTGTACTATAAATAAAAATAAACTGAAACTGAAAACTGAAACTGTTAGTCCATGTATAGTGTATAGTGTATAGTGTATAGTGTATAGTGTTAGTTCAAGACATACATGAAGGATAATGTTAGTTGTTCATTCAGGAGTGTGAGTCTCGTTCGCCTCAGCTGTAATCAGCTGTCGGTAAAGCTCCTATTCTTATTCCTCATTCACAGCTCTGCTGGTCGTTGTGTCACACGGTCATACCGTAGACGATTAATGCGTTCGTACACAATGCCTTGTAAGGGAGCGCTTGGTTTCCGTGGAGATGACGGAGGCACGCTGTCACAAGCCACGGGAAGACAAGGCATCGTGTAGGAAAACAATAATCGCATACCGTACAGATTTCACACTCTATAAGGGAGGCTTCTTTAAATACGGCTTGCATTCACTATAGATAGCTCTGCTTGTCTTGCTGCCTGCATTCGCATCCACTGCTGCTGCTGCTTAGCTGCCTCCTCCACCCCAGCTTCCACCTTTTGATCATTCTGGCATAAGCTCCAAAAATGCGACAAGCAAGTACAGTAACGCTACCATGAGACAACCGAGGTGTCTCTCTGCAGTAACGCTATGACAACCGAGGTGTCTCTCTGCAGTAACGCTATGACAACCGAGGTGTCTCTCTGCAGTAATGCTATGACAACCACAGTGTCTCTCTGCAGTAACACTATGACAACCACAGTGTCTCTCTGCAGTAACACTATGACAACCACAGTGTCTCTCTGCAGTAACACTACCATGTGACAACCACAGTGTCTCTCTGCAGTAACACTATGACAACCACAGTGTCTCTCTGCAGTAACACTATGACAACCACAGTGTCTCTCTGCAGTAACGCTATGACAACCACAGTGTCTCTCTGCAGTAACGCTATGACAACCACAGTGTCTCTCTGCAGTAACGCTATGACAACCACAGTGTCTCTCTGCAGTAACGCTATGACAACCACAGTGTCTCTCTGCAGTAACACTATGACAACCACAGTGTCTCTCTGCAGTAACACTATGACAACCACAGTGTCTCTCTGCAGTAACACTATGACAACCACAGTGTCTCTCTGCAGTAACGCTATGACAACCACAGTGTCTCTCTGCAGTAACGCTATGACAACCACAGTGTCTCTCTGCAGTAACACTACCATGTGACAACCACAGTGTCTCTCTGCAGTAACACTATGACAACCACAGTGTCTCTCTGCAGTAACACTACCATGTGACAACCACAGTGTCTCTCTGCAGTAACACTATGACAACCACAGTGTCTCTCTGCAGTAACGCTATGACAACCACAGTGTCTCTCTGCAGTAACACTACCATGTGACAACCACAGTGTCTCTCTGCAGTAACACTACCATGTGACAACCGAGGTGTCTCTCTGCAGTAACACTGTGACAACCACAGTGTCTCTCTGCAGTAACACTACCATGTGACAACCACAGTGTCTCTCTGCAGTAACGCTATGACAACCACAGTGTCTCTCTGCAGTAACACTACCATGTGACAACCGAGGTGTCTCTCTGCAGTAACACTACCATGTGACAACCGAGGTGTCTCTCTGCAGTAACACTGTGACAACCACAGTGTCTCTCTGCAGTAACACTACCATGTGACAACCGAGGTGTCTCTCTGCAGTAACACTGTGACAACCACAGTGTCTCTCTGCAGTAACACTACCATGTGACAACCGAGGTGTCTCTCTGCAGTAACACTACCATGTGACAACCGAGGTGTCTCTCTGCAGTAACACTGTGACAACCACAGTGTCTCTCTGCAGTAACACTACCATGTGACAACCGAGGTGTCTCTCTGCAGTAACACTGTGACAACCACAGTGTCTCTCTGCAGTAACACTACCATGTGACAACCACAGTGTCTCTCTGCAGTAACACTATGACAACCACAGTGTCTCTCTGCAGTAACACTACCATGTGACAACCACAGTGTCTCTCTGCAGTAACGCTATGACAACCACAGTGTCTCTCTGCAGTAACACTACCATGTGACAACCGAGGTGTCTCTCTGCAGTAACACTACCATGTGACAACCGAGGTGTCTCTCTGCAGTAACACTGTGACAACCACAGTGTCTCTCTGCAGTGCTCTCCAGTGGAATGAATGACTGCTTAACATTCACAGTGCTGTGGTGTAGAGAAGATTAGTTCCTCTAGTGTTGCTGCGTCTCCATTAGCAGCACTACAGCAGGGTCAACCTGTTCCTGACCTCATTGTTGGACACAGACTGACTTGTCCAGCATCATTGTTGGAGCAACACGCTATGTGATTCATTGGCTACAATGTGCAGGGTTTTCACAAACAGAGGACTGAGGAGAGGATACTGTTCAATGTGAAGGAGCTTCTGGACAACAATGCTCCTCAATTATTGTGTATGTAAAATGTATTAGTATTATTTGAACAAAAAATTACGCGTTTCGACCTACTAGGTCTTGAAGACCTAGTAGGTCGAAACGCGTCGGTCAACTTGTTGCCTTGCTCAAAATAAATTATATATTTTTTTCACCAACGACGGAGTGCCTTGGAAATTCTTTCTCTGTAAGTCTGCTGTCTACTCCTTTGGAACTTAGCAGCATTGAAACATTGTTTGTTCATATATTCCTATCTGTATCACCAAAGAGCACCTGTCTCTGAGAGCCTACTGATCCCTGCAGCGCTTCTTTTATCTCTTTTTGTATTAGTATTATTCTTCCAACTGACACACTCCCTGCTACCAGTGGCCACCCAGACATCTCTACTGTATTTCAAACAATACAACTAGCAGTCTGTGATGATTAGGCCTGTCCTCTAAAAATCGACGAATCGACGCATCGTTTTAAGCCCCCGGAATCGACGCCAATTGTTTGAGTCGAGCCGTCAAAAATATATTATTTTTTATCACACCGGTGCGGTATGAGAGCGCTGGACTGTCATGTTCCTCCTATTTAGTCCATACTTCCTACTGCTTGCAACTAGACTTAAAAATAAAACCAGTTCACGTGACTTGAAAGTTGCCTTGATCATATAACAAGCGGCTCTTATTTTGAAGTTAACCGCTTTGAGAGGAAATGCGTCGACGTGTTGTTATTCTAGTTGTTAAATCTGACCAAGAAGCAGCAGCGCAAATCGATGCGCTTTGACTTTCACTCACTGCCACTGAGTGTGGCTCTGTGGTGTTGGTCTAAGGCTGAGGACTGCGGTGATAGATAGATAGATAGATTGATAGATACCTTTATTATCCCAAGGGGGAAATTTAGTTGTCCAGTAGTAGCACAGCAGTATACCGTTATTTACAAAGTTACAGAGACGTAAGAAAGATAGATAAGAGGGAAAAAAACAAAACAAAGACAAGAGCAGTACAGTACCAATAAGGAGAAGGTGCATCAATAGAGGGGGCGAATAATATATAAGAATATATACATAAAGTGTCTTGCAAAAGAGACCATAGCAGTCAATGCTAGTTAGTGCAAACAAGACTTCTTAAAAAGTTTTAGATTACGACAATTTGCTTGCATTGCGATGCAGCCGTGTGCCGTTCTGCATTGACGCAGTGATGTTACATTATTGTTACCTTTAGCCTACTTTGGTGTTGTTTTTCCTCCTGAAGGAACGGGGCTAAATCGTTAGCATGCTAGCGCTTTAGCCCTGTTCCTTTAGCCTTGGAGAGGCATAAAATCATTACAACCAGGCAGTTTTCAAAGCAGAGAATCCACAAATCATATGTGGTTTACAACAGCTGTTGTACCGGTACTCTATCAATTTTTTTTTTTACACATAAACGATTCGTCGACGCGTCGGATTAACCCCCGCGACTCGAGTCGACTTGATAAATCCTGCGTCGAGGACAGCCCTAGTGATGATGCATCCATCCTGTTGTAACTGTGGTCAAGCTGTGTGTTTGCTGTGACTTGTGACAAACTGCTCCATTCGTCACCAAAGCAGAGCTGGAGGCGTGCAGTGCAGCGTCTCCCCAGCCTGCCTTGTCACTTTGGTCACCATGATTAAAAGGCAGAGCCAAAAGAAGTGTCGCTCAACTCCACAAAGGACCAGGATGACAAGATGTTCCTCAACTCCACAAAGGACCAGCATGACAAGATGTTCCTCAACTCCACAAAGGACCAGCATGACAAGATGTTCCTCAACTCCACAAAGGACCAGCATGACAAGATGTTCCCCAGACAGAGTTTGTGCAACATCACTTTATCCAGGCAGCACTATAGAGCAGTGTTTCTCAACCACTGTGCCTGGGGACCTTTGGTGTGCCCCTGAGAAGGGTCAAGTGTGCCCCTTGAAACTGCTTGAAAGCCAGTATTGTATTTATCATTTTAAAAATTATTTAAACTAGTGAAAACAGCCAATCTACAAGCACACAACGCCTCGCGGTGCGAGGCTTTGTGCTCTGTTTTCACTAACGTTGTGCGACAGCCTTGTATGATGAAGCAGGGCTTTACTTTGTGAAGAAACGTACACATTTGAAACTTGGAGATACAAGGTTTCTTCCCGACAGTGACGACGTTTACACCCCCGTATTATGTTGGTGTGCCCATGGATTCTTGGGAGATGAAAAGTGTACCCATGCAGAAAAAAGGTTGAGAAACACTGCTATAGAGGACATAAATCCTCACTGGTTGAAGAGTGTTTCTCACTTTCAGAAACAGGGATGCAGAAAGAATCATTTTGTAAGGAAAAGCCTTTCTGCATGAATCAAATCCATCCCAGTAAATAGTCAAACATTGTCCTCTCCTCTCATGGGACCTTCTGCTCCCTGTGAATCCACACACAATATTTCACTCTGTGCCACTTCACAGCACCGTGCCTCTTTTATCAAGAATGAAAACATCCTTCTCTTTTCTCTAACACTGCTAATGGCCATGAATGTTGTGGAGAAAAATATCCCTTCCTCCAAAGGCATGCAAATACAGCCAATTAGTGGCGCGGGAGTCAGCTGGGGACAAGAACTAGAGGACACCAATTTGTCGAGGCTTCAGAATCCGTTAGCGCTGACGATACGACGACTGACGGAAAATCGAGGGGAAAAGAAACATCGCAACCACGTCCAGATTATTAGGAGACACAAATCCTGCACAATGTGGGCCACGAATAAACCCTGCTGTGAATCACAGGGCAGAGAGGAAGTAAACAAGAACACCATTTAGAAAAGAAAGGTCTTGTTACAATAGTTTGACGTCATAAACCCAGTGCAGATAAATGGGCTCAGTGGTGGAAAAAGTACTTACTTACGTAAAAGTATCAATACTGCAATGTAGAAATACTCTGTTACAAGTCAATGCCTGGAAACGTATGAAAGTGTTGGCATCAAAATGTACCAGAATAAAAATACAAAATGTTTACAAGCTTCTACAAGCTTCAATCTACAAGCTGCGGCTTGTAGATTGGATTTTTCAAACAGCCTTGGTTGGTAGGGCTGAAGTGGTTAATGTGATAATATTATAATTTATATCTGCAAAGTAACTAGTAACTAAAGTTTTCAAATAAATGTTGTGGAGTAAAAGAACAATAGTTGGACCCGAGATGTACTGTAGTTGAGTAGAAGTAAAAGCATTGGAAATTAGAAATGCTCAAGTAAAGAACAAATACCTAAAAATTGTACTTAAAGTGCGGGTGCCATGATATATTCCCCCTCTAAAACATGATTATCAACTATTATGATTATACTAGGAGGAAGATGTTTTTTCCAAAAAAAAGTGTACAGAAAGAGTTAAAATGATGTTTTTATGTGGCCACACCCCCAGTTCATTAAGTATGCCTGGTTGTCATGGTGGGTGGTGACCCAGCTGAAGTTAGCCACACCCCACAGTGTTGGGTGAATGGTAATTAGGGGAGGAGTTGATTGTGTGATGTAATAAGTATGGGTGTTTTTGGAACGGCACATGATCTGACCCAGCAGGTGGCATCCTCCAGCTAAAAACCCAAATAAAAAGAGAATGCATAATTGCTCATAACAACCACACCAGGGGGTCTAATGAAGTACTGTCAACCTCCTAGACACATGAAAACCAGAAAAAAGTACAAAACTATGGCACCGCCTCTTTAAGTAAATGTACTTATTTACTTTACACCACTGAATAGGACTGAATGCATATTACAGCCCGTGGCTCAAAAGACTGTTGTCAATTCTGCCCCATTAAAAAAATCACTTTGTGCTTCTGCCGTTGTTATTCTTTACACCTAATGTTGTTCAAAGAGAATCACCCAGTTCATGTGGAGACCAGACCACATACGAGTGGAACTATTATAAGTTCCATTCTTACTTCCAAATGCTTCGCTTTCAGGGCATCAGCAGATGGTGTTTGTGTTTTCCGAGACAATAAAAAAAACATTACTGTATCTAGACTATATATAATGTTTTCCTCTAGGATAATTTAGCAGCTGAAGAAGTGAGCCTCCCCGTCTCATCTTTCTCAGCAAGTTGCCTTTTGTGTGTAAATGGATGGGCTCGCCGGCTGCAGTAAACACACTAACAGCTCCTCCAGAAAGCAGTGTGAAACTGAAGAGGCTGTTCAGGCAAACTAAAGTACAGTACCATCAACCAACGCTGGCATTTTGTGCTGCAGCTCCACTTATGTAAATCGGTCTCCTTTACTGTACATAAAAGCCCCCTGCGTTGGATCCATCATGGTGCTGTGATGCACCTCCCAAGCCTGGCCGTAAGCCTGGCCTTAACGCATTTAGGGCCTAGAATTATTGAATGCTTTAAGCAGTGAAAAATAGCAGATATACAAGCTCACAGCGCGGCACCGAGTGCTGCGCTGCTTGTACATCTGCTATTTTTGAAAAGGTCGTGAAAATGTGTGCAAATCTTTGACTATATGTATTTTCAAAGCGAACGTTTGTAACTCAAATTTTGCTTCTGGGTGGTCCCTGGAACTAAATATTTTGAGATGCGGGTCCGTGGCCAAATACATATCATTTTGGGGGTCCTTCACATGAAAAGGTTTGAGAACCACTGACATAACAGTCTCTCAAGAACAGACTAACTGAGCTCCAGTTAAGTGAAAAGGACCTTTTCTTTGACGATGGCTGGCCAGATTGCTGACATAGAAACATAGTTTTTTCAAAAAACCTTAGAAGGATTCAAAAGACACTTATAGAATCGGGTCAAAATTCAAATTTTCAAAATTCTTCAAAAAGAGCAGATCTACGAGCTTGTATATCTGCTATTTTTCACCGGTTAAAGCAATGAATAATTCTAGGCCTAAACGTAGTCATGGATCAAACGTGCGGCTCCTGCCTTCAAGAGACTGCATTGTAAAATGACGACTGCCCCAATAAGAGATGGATGATCCCTCATAGCCTTGACTTCAGCTCAAAGCACACGGAGGAAGTTGACACATTAGCGCGGTACCTGGTGGCTGATGGGTTGTGAGATGGACTCAGTCAGGGTGAGAGCCCAATTTTACAGACCGTTCATCAGCTAATTGCCTCACTAACGGCTAATAGGTGGAGACGTTTGTTCTGCCTCTGACATCCAGTCATTAACAAGCCTGTCTGTCAGGGCCAGGAGTGCAGGAGAACGTCTACATCATGTCAGCATTTTAACTCATTTTGTGCTCCAGAAATTAACGGATTAAAATGTCCAGCGTGCCTCTCGCTGGCTCCATAAACGGCCAGTCTCTTATTTTGAAGGCCAGAAGTCGATTGTGTAAACACTTCCGGTTTGACGTCATCACGTCCTTCACCGGAATCGCTCGTCATCAACATGCCGTTGTGTAATGGCGGATCGTTGCTTTTCCTAATGTGTTTCATTAGCGAGAATCTACTGCCATCCTCCCCTTTGAAAGTGTTGTTTGGAGATAATGGACATTAAAGATGAGATTCCCCGTCTGCCTCCATGTTATGGGATTACTATTTTGTGCACGTGGATCCGTGATGATGATGAATCAGCGAGGGCGATCGTGTCAGGACCTTCCGCGCAGCTACAGGGTAGGAGAACCGGCCGTTACAGTAATAGAGTACTTTTCACGAGTATACTCGGGATCGGCACTCTAAATACTCGAGTATTTTTCACGAGTATTCTCGGGATTGGCTACAATTGGGCTAACAAGACAAGGATCTCTATTCAATGGACTCTGAAACATTCTCCTGGTTCTGAAGAGAAGTGTCAGCCTTAAAAGACCTGGAAAACACACTTCTTGTGGCCTCGACTCAACAATCATGGAGTGTTTACCAACAGAACCCAGGTTCACACACACGCACGCACGCACGCACACACACATACACATACACACACACACACACGCACACGCACACGCACACACACACACAAAGCAAAAGTGAAATTAGTTCAACAGAGATCAATGTTACTTGGGGACTGTGATGATAAGATGATGATGAAAATTGATGTGGTGTTTGTGCTTTCAATTTTCGTATGTGCATTGCAACACACGTGCACAACGACACATTGCGACACACACACACACACACACACACACACACACACACACACACACACACACACACACACACACACACACACACACACACACACACACACACACACACACACACACACACACACACACACACACGCATGAATGAACAGGCCATTTCTTATTATCCTTCAGGCCTGATTCTATTGGATGTGAATGTTCATTAGTCTGTCTGCCGTTTCCCTGATTGTATAAAACACCACTAATTAGAGAGAGAGAGAGAGAGAGAGAGAGATGGTGACAGAGAGAATGATGACAAATGAACAGACCAGAAGAGATGCGCGCGCACACACACACACACACACCCGTGCAAGCGCGCACGCACACGCGCACACGCACACACGCACACACACACACACACACACACACACACACACACACACACACACACACTACTTGTATGTGTACACAGTCAGTCAGTAGAACAATTCCAGGTCCATTTTCATTAGATTCATGGTATAATTACCCTAGAATGGAGGCAGGTGTTGTGCACTAATTAAACACACACACACACACACACACACACACACACACACACACACACACACACACACACACACACACACACACACACACACACACACACACACACACACACACACACACACACACACACACACACACACACACACACACACAGACTTTTTGTTGGGTCTAATTATCCAGACAGTGTAAATGAGGGAGACTCAACATGAATGCATTATCAATGCAGATAAAAGGGGAGGGGGGGAGTTCTAACGTCACGTTAGAACAGTGGATCGGCGCACGGCGCACGCCGCACTGTCTCCCTGCCCTGCCTTTCATACGTGGTTCCATGTGTATGCTGTCAGAGTTACAGACTTGTAAGTAGGGTTGGGGACGGTAACCGCCGTACCGCGGTAGCCGCGGTCTCAGGGTCCTTACCACGGTCAAAAAAGACAATAAAGAGGCAATTTTTTTATTGAGAACGAGCAAGTTTTAAAACGGGGGAGAAGCAAGGACCGCATGCGCTCCATGCCGCTCTGCTCTGGGCCGCGTACCACATGTTTGGAAGCTTAATGGGCCATCAGTTTCATTTTCATCGAAAATGAAACTAACTCTAGACCCTAGGTTTTGCTGTCACACGGAGACAGAGAAATCCCCACTGGACACTAACTGGAGCAGCAGTCTCGTAGCAGGCAGCAGCGTTAAACTTTCTCCATTATCCACACGACACAAGTATGTTTATACATGTTGTGGCAGTTTCTTTTTTATTCATACGGACATGGCGCGAGCCGCGAGGACTAAAACCGAAGATGAAACTAGCTTTTACTTTTTCCACCACGTCGCTGACTCCAATTGCAGGAGCGCGTTGTGCCCCGTCGGCGATTTTACAACCTTTTGTGTCAAGTCTTGTAACTAAAACCTGTCACTCAATCAATGCTACTCCCACCAGCACACCTCCTAGTCTGGGATCACTTCACTTTTCGGGCTTGTAACCGGTCTGGAGCGGAAACCACAACACGTCATGTTGTAGTACTCAAAGGACTACAATTTGCCGGAACTATCTAAACCGGATTCAGTTTTAACCCAAAATATTCCCCCTGCGCTCAAGGAAATACTTTTAGGTCCTACCAAATAAACTCCTTGATGCGGGGTAGTTTTGCTTTTGAAAAATGTGTTTGGTATGCATCTTTTAGTCCAACTGTTAGCGACTGGCAAGACTACACTAGGCTACTGGAGCATTTTAATAGGGATTGGGGAAACAAACGTCTGGTAAATCAAAACATATCTATATTCAAAAATGTAAAATATGGACTTAAACTGTTTTTCGTCTCAGGTACTCACAATGAATACATACCTGGCAGTCAATGTGTTTGAATATAATCCCTTTGGTTCACATACATCCAGCCAATACTCAACGCTATAGCAGGCTGTGAACATGCATTTTGGATGTGCTCTGAGAGTCACTCAGCGATGCATGCATGTCAAACAGCTGGCTTTGCAACAGAGACAGCGGTTGTGATGGTAGAGCTTGATGTGAAAGTCCAAACCCTCACTCTACTCTGCATCACGTTAAGAACACATCATGTGTCTGTGGCAGTCTTCCTGCACGGCTGCACCTTGCATGAAAGGAACATTAAATAAGGATAGAAACGCTGCACCTTGCATTAAAGGAACATTAAATAAGATCCAAAGCATTCCTTCTTCATGTTATGGGAGGACATGACCTTAGGACATCATTTGCATAGTGACTGCACAGGGATATGAATTAGTTATAATTACCCTGCAGGAAAATAAACTGAATTCCAGAAATGCACGTTGTGATTTTTTAAATCCTTTTAAATATGTATGAACCTTTTTTTAAATAGAGCCTCAACAGCACAGACTAGGCTACACTGGTTATTAACCACTAACATTATCTCTCTCTCGCGCGCGCACACACACACGCACACGCACACACACACACACGCACACACACACACACGAGTGCGTGCACACACGTGTAAACATAGGAAGCAGTGACACTCCATTCAACTTGCTGTCACTCTGAATGTGACAGGATGACTTTGTCCCACGATGCATCGCTCTTCATTTGTACGACACGCAACTGTAGTCCTCCTCCACTTTAACACAACATGCACCACTCCACCTCATCTGTAGTCCTCACCTTCACTTCATGATCCTCACATGGATTCCACTCATGATGACACACACACACACACACACACACACACACACACACACACACACACACACACACACACACACACACACACACACACACACACACACACACACACACACACACACACACACACACACACACACACACACACACACACACACACACACACACACACACACACACACACACACACACACACACACACACACACACACACACACACACACACACACACACACACACACACACACACACACACACACACACACACACACACGAGACTGTTAGGAAGGTAATTTAAAGCACTAGAATAAATCTCTATCTAATCCACTATATGGAAGAGGGGGGGGGGGTCTATATAATTAGCTCCATCTCAGCATCCTTTAAGCCAGAGAAGAGAAGAGCAGCACTGAGAGTGGATTTGTGTTCGGGTAGCTCAGTCGGTAGAGCTCTCGCCTTCGGGCCATAAGGTCATGGGTTCGATGGCACCGCCAACTCAGCGTATGAGTAGCACAGCTTGGGTGTGACAAGTTGAGTGGCAAGTACTGAGAGCTGATGGTAGGTGTGGCGCTGCACCTCAGCAATACATCTCCCAGGGGTCTCAAGCGTGTTGAAACGAGGACAGACTCCCGTGTGTTACCGGCTGATACCGACCATAAGCCACTCCTGACCTACCTGGGAGTGGATCGAGAGGCTGTCTAGGAATCAGAAGGTTGCAGGTTCAACCCCTGGCTCGCACACGCTCAGTATACGTGTCAAAGTGCCCCTGAGCAAGACTCTTCTCCTTCACTGCTCTGTGCTCTTCAAAGCCATCTGAGCAGCCTTCAGCAGGGTGAAGCTGAACAAGCAGTCAGTCCTCTCTCAGAGAGCAGTAAATCCTATCATCACCCTTCCTTCCTTCCTCCTTTGTGTTGCTGAGGTTGAATATCATCCAAAAAACACAAACAACAATAGATTTGACTTTCACATTAAAGGCCTCCATGGGGAATATTTATCATTTTAAAACAATAGATTTGACTTTCACACTAAAAGCCTTCAGGGGGAATATGTATCATTTTAAAATAATAGATTTGACTTTCACATTAAAGGCCTTCGGAGGAAATCCTTCTCATTTTCAAACAACAATAGATTTTAAAACAACAACATCAAGGACACCAACATGGATGTCAAGTCCCTCTCTGACTCTGGCTCCAAAAGGACACAAGGACGCAACTCAGATTTCCAAACTCAAATCAACTCTTTATTTTCCAACTTTTCTTGAATTGTTGGCTTCATTCGTTGATTGGTCTGGGTCAATAATCAGTAATCAGGTTGTTAACCTTCGAATACAGAAAGAAACATTGGTTATCAACATGTAATTTACAACAAATTATAGCATTTCTTCTAAACACTGGTTTTAAACAACGATTTCAAAAGTCAACTTAAATGTCTTAAATAAGTAAGCTTTTAAAACGGTTAAGTATTTAAACGGTAAGTATTTAAGATATTAACCTTTTAAACAGTATTTAAGCTTTTAAACAGTATTTAAGCTTTTAAACAGTATTTAAGCTTTTAAACAGTATTTAAGCTTTTAAGGTAAGTAATTTATTTAAAGGTAAGTATTATTTAAAGGTAAGTAAGGTAATTCAAAGTGTTTAAGGTAAAAGTAAGTAATTAAGTATTTAAATGTTTTACCTTTTAGACTTTAAGTCAAATTAGGTTAAGGTTTTAGACATTAAACCAATTAAATGTTTTCTGGCACATGTTTTCAAACAGTAAGGTTAAATTCTAACACTCTAAACAAACTGTTTTACAAACCATTTACTAAGTCACTTAAATGTTTAGACTAAATAATACCAGTTTGCTAAATCACTCAATGTTTAAACATTCATTATTTTAAGTCAACATTTTAAATACATGTTTTCAATTAAATCCATTTAAGGAATAAACATAAATAGCTGATCTACGAGCTTGTACATCTGCCCCTTTTCACTTGGCACTTTGAACCTTTTAACATGGCAATTCCAAATAAGTAAGCTTTTAAATGAGCATTTTTAACTTCCAATTGTTTTTATACTTTTAGCATTTTAAACGAAATAGCCCATTTCAGCCCTTTGAGCATAGAAAAGCCCTTTAAATGGAAAAGGATAACTGATCTGAGCTTGGAGATCGGACTTTGTCAATGACATTACTTTTAAACTTAACCTTTTACATTTTAAATCTTCTTAATGTTAAACATTTCAGCTTTTAACCTTTTAACCCTTTAAACTCTTAACTTAAAGCACAAAGGGGCTTTCAAAGCTAAATGAAAGCAATGCTGCAATGTCAGGCAAACAAATTAAACCCCAGCAGCCAAACATGAACACATTCAAGCAGCATTTAAACATTACAAAGTAGATAAACATTTTGACCAACCATTGGTGTCTTTGGGCTGAATTCAGTTGAGTGGAACTTGGTATTTGGTCTGTGAAGCCTATCCCTCTCTAGAGCTTCTGCTCCCTGGGGATTGTTTGCCTGAATGCTCATTCACCTCCACTCCTTTTCAGGTGCTCCCAATTAGGTGGGCGGCCATTTTGCTGCTGTATTCTGGGAAGTGTAGTTTTCTTCACTCCCTGGAGATTGGACTTCACACCTCCCACTTGAGCTCCTGGTTTTCCAAACCCAGAGAGCTCACACAGTCTTATCTTCTTCCATCCTCTTCAACCCAGCACTCTTCTCCTCACCTCTGTCTTGCTCTGGAAGTGCAGGGCTGCTTGTTTTCTTCTTGACCCCAATATCCACTTTCACCCACTTGGGTGCGGTAGCCTCCCACTTTGCCTCATCACTCCCTTCATGAGGGCCAAGCGGGTCCATGGTGGTGAGTTCAAAGGGTGCAGCTGGACAGCTGTCAAACACTTCTTCACCAGTTAGCACACCTAATGTCGCCTGCCACTTTTGTTTTGGAGTCTCACTCTCCTTGGCCTCTAGTGGGGCAGCAGCCTCCACGTCTTCCACAGGGCTTACAGGGCTTATTTTCAGGGCTTCTTCTGGTACTTCGTCACTGTCCACTGTACCTCCGTCACTGTCCTCCAAGTTGACGTCTAGGGCATTTTGGGCGTCATCGTCACAAAGTAAAGGAACCTCCTCCGTAATGATGTCCACCATTTGAGCTGGCGTGGTTTCTTTCTCGCTCTCTGCTCCGGAATCATACTTCCACCTTGCTGTGACAAATTCATATTTCCTCCTTTCCTCAAGCTTGTAGTGGGATCTTCTCAGGGCCTCAAGTCTTCTCTCCACATCTTTCTTTGAGTCCAAAGGGATCCATCTTTTCCATATGGACATTGCTGATATGGCCTCCTTCATCCTCTTGCCCAAGATATTTAGGAACATTTCATATTCTTCATATCCTTCCAAAGTCAGCCAATAATTATTGGCTTCTTCTGCTGCAATGATTGGCATTTCAAGCTCACCCTTGCCATATCTTGACCACAAGTTTGCTTGTACAATGCCTCTTATTTTCACCAGCTTTGTCTCTTCTTCTTTTACAAGGTCTGCCTCTTCCACTGCCACTTCTGCAGCCTGCAGCTTGTAGTCATCATTGACTTTGAGCATTCTTCTGAACCGGTCTGAAAGTTCAGTGAACTCTTCCTTTAATTCAGATTGAAGCATTCTGCTTGCTCTTCTCTCCATATATTCGGCTTGACTGGCGAAGCTGCTTCTTGCAATGGTCCTCTCAAATTTGAGTTGCTTGACCCTCTTCTCCCCGTCATCTCCCGCCATCTTCATCCTCCGCGTCCACAGCTTGTCTCTGGATCCGAAGCCGTTTATCTTCAGGTCCAGGCTGCCCGCAGTGGTCTTCAATCTTCCTCCGCGTCCACAGCTTGTCTCTGGATCCGAAGCCGTTTATCTTCAGGTCCAGGCTGCCCGCAGTGGTCTTCAATCTTCCTCCGCGCCCACAGCTTGTCTGGATCCAAAGCCGTTTATCTTCAGGTCCAGGCTGCCCGCAGTGGTCTTCAATCTTCCTCCGCGCCCACAGCTTGTCTGGATCCAAAGCCGTTTATCTTCAGGTCCAGGCTGCCCGCAGTGGTCTTCAATCTTCCTCCGCGCCCACAGCTTGTCTGGATCCAAAGCCGTTTATCTTCAGGTCCAGGCTGCCCGCAGTGGTCTTCAATTGCCCTCCGCGTCAACAGCTCGTTTCTGGATCCGAAGCCGTTTATCCTCAGGTCCAGGCTGTTTCCGCTGGTTAACAACTGTCAAGTCCCTCTCTGACTCTGGCTCCAAAAGGACACAAGGACGCAACTCAGATTTCCAAACTCAAATCAACTCTTTATTTTCCAACTTTTCTTGAATTGTTGGCTTCATTCGTTGATTGGTCTGGGTCAATAATCAGTAATCAGGTTGTTAACCTTCGAATACAGAAAGAAACATTTAAACCAATTAAATGTTTTCTGGCACATGTTTTCAAACAGTAAGGTTAAATTCTAACACTCTAAACAAACTGTTTTACAAACCATTTACTAAGTCACTTAAATGTTTAGACTAAATAATACCAGTTTGCTAAATCACTCAATGTTTAAACATTCATTATTTTAAAGTTGTACTATGTAACTTTTTTTATAAAACAAATCTTAAAATTCTCCTAACTATTAAATCACAAAAGTTTTAGAAGATCCGCGCCGTGAATTTCAGCCTGTAAAGCCTTCTCTGTATGTAAACTGAGATCCTTGCCGTGGACCGGATCTCGCGCCAAAATTGCGTCATCACACTACCGGCCAATCACAGCGAGGGTTATACAACTGCCGGCCAATCACAGCGCATCTTGAAGTGGGGTCGCTATGGCAGCCATATTTGTTGTCGCCCGTTTGTACCATCCCTTCTCTAGGTAATTTCGCCTACCAGGCAGGGTGAAGGAGTCCGTATCTCTGGAATTACTGAACGCACAGGAACAAGGGACCCCTTAAAAGATAGATCTCAGCGAGGTGGAGGCAGACGCGGGGGTCTGAAGGTACGAAAAACGTCCGAAAGACGCGGACGCGACCGCGGTTTGCTATAGGGCTAATGACCACTAGTTGGGCATCTTACACAGTATGGCTTTAAGTCAACATTTTAAATACATGTTTTCAATTAAATCCATTTAAGGAATAAACATAAATAGCTGATCTACGAGCTTGTACATCTGCCCCTTTTCACTTGGCACTTTGAACCTTTTAACATGGCAATTCCAAATAAGTAAGCTTTTAAATGAGCATTTTTAACTTCCAATTGTTTTTATACTTTTAGCATTTTAAACGAAATAGCCCATTTCAGCCCTTTGAGCATAGAAAAGCCCTTTAAATGGAAAAGGATAACTGATCTGAGCTTGGAGATCGGACTTTGTCAATGACATTACTTTTAAACTTAACCTTTTACATTTTAAATCTTCTTAATGTTAAACATTTCAGCTTTTAACCTTTTAACCCTTTAAACTCTTAACTTAAAGCACAAAGGGGCTTTCAAAGCTAAATGAAAGCAATGCTGCAATGTCAGGCAAACAAATTAAACCCCAGCAGCCAAACATGAACACATTCAAGCAGCATTTAAACATTACAAAGTAGATAAACATTTTGACCAACCATTGGTGTCTTTGGGCTGAATTCAGTTGAGTGGAACTTGGTATTTGGTCTGTGAAGCCTATCCCTCTCTAGAGCTTCTGCTCCCTGGGGATTGTTTGCCTGAATGCTCATTCACCTCCACTCCTTTTCAGGTGCTCCCAATTAGGTGGGCGGCCATTTTGCTGCTGTATTCTGGGAAGTGTAGTTTTCTTCGCTCCCTGGAGATTGGACTTCACAATGGATGTATTTAAACTCTGGCACAGGAGACGAGGTGGACTGGACTAATAGTTCTTTGCAGCCTTCTCCACTGATCATTGATCATTGGACAAACAGAGCGTTTGGATTGTTTCTCCATGTGTTGTGTCTGATCTGAGGCTGCTTCCATTTGTCATCAGGGTTTCTGGGATGAGACCCAGCTCTGTGTGGTCACAGCTAAGACTGAACAGAAACCTCTTATCTCCATAGTAGAACCTTTTATCCCCGTAAATATACAGTCTACTTGATCATACAACAGCATCAAAAGTAGCAGATCCGACAAGCTTGACGCGGAGTGGTGCGTTTCGAGCGCGTATAGAGCTGCTAATTTAGCGACAGGATTATCAGAGCACTGACTGATCACATGACTGATCACATGACATGTTTCTAGTGGTTGCCTTCCAAATGGTCCCTGAATTCTAGAGCTTCAAACTAGGGCAACGACTTGAGATTTTTGCAAGTCGACTCGACTCAGTAAAAAGTTGAGCTGAAGTCGGCTTCATCGTTTGATGACGTCATCACATCACACGACCCCCCAATTTTGTTTTCTTTTTTTTGGGGTTAAGATGATTAACTTAATGTGAAACATTGTTTATCACTCAACAATAAACAAACCAACATAAAGTTTAAGTGTATTGAGGGTATCTTCACATTTCTAAAGTGACAATTTAAGGACTTTTGGCCAAATCGACAAATATATAGAGGCAGAAATTGTAAAAATAGCTGATCTACATGCTCACAACGAGGCTCACAACGCGAGGCGTTGTGAGCATGTAGATCAGCTATTTTCACAATAGAAAGTGTTTGTTTTTTTCAACTTAGACTTTCTCTGGTGGGAGTCGACTTGTGTAATGAAGTCGACTTGTCGACTTTTCCGTTAATACCCTATGTTGGTTTGTTTACTGTTGAGAGAGAAAACAATTACGTGGAAAGGACTCATTTTCTATGCTTTGAGGTTTCTGGATCAACACATTTCAAATGATCATAATCTTCTTCAAATAGGGTCCAATTTCAATGAATAATACATCATATGCAAGCTTACATTGTGTACTTTCATAATATGTAAAACACTGAAAAATGACCATGGCCCATTGTGTCTCATGTCACTGTAAGCAGTCACATATTATTGTTATTATATTATTTTATTATTATGACATTATGACATGTACATGTCATAAACTCCTGGCTGCAAATACCTCTTACTGTCACCCAGAGAAAGATGGTTGGAAAGGAGCTACAGTGATGAGGGGTGCATGAATAATAACCATATGATCCATTTATAAACGTGTTTCTTGTCTATATATGTTGTCTCCTTCATTGATCCATTTATAAACATGTCTCTTGTCATATAACATGTTGTCTGCTTCATTGATCCATTTATAAATGTGTCTCTTGTCATATAACATGTTGTCTCCTTCATTGATCCATTTATAAATGTGTCTCTTGTCCTATAACATGTTGTCTCCTTCATTGATCCATTTATAAATGTGTCTCTCTTGTCATATAACATGTTGTCTCCTTCATTGATCCATTTATAAATGTGTCTCTTGTCATATAACATGTTGTCTGCTTCATTGATCCATTTATAAACGTGTCTCTTGTCATATAACATGTTGTCTCCTTCATTGATCCATTTATAAACGTGTCTCTTGTCATATAACATGTTGTCTCCTTCATTGATCCATTTATAAATGTATCTCTTGTCATATAACATGTTGTCTCCTTCATTGATCCATTTATAAACGTGTCTCTTGTCATATAACATGTTGTCTCCTTCATTGATCCATTTATAAATGTGTCTCTTGTCATATAACATGTTGTCTGCTTCATTGGCAGCGCCCTCCACTCTGTTGACAGCAAAACCAAGCTACCAAAGACTCATCAAAGGCTCTTCCTGAGACTTGGCAGCTTGTCACAGACAAGTGGAACGGAGAGGCAAGTCTTTGTGGAGAAGTGTGTGAGTTTTAGATTTTTATCGTTTGGTATTTCCTACCCACCTGAAAATTAGTAATTTCCTTGGTGTGTGTGCGAATGCACGTGCATGCGTGCGTGTGTGTAAATATGTGCCAGGGCCCAGCAGACTGCAGACAGCTGTCCTCTTTGTCAGAGACGTCTTCGTATTCTAAGGAGAGTTTCATCAAAGACTGAAGACTCCACACTGTCCCTCAACACCGCTCACAGAGACACGCCTCCAACAAAACCACGCTCTGTCTGCAGTTTGATTCCTCTCTGCTCTCATCTCCATCTGATGACATCTGTCAGTCTTTTAATAACTTCTGATGACATCTGTCAGTCTTTTAACTTCCCTCTCCAAATCGGAATCTTAAAAAACATATTTTTTTTATCGTTATCTTTTTGACAAGAAGACGTGTGCCTTGCTGCGTGTGTGTGTGTGTGTGTGTGTGTGTGTGTGTGTGTGTGTGTGTGTGTGTGTGTGTGTGTGTGTGTGTGTGTGTGTGTGTGTGTGTGTGTGTGTGTGTGTGTGTGTGTTTCTCAACAACTCATTGCCAATCAGTGAAGAACAGTAAACAGCCTTGGGACACAGCTGTGTCTGCAGCAGTCGCCCAGAGGAAAAGGTTACTCGGGGTCAAATCATGAAAAACACACACACACACACACACACACACACACACACACACACACACACACACACACACACACACACACACACACACACACACACACACACACACACACACACACAAGAAGAAGGTGGGTGGTTCCCGTCAGCTTATAGCCGACTTGGATTTTCAGAAATCAAAGTTCATAAATGATGGATTTGCACGCTAACATATCATGTAGTCTATAATATGATCTAAATGATGGATGCACACTGAAGATCATGTCTATGATATGATATATCGTATAGTGTGATATGAATGATGGATGAACACAATGGATCATCATGTATAAACTATGATATATTGTAAAATGTAATATAAATGATGGATGATGGATGAACACAGTGGGATAGCATGTAAGAATTCCCCGCAGGCTGCTGCACAGCGGCATGCTGGGAAGTAGAGTTCATTTTAAAGATTATTTAAGACACTGTGAAATCTCAGCGCAGCTCTTTGACATTTACACTATTCTATCTGCAGCGTCCCTGTAGCTCTGAGAAGCAGGTCAACCTACAGTCACTACACCATGAACTCTGAAACAGACTGGGGCACCACTGTCTCTGTCTCCATCTCTCTATCTGCTAGTTTAAATGGCATCAAAGCGGTCTTTCTCCTATTGATTTAAGAGGAGGAAACGGTTGTATTATTATTAATAAGGTGGATATTATTTCTCCTGTTGATTTAAGAGGGAGAAACAGTTGTATTATTAATAAGGTGGATAATATTATTTCTCCTGCAGATCACACAGTGATTGTCATTCTAAATCCATGTTAAGCCAGAACCCCCATGCAGCAAAGCAGAATAAATATCTTTCTCTCTCCCTTCCAGTGTCCTGGGTCTGAACATGCATGCACGGATTGCACGCAAACACTAAAACACTCACGCACGAGCACACAAACACACAAGCGCACACAAACCTATCCTACATACTTCAACAGTTTACATCTCGTTCTTTGATGCAGCTCCATCTTGACTTAGTTGTTTTTTGTTGTGTTTGGGCTTTTATGTATTTATTGATAGGACATTAGACTGACAGGAAATAGGGAGACTGATGGGGAGTGACACGCAGGAATGCAGGAATAGCCTGGTTAATAAACCAGACTGCACAACACCACCCCCTGTTGGTAGTGGTGGTGTTGTGTAGTCTGGCCCTTCACATTAAATAAGCTTTTTCCACCAGCCCTCAGAGAGGGCGAGCCAATCAGGGCTGTAGGCTTGGGGCACGTGGTGGGTGGTGGCCTGGTTCAAAACCATTCAGCCAATCAGGCGAGTCTGTGTGTATTCAAACACATTCCCCCCTCCACTCTTATTACAGACATCAAACAGATTGTAGTCTTTGATGCTTTCAGTGACTAACGAGCTATTGACACTTGTATGGCTCAATCAATTACATCAGTTCACAAGCCCCTTGAAGTTCAGAGGGAGCAATTAAGAGCAAGTTAACTTAAAACATTTTTTTAAACCACCCCCTGCCCGCCCCCCCCACAGAAGTGGAATGTCTGCCCGAAATCTCAGACTCTCTTCCCAAAACGAAGTGGGTGATAGAGTCTGACGCTTGCAGTCAGGCTAACGCAGGAAAGGTCGTACTCGGGATCGGGATTCGAACCTGTGACACGCTGTCAAGGCATCAGAGCCTATGTGGTACACTGTATATGTGCCTGGACCGGTAGGCCAGCGGGCGCCCCTCCTTTGACCTCATTGTTGTAACTTCCAGGGGAAGGAAGGTCTTCCAGACTGATACTCAGCAGGTGCTGTTCAAAAGTCTGTTTGTTTTCAAATACATGTGTTTTATATAAATGTGTTTTTATATCAATGTGTTCCATATGAAAGTGTTTTTTATGTCTAAACCCTGAGCCACACTTCTTGGTACTAGAGGATGAACAGTCACATGTCCAGGTTTCTTCATCATTTAAAAGTAATCTTTAAAAGTGACACAAAGGGAACATTGACTGAGGTGGTTTGTGGCGTGGTTGCTTTAATGAACGCTCTCAGTTCAACACATTCTCATTCTGCTGGGAGGAGAAGAAAAAAGAAGACATCTTGTCAACCTCTGCTCCATTAAACCTCAAGCTCAGTCGTTCTCACTGCATACTAATGCCCTGTACACTCACTGATCACTCACATACAGCAGGCATATATTCAGGGGTTGACACTAAGGTCTCAGCGGCACTTGCCCGTCGGGCAAGTACAGGTCATGTTCTACTTGCCCTCAGGTCATGGCCACTTGCCCTCATAATGGTAAAATCGTAAATTTTGAATTACCGTTCATTTTAACTTATTTTTTACCTTCTACGTGCAGTGATGTTGCTTGTAATGCGTCCCGGGACCCACACGTGGTCATTCAAATGGGTCAAGAGAAAAAATGTATGGGTCCCCAATAAAAATAAATAAAAATAAATTAGAGTTGTGAGCTTGTAGATCGGCTATTTTCAAGATTCGCCTCTTTCTTATATTATTTAACAATTTGGCTAATGTTTGTTTTTAGTTTGTTGATTACTTTTGATGCAGTAATTGTCTTTTTTCTTTTCTTTCTTTATTAAAAAGGTCTTATCTCTTAAGCCCTTAAATTATGACTTCACTGTCATCTGGGGACCCCCCCCAAAATCATTTGGGGACCTCTGGAGGGTCTCGACCCACAGGTTGACTCACTTGACTTTAGAACAACAAACAGCCCAAGTGGAGCAGAGATGTTTGCGCTGTGTTTATTTGCTCTGTTTTCTTTCTACAAACTGGGATTATCTTCGAATGATTTATGCTTGTGTCACAATGTGAATAACGAGCTGAATACAATGTGTCGCACGTCGGCGCGGCTCGCTCCAGTGCGACTCGCGGCTAGCTTTGCTGCGTGACTCCGACTTGCTTCATGCAGAACTTCATGCATAACAGGAGGTGGCCGCGGCACGTCGGCGTCGCGGTACGACAGACTAGCCTAGCGCAGCTAAACTCTATCTACCCATGCTAACACAAGGGAGATAGCATATGTATCCACGCAGTATGATATTGTCTGGCTATGCGAGGCTAGCGACAGACACTCGAGAGAGATTAATCCTGCAAACGTATTCACAACATGTTGTTTTTGCGCAAATGAAACCCACTGATTTAGAACGAGTTGCCGGGTGCTCATCGTGTCTTCATCATAATGTGAGTTTGGTTCTCGACGGAGCTTGTGTGTGTGTGCTTGCGTTGTGTGTGGCACTGGCACCGCACGTGTGTGTGTGGGGAGGGAGGGACTGAGGAGAGACGGAGAGAGAGAGACGGAGCAGCATTCTAGTCCTGTTTAAGTGTCTAAACTCTCATTATATTACTCAAAATGCGCACTTGCCAGATCGGGCAACCTGGTAGCAACTTTCACCTGCCCGACCATTTTATTTACTTGCCCCGGGCAGTCGGGCAGGCGTTAGTGTCAACCCCTGATATATGTCTCTAATGCTCTTCCCTGTAGAGTAGACTCACTGATAACTCACATACATCAGTGGTTCTCAACCTTTTCAGGCCGCGACCCCCAAAATAATCATATTTTATGATATGATCACTCTGACGAGCACTTGTAGTTGAAAGAGTTGAGGCATTACATTTTGTATAACACAGTTCTATTGTGAAAATAGCAGATCTACATGCTGAGCACAATTTCAGTTTCCTCCTCAGGCCAATGTTTAACTTGTCATTTTAGAGGTATTAAAATGTCCTTAAATTGACACTTGGAAATGTGCAGCTACTCTCCATACACTTAAACTGTATGTTGGTTTGTTTACTGTTGCACAATGTTGCATGTCAAGTTCATCATCTGGGGACCCCTCCCAAAATAATTTGCGGACCCCGCTGGGGGTCCCGACCCACAGGTTGAGAACCACTGACATACAGCAGGTATGTCTACTACCAGCCTGGTGCCTTCCTATCCACACCAGCTCGTTAGAATGTACAGAGATATATGCCCCCTGTATGCAGATGAAAGGTGTGCCCCGTACATGTACCATACCTACCCTGAGAGTAGTGTCATCTGCATAGAGTCACACATCACTGATGATCACCATCATTGGGCGCGTATGCTGTTATAGAGGGTATGAGCGTGACATCATCATACCCGGAAGTTATGCGGTAACGCCTACTGAGTGGCAAAAAAAAAACTACTTTCTAGCCTTGACATACATTCAAACAGAAAAGTCCAATCTGGTTGCATTAAAAACTATGTTGAACTCACTTTGCCACTCACTTTGCCACTCGATTTGCCACTCGATATGCCATTCACTTTAAGCATGTGCATACCCTCTATTCCCATTGTTTCGAGGTCCTAGTAATCCGAGGCTAACCTGCCAACGCTGGTGAATGCTAACCTGGTGAATGCTATCCTTAAACCCTACCATTAATACCCTGATTTGTCAGTCTGCTGGGAGGAGAGAAGAAAAAACACACCCAGTGTTAAGTGAGCAGTGCTTTTTAGGAGTTAATTTGGCTCCGTATAGAAATATCTAGATACTAATCCTCTTCCATGTAGACTCAGTGTTTTCCATCATCCAGGAACAATGACACCGGCCCGGGGCTCGGCCCGATGAATGAGAAAAGAGAGAGCAAGAGAAAACAAAACACATAGGACAAGACAAAGAAGAACTCAGTCACACTGTCAGTCAGTTCATGTTCATATGAGTCACATTCATGTCTTTCACTGTCTGTCACTCATTGTTCAAAGCTATCAAAATAAAGAGAGGAAAAACACAAACAAGTAGGCCTACAACAGTGTGTCTGATATGAACACTCTATACATCTGAGATATTTGCATAATCACACACACTTCAATGTCTTATGCAAATCTGCCTTAAGCCGTCTAATGACTGTGACGTTCCCACACAGCTTCTTTCCAGCGCTGCCAGAAAGCGCTCCGACATTCCCACACAGTGTTTTCCAGCGCTGCCAGAAAGCGCTCTGTCAAAACGTTAAAAGTCAGGTCTTTCTCATGCTAGACGTCCATTTGGAAGGAAACACACTGGTTTTCTGGGGTCAGAAAAGGGGAGGATTTTTCTTTCTCTCCATAAAGGAATCTTGATGCTGCAAGAGAGTCAAGATGCCTGAAGATTTAGATCACACTAGCTATGCTCCCTCTTGCTCTCTCTATCTCTCTCTCCCTTTCTCTCTAAGTATAGGCTTCAGGCCAAAAGGGGATATAGTGTGTGTGTGTGTGTGTGTGTGTGTGTGTGTGTGTGTGTGTGTGTGTGTGTGTGTGTGTGTGTGTGTGTGTGTGTGTGTGTGTGTGTGTGTGTGTGTGTGTGTGTGTGTGTGTGTTTGTTTGTGTGTGTGTGTGTGTGTGTGTGTCACACGTGCATGTACAAACAAGTTAACATTCTTATGAAATGACTTCTCCTCCATACCATCACAGGGCTGTATGTTATACAGTAGATGATATCTACTTGTGTTCATCTTTGGCAGCCTAGGACAGGTCCATAGGTTGGTTGTAGAGGCCTCAAACTCTGGATGCCAATAAAAAAAGCAGACAAACGGCTTGCAAAACTCTGTGCAATCTCTTTTTATCATTGTCAGCCTCCAAATATGGTAAAGACGCCGTTATTTTGTATCCCCGAGGGGTGTGTGGGTATTTGTCCAAGATAAGCTGACTGTACTTGTACGGTATACAGCATGTTGTAAATATCCCTGTCTTTGTATTGTACAGCTTATGTGGACATAAATACATTATTAGTGTGTGTGTGTGTGTGTGTGTGTGTGTGTGTGTGTGTGTGTGTGTGTGTGTGTGTGTGTGTGTGTGTGTGTGTGTGTGTGTGTGTCATGTTTCCGTGCACTTCCTCTCTCCAGACAATACAGATCCACTAACAGATTATAAATCAACAACACAGACTGATCCTCTGTGTATGCGTTATGATTGTGTGTGCATGCGTGGTGCATGTGAACGATGGTGAGTTTGCAGTGTGAGTAAGCATAAGTACACAAGCATGTCTCTGTGTGCATATGGATGTATGTTTGTGTACAGCAGGGACAAACTGATAATGTCAGAGAGGCAGGGGCTGAAATATCAAAAATAGCAGACCTCCAAGCTCACTGAGCTGATATCACACTAAACTAAGCAAGTCAATACTGGAGATGTGGCGTAACGGCATAGATTTCTACACAGAGAGGGCAATTATTTCAACATAAGATGCTGCATTCAAGTTCAGGAGAGTTTGGACAAGGCAATTCTCTTGAATGCTGCCTTCGGGTATGGCATGGAAAGAGGGGCGTTTGCATTTCTGTCAACGTGGTAAAAAGCGCATTCATGGTCTGGAGAGGGCACTTTTTACAGACGGATAAAAGGGCAGGGACTGGTGTACAGTGTGTGAACATGCGTTTATGACAGGTCATGTTCTCCTCACACAAAGGTCATCATGCCCACTTTCCCGAAAATATCATTTTCCATTAGAAAATGATTGTTAAAATTCACAAACAGATGATATTAAATCCAATCGATAACTGCAGAGTGTCGACAGCAACTGCTGGTTGTAAAAAGGTAGAATTGTCTTAATGAATAGCCAATAATATATAATGAAGAGCGTAATGCCCGTCAGACAAGCTGAAAGTAAACTCCACTTGACCGGGCGTTTTATTTACTTGCCACGAGCAGTCGGGCAAGTGTTAGTGTCAACCCCCGATATACGTGCATGTGTGTGCATGTGTGTGCAACTGTGCATGGGTGTGCTACAGGTTTTCAGGTGTCTAAGCAAGTTGTGAATCAAAGCGCTTTACAACGGTCCATTCATTCATACATTGGGAGGTGAAGCGGTGAAACAGTCGACGCCAGCGTCCTCACTTCCCACATTCACACACCGACGGTGGCAAGCTGACACCGACCCACTCATTGGAGGCAATTTGCAATTTACTGGGGAGTACATGCTCTATAAATGACCCTAATTGACCATTTTCATCCGGTATCACATAAAGTAACTCTTGATCTCTAACCACAATAAATCTAGGATGTAAAAACATGTGTAAAACCACAGTATGAGTTCTGACCTGACTGGACGACCCCGCATCCCTCCTGCTTCGTCCTTGAGAGATCCAGTGTGCTGTCACTGTCCTTCCCTTCTGTGTCCCTTTAAGAGACACTGTCTGTCCACTCTGTGTCCCTGCAAGACACAAAGACATGTTGATTATCACACTACATCACTGTTAGATGGATGGATGAAACGCTGTCACACCACCACATCACTATAGTTGAAGATAAGTGTCATTATTACACGGCTTGGTGGAATGCTTGATTCTGATTGGTCAATTGCTGAAATCAGCGCTGTGTTATTTCCTGATAACAGACCGATGCCTAATCAAAGGCTCAGAACACCTGGGTGCACTGCGTGAATGTTGTGCCGTATCCGACATGAAATACATACTTCATTTACAACTAAACGTTGCTCTCAAGACTGTTAAGCGAGAAATAGACGATGCAGTAACAAAAAATGGATTCTATTTGACCAACGCTTCCTTGTGTTTTCCGAGGCGACCGTGTTGCGCTGGGAGGGGGGACGCCCAGTGCAGCACTTGTGGAAAACCTCACTGCAAGGAAATACTTTGTTTTGTTTTTAGTTTCGAGTCAAATTATTGTATTTATTAAGTAGCCGTGTAATCAGCAGGATACTAAAAGTTGGGAAATAGAAATCCCTTCAGGTTGATGCCATCAGCCTGACTGTATTTTTATTTCTGGATAACGACCGCTGAGCCAGACGTTATCTCTTACTTAATTGTTTTTATGGAAGTTATTTCCCTAAATTAACGACCTGTGTGATTATCACTTAGTGCTGCAGACAGAATGCTGATGCAGGACGATTGAATCAATAAATCGTTAATTCAAGAATTACATTTTATCTCTCTCTTTCTCCATGAATGACCACAGTCAAACAAACAGCCATCCAACCTCCTAATAAAAGAAAACATTAAATAAATAAATGAACATGTGAAGCTGATGCACAGAGAAACGTCTGACTGGGTCTAAGCACATTTAGGCCTAGAATTCAAGCTCACAGCACAGCACTTTGGGGCCTTTTCCACCGGCAAAGAACCGGTTCCAGAACCAGTGCCGGTTCAACTTTCTTGGAACCTTGGTTCGTTCTTGTGAACCGGCTTGCGTTTCCACCAGATTGAACCATGATTGAACCAGAGGAACCAAGGATTTTGTGGTTCCAGTTCATCCCATAGGCTGGAGAAAGAACCAGAACCGGTTCTTTGCTGGTGGAAAATGCCCCAGAGTGCCGCGCTGCGAGCTTGTATATCTGCTATTTTTAATAGTTAAAAAGCATGAAATAACGGTTAAAGTGTTTAAATCTAAAGTGACACAAATTTGCGTTCAAGCCTAAATGGTCTAAGCACATTTCTCACAGGGTTGACTGCAGTTGTCATGACAACAGCGTTGTGGTTACTTCAGAATAAGAGCACTTGTTTTCAGGGAGCGACGCGTCGATCTCAACACCACGGCTAGATCACCACAGACCAATCACCAGCCGCCTCACAGTTGACAAAAACACTTAAATGGAGTGATTTCTATAGCTGTCTATAGGACCCAGTGAGCTGAACACTACATCACAGATAGTGTTTTCACATCAGCCCTTCTCCACTGTTGGCAGGAGAGACCTGAGCTAAACAGACACAGTTAGAAGTGTTTGGCTGATATCATGTGGACTGATTGAAGATGGAGGCCGGTGTTCCAGTGGGATATACAATTCAATTCAATTCCAACTTAATTCCAAACACGCAGGGCTCTTCAAAAAAGAGTTGTTGACACTCTATGACGATACAAGCCTCTCATAGTCAAATCAGTTCATTGTATAATCTGCATCAATAAATAAGACCCTCCAAACAAGCTGGACAGAGGCTTTGGCAGCCAAATGCTGCTGTACCACGGTACAACTCTTCATCACATGCTGCTGTACCATGGTACAACTCTCAATCACATGTTGCTGTACCATGGTACAGCTCTCAATCACATGCTGCTGTACCATGGTACAACTCTCCATATCAAAAGCTCAGCTGAGAGCACACTCCCACTCTTGCGATAAGATTCTGGTAACCTCAACACACTATAATGGCTGCAAAGTATTCATGGGTTGCATTTGTAGTCCTAAACGGCCATGTTGAAACACAGGTGTGTCTATTGTCTAATTGGCATAGAACTAATGTTCTACGCCAATCATAACACCTGTGTTGGTGGTCCTCAACATGGCTGGTGTAGGACTACAAATGCAACCCATGAATTCCAAACAAACACAAAGGTACAGACAAGTCAATAAAAACAACATGGTGTCATGATAATTGGACTGGGCCTCGCTGACGACATTCTGGTCAGCTGAACATCCAAGATTATCTAAATATCTGATGAACACTGTGTGTGATTGGTCAGAGGTTCAACGTGGCCGAGACTAGGGCTATCACGATAATGACATTTTACGTAATAATTGCGATTAACAATTTAATTGTGTTTTTCTTCTGGTCAATTACATTTCTGTTTGGCTTGTAGGCGTTGAAGTTGCACATGGTAGATATGACACGTTTCCATGACTTTTGTGGTCTTCAGAATAAGGGCAGACAAAGTAATGAGCAGTGGAAGGAGTCCGACACCAGATGCAGCAGCTACTCTAGTCTCATACACAATTCCTGTCCTCCTAAACAAGGATAACTTTGTTTTTTACAACATGGGTTCATATTTTAGATTATATATTTTTTTAATTGGAGAAAAACAAAGATGAGTGTTAAAATGTTTTCATTTACTGCTTTCTGTTGTTTTAGCGATTTTAGTATTTTGATTTCAGAGGGTGGGGGCATGCATACAAGTGGCTAAATATGTATGTTTAGACACAATAAGCTGGGAATTTCTATGTTACTATTTATACCAGCTCCCATAAGTCACATCTGTCCATGAAAGATTGTGGTGCATCTTGGGAATGGGCTTACTGTGTGCAAATCAAAATAGTTAAAATCACTAAAACGAAAGAAGTAAATAGGATTAAAAGCTGCCTGTCAACATTTTCCCTCTGATTGTGACAACAAGAGAATGATAATGGAAATCACAGGGTTATCTTATGTCTGAGCAGTGAGCAAAGCAGAGTCTACGTTCTCTCACAGCTGCTGACATGGTTTTCCCAGTGGATGTTTAAATCTGGAGAGCATCTTGAATTCTTTATTTGGCTTCAGAGGCAGAACATTTGTCAGACAGGGAGAGAGTGGAGAGTATCTGGAGCCGTTGGCTCAGCAGGGCAGCAAAAGACACTCTACAGTAAAGGCAGTTTTTAACCGCACAGATTCAGACACGATTTGCCGCCGAAAAGCGTAGCCCCGAGTCCATTTGATGCGTCCTCGAGAACGGTGCGCTGCATGTGAAGCTATCATTCCAAAAAACAAGGAAGTGGTGAAGCTTCTGCTAGGATCAAAATAACCAGTAAGACTCCCTAATCGGGAGATAAGCGACCGTTGGTCGCTTATCTCCTGTTACACTGCTGACATCAGTATGACATCACACCGTACACAAATGACCCTTATATAAGACCGACATTTTGTACCGACAGATTAGTAAGAAGATGTCAAAATCGTTGAAGGTTGAATCTCCAGATATGGAGATAACCAACCAAGGATCGCTCTGTGACGTCACTATTAAGATACCAAGGATGCACCAGTGACGTTACTGTTATACGATGGTTACAGGTGACGTTACATTGTGATGTAAAACATTGACATCTATCTAACATATAATTTTCCGAATGTCTGTCTGTCTGTCTGAGTGTCTGTCTGAAACCGCGTTTCTCCTCAGTGGCTGGAGCAATTGATCTGAAATCGCATCACCATCAGCATATGAACACACCTGACATAACTGTGAAGCCCGTTTGTCACTTTCACAAATCGTATGCTGTATAATTGCATTTTTATGGTGTATCTATATCTATTTAGCCTACAGTACCTTTTGTGACCACACATGTTAAGGGAGGGGCGCTGTTGTTCAGGCCATGCACAGTCACACACAAACCCACACACACACACACACGGGGGGGGGGGGAGTGTGTGTGTGTGCAGGCGGGCAGGCGGGCGGGTGGGCGGGGGGGGGGGGGGGGGGGGGTGGTTCTGGCCCTGTTACAGATGTTGTCCAAAATCATGCAGATCGGTACACAGTATCTCTGTAGCCGTTAAATGGAATGGGTATTTCTTACATTGATGCTCCTACATATTAGCATGCAAGCACCAGTTAAAGTTACTTTCCATCCCTCACTGTGTGCACAGTGCACATCCCATAATCCACACACTGCACATCATTTCGGAGCTCATATCTTTGAACGGGTAAGGGCTAGTTCTATTAACTCAGGGGTGAAACGTTGTCAGAACGAGCCCAGGAGACCCGTGTTCTAATCCGGGGTAGAACAGGACAGCTAGTACGTAGTGCAGCTTTAATGAAACACTATGCAATGAATCATCCACTAGGGTACAATATGTCTCTTCTTTAAGTAGCTGATGCAATGATAGTTTAATTCACACACAAACAGCCTATATTATCTAATTAGTGTAGAGTCAGACCACTTCACCAAGAAAAGCAATGTTGTTTTCTAGCCAAATGGGGTGAATTCAGAAGATAAGGTAATATTAGGGATTCGGGGAAAGTGCTGTTGCTCATAAATAAAACCATTAAAGGCCTCTAGAGCACTTAATATTGAGCCAATTAAGTGATAATTTCAATTTTTAATTGGTGGAAGGCTTATGACTTATTGTCCTCCGTGAAGATAAGACGCTCCACTCATCCATGTGAAGAAAAACAATTAATGAAACTTCAACTAAAAAGAGAAGCTGAAACACTGTGTGTTGAAACATCATTATTTCCATGCATGCATCATCAGCTCCTCATTGTTTTCAGTGTTTATGCTTTAAATATAAATGTGGCTCTGCTGTGCATTCAGCAGCAATTTACTCTACATGTGATTTATAAGTAACTCCCTGTGTATGTTCTGCTTTTTGACTATTTTGACTTTGCTTGCAGCTCAGGGTTCACTAACATGCCCATGTCACAAAAAAGACAGATAAATCAGCATTGATTAATTCATTAAGTAGGCTAAAACACACAACAGCGTACTATATTTTAAGAAATAGGAGAAAATCTCCAGGTTTTCTTCAGAATATGTATGACACTGATTTACCATGTACACTACACTACTATGGAGTCCACTAGGACTCAAACGTTTTTTATTTATTTTCAAGTACCCACATGCATCTGCGAGTGTACACATACATCTACCATGTGTACACTCTCAGAGTTACAGACTTGTAATGGTCAGCTCTTTATGTGTTTGTCCACTCATTTAGTTTGTTCCTGGCAAATATAACATTTTGACAAAAACTTCCACCACCAGCCAGCATGGCGACAGCCCATGGAAAATAACGTAACACCAAACGCTGTGGTGCAGAAGGTGCCAGCCAACTACAACACGGTTAACCCATTTAGGCCTAGAATTATTGAATGCTTTAACCAGTGAAAAATAGCAGATCTACAAGCTCACAGCGCGCTGCGAGCTTGTAGATCTGCTATTTTTGAAAAAGTCATGAAAATGTGTGCAAATCTTTGAATATATGTATTTGTAACTCAAATGTTGCATTTGGGTGGTCCCTGGAACTAGATATTTTGAGATGGGGGTCCGTGGCCAAATAAATATCATTTTGGGGGTCCTTGACATGAAAAAGTTTGAGAACCACTGACATAGTAGTCTCTCAAGAACAGACTAACTGAGCTCCAGTTAAGTGAAAAGGACCTTTTCTTTGACGATGGCTGGCCAGATTGCTGACATTGAAACTTTTTTTTTAAAATCTTAGAAGGATTCAAAAGACACTCAAAATTCTAATTTTCAAAAAACTTCAAAAATCACATCTACAAGCTCGCAGCGTGGCACTCGGTGCCGCACTGGGAGCTTGTATATCTGCTATTTTTCAATAGTTAAAGCATAAAATAATGATACACAATAATGTGTACACGTTCTGAAAGTATACTGTAGTTTGTATCTCAATATTTTACACCCATCTCTGTCCCCCCAAAAGTAGACCAATGGGGCGTTGATGGACTAGTGGTTAAGGAACGTACAACACAGGCTCTAGCTAGTGCAGCCTGACAGCAAGTGGCGGGCTCGATTCCCGAGCCTGATGATGACCTCTGCTGCGCGTATCTCCCCGTTTCCTGTCCATCTCAACTGTACTGTGCAAATAAAGGCAGAACAACTCTGACCTCTAATGACCCTCCAGGGAGGGTGCTCATGTGCGTCTGGCTGTGACACCCTTTCTAGTTTATTTTCCTTTCGAGTTTTCCTTTCGAGTTTTCGCACTGATACTGAACTAGCATTGACTGCTATGGTCACTTTGTTTTGGACACTACTTTTTTGATACAAAAGACTAGTCATTGCTATTTGCACTAACTAGCATTGACTGCTATGGTCACTTTGATTTGGACACTGTACTATTTTGATAGTTGTGCTTAAGGACACTTTATATATATGCTCTTTACTGTATTCTGTTCTTGTTTCTCTTTTTATCTTTATTTTTTTTTTCTTACTTCTCTGTAACTTTGTAAATAACAGGCATTGACACTAAGGCTTGCCCACCTGCCAGGTAAATAAAATGTCAGGGCAGGTGAAGTTGGCTTTCAGGTTGCCCGACAGGGCAAGTGCTCATTTGAGAGGGGACACAAATGTCTATAAACACAACACCAGATATCTGTCTAAACACCTGAACGTGGCCAGTGCGCTGTGTCTTCTGGTCTGTGGAATGTAAAATAAGAGCACTATTTACCTATAATGTGCTGTTTTTACTGTTGCTACATTTAAAAATATAAAATAACAAGTGTGAAACCATAGACATATTCAATCATATCTAAAGTATTTGGTATTTGGATTTGGAGGTATTGAGGTATGAAATTTTATCGCACAGCCCCAGAAAGTAAAGAAATAAGTGTTACATTGAGCAGTAATTAAAATCGTACCTATCATTTTATAATGGACAATTTACTTTTCGGGCAAGTGGGCATTACCTTCGGGCAAGTAGAACATGAGCTGTACTTGCCCGATGGGCAAGTGCCTCTGAGACCTTAGTGTCAACCCCTGTATACTGCTGTGCTGCCTCTGGGCAACTGATTTTCCCCCTTGGGATAATAGAGGTATCTATCTATCTATCTATCTATCTATCTATCTATCTATCTAAGAAGCTATTGCAGATGACGTCATAAAACTAGTGACTTCCTCTAGACCTACCACCTGTGCCCTGGATCCAATCCCTTCTCCACTCTTCCAGACGATCGCACCTGACCTACTCCCCTTCATAACCGCCATCATCAACAGTTCTGTAACCTCAGGCTGTGTCCCAGCTGCCTTCAAGGCAGCCAGACTATCACCACTCCTCAAAAAACCAACTCTTGACCCCTCGGACGTCAAGAACTACAGACCGGTATCCCTCCTCTCATTTCTTTCAAAAACCCTTGAACGTGTGGTCTCTAACCAGCTTTCTCTCCATCTCTCACAGAACAACCTGCTGGATCCCAACCAGTCAGGTTTTAAACCGGCCCATTCTACAGAAACGGCACTCCTAGCAGTCACAGAAGCACTCCATGTTGCCCAGGCTGCCTCCCACTCTGCAGTCCTGATTCTTCTGGATCTATCAGCAGCATTCGACACAGTGAATCACCAGCTGCTCCTGGACACCCTTGCTGACCTAGGCATCACCGGGACGGCACTAAAGTGGTTCGCCTCCTACCTGTCGGACCGGACCTACCAGGTCTCATGGAAAGGTTTGCTTTCATCCCCCCGAACCCTCCACACGGGAGTCCCCCAGGGATCCGTACTTGGCCCTCTGCTTTTCTCCCTGTACACCAAATCCCTTGGTGCTGTAATCTCTGCTCACAATCTATCCTATCACTGCTACGCTGATGACACTCAACTGTTTTTGTCCTTCCCCCCTTCTGCCACCCAGGTGGAAGAACGCATTGCTGCATGTCTGGCCGACATCTCACAGTGGATGTCAGCCCACCACCTTAAGCTGAACCCGGACAAGACGGAGCTACTCTTCTTCCCAGCTAAGTCTTGCCCCATGCAAGATCTCACTATTTCCATAGATAATGCATTGGTGACTTCAGTTCCTACTGCTAGAAACCTTGGTGTGGTCCTGGACAGCCAGCTATCATTCAAGGCACACATTGCATCAGTCACCCGGTCCTGTAGGTTCACACTCTATAACATCCGTAAAGTCAGACCCTTCCTCACCCAGGAGGCAGCCCAGCTCCTCATTCAGACATCTGTCATATCGAAGCTTGACTATTGTAACTCTCTCCTCACTGGTCTCCCGGCATGTGCACTTAAACCTCTCCAACTGATCCAAAATGCCGCGGCACGACTGGTCTTCAACCAGCCTAAGTTCTCACATGTCTCTCCCCTTCTCCGCAGCCTCCACTGGCTCCCGGTTGCGGCCCGCACTGAATACAAAACACTGATGCTGACCTTCAAAGCAGCCAAGGGTATGGCTCCTCCATACCTCCAAAACCTGATCAACCCCTACACCCCCACCCGTTCACTTAGATCAGCCACCACAGCGATGCTGACAGAACCCTCGCTAAAAACTCCAGGGCAAAAATCCACTCGTCCGAGACAGTTTGCCCTCCTGGCCCCCAAGATGTGGAATAAACTCCCTGCCGCACTTAGAACAACGGACTCACTCGCTAGCTTTCGCCGTGGACTGAAGACTCACCTTTTCAGACTCCACCTAAACCCTTAGCACTACAGAAAAATCAGTGACCATACATGAAGCTAGTTAGCATTAGTTTTTTGTCTTTAGGTTTTTAGAACTTTGATTTTACTGTGTTTTTTCTAGATAGATAACCATTTGCATTTGTTATATTGTTGATGATGTTCTGACATATTATCTTGTTCATTATTGTGATGTTATTTGCTTATTGTAAGTCGCTTTGGATTAAAAGCGTCTGCTAAATGCCTAAACTGTAAACTGTAAACTGTAAGAAGCCCAATCACAGAGAACCAGACAGCCAGGCTGATGCCTCTATATGCCAGATACACTACAGCTCAAGTGACCACCCTTCATTCTTCTTATCTCACACACACAAACGCACGCACACACACGCAGTCGCACACACACACACACACACACACACACACACACACACACACACACACACACACACACACACACACACACACACACACACACACACACACACACACACACACACTTTTTTACTCCCAATCTCCTTCCCTGAGCGACTCTCTCCCAATTCAATTCAATTCAATTCAATTCAATTCAATTCAATTCAATGGAGCTTTATTGGCCTGTGATTTCCATGTGTTTCCATTGCCAAAGCAAAAAGTGGATGAAAACAAATCAAAGCAAAACAATAAATGTACAATTAAATGAGAACAAAGACTCTCTCTGTCTCAACAGCCAGAGCCAGAACTGTTGCTGCTACAGGACTCACAAACAAAGGGAGATATGATGTGAGTCTGACAGACACTGCAGTGACGAGACAGCCAGAGGAGGAAGAAGGCAAACAGATTTATCTTCTACGATAAGAGTGACTAATTACACCTCAGGGAGAGACAGAGTGAAAGAGTAAAGTCATGTTTCCCTATGGAGGAATTTAAATGAAATAATCTGGGATCATCACATCATATACACAATCATAACTGACTAGGCATGTTTGGGCTGTCACAGCATATCTCCATATACAGTACTTGCATCTCCATATAGATCAGGGGTCTCCATAGGGCTGTCACGATCATGACATTTTACATGATGATTAATTGTCACTCAAATAATTGCGATTAACGATTTAATTGTGTATGTGTCGTTGACAATTACATTTCTGTTTGGCTTTTAGGCTTTGAAGTTGCACATGGCAGATATGACACATAACCTAAATATACAAAGAAATTACATATTTGACAATTTTATACTTAAAAAAGAACATTGATAGTGGAAATAGCCGATCTACAAGCTCACGGCGCGTTGTGAGCTTGTAGATCTGCTATTTCCACTGCTTTTTGAAAGTGTTTGTAACTATATGAACATCTCAACAAGGATTATGACGATTATGCAAAATAATTGTGATTACCTCAAATAATTGTGATTAGACGATTATGTAATAATTGTGACAGCCCTAGGTCTCCATATATGGGTAACCATGGTCCGATATACAGTACATCACTGGCCAGATGGCCAAGAATTGGTGCGACCACTGCAGGGCGACCTGCAGTGGAGGGAGTTGCCCCATAAGTCACTTTTATATCAGAGTAAAGGTCGGCTGGATTTTCCAAACAAAGCAGGTAAAAAGGAATGGAAATAAATATCAAGTTGCTACTGTATGTAGATGTGTGTATGGAAGAAAAGAGGTGGCATTTAATCTTGCACCCCTGGTCAGCCGGGGTGCCTGATGGAGGGGAAAGGAACTGAATAAAGGTATCGGTCTCTCACCGATATATCAGCTATTTTTGGGCTCTTTCGACGACATCGGCCTCCTTAGTTTTTTCAGAAAATATGTCAGTTAAAAAACATTGGTAATCGGTGGTCTAGGAATCTCCGAGATCAGTAACGGCATAAAAACAAATCTGACATGGGGCCGGGCTCTAATCCAAACACTTCCTCTGTAACATTCTGCTGCTAATGTGCATCCACAAATCCCTGCATCTTCCCATTTCCTCTCTCCCTTCTCTTCTCTCCCCCTCTCCCTCTCCCCCTCCCCCTCCCCCTCCCCCTCTCCCTCTCCCCCTCCCCCTCCCTCTCCCTCTCTCTTCTCTCTCTCTCTCTCTCCCTCTCCATTATAAAGTCATTGTTATCTTAATGAGCTTCTGTCATGTTGAGATAGCAAGGAGCTGAAACGCACGTCAAAGTGTGGAGATGTTTGTTAAAGTAAACAAACCTCTCCGTTCACCTTATCTCACTTCCAGGCAGATGAGTGTGCGCGTGTGCATGCATGCGTGCGTGCATGATTGTGTGCGTGCGTGATTGTGTGTGTGCGTGCGTGCGCTCAGCACTGCAGGCATAAAAAGGAGTTTTCACCAGAATAAAAGGCTTGAAAAGACGTCCTCTTCTCTGCTGGTTTCAGCTTACATCAGATTATGAAAGTTTAAAACAGAACCAGATGCTCGAACTGCCTCCTGGAAACACACACACACACACACACACACACACACACACACACACACACACACACACACACACACACACACACACACACACACACACACACACACACACACACACACACACACACACACACACAGATATATCTATATATCTCTATAGTGTAGTATGAGATGTACAGTAAATATCTCTATAGTGCAGTGTGAGATGGGTTCATTTAAAAGACCAAAAAAATAAATAATAATACACAAAATATACAAAATACACTTGTAACATGTCAGTGGCTCAGGGGTAGAGTGGCCGGTAGAGCGTCCGGATGGAGAACCGCAAGGTTCCCAGTTTGATCCCGGGCTCCCCCAGATTTAGTGTCAAAGTGTCCTTGAGCAAGTTGCTCCCGGTGAGCAGGTTGGTGCCTTGCATGGTTTCCTCTGTCATCGGTGTGTGAATGGGTGAATGTAATGAATGTGTGTGTGTGTGAATGGGTGAATGTAATGCACAATCTATGTAAAGAGATTTGCAATAAAGCGCTATATAAATGAGCCATTTACACGTTACAAGCTGGTGAACTAGAAGAACAGGAGTGGATCTCACTAGGAGAACAGGAGTGGATCTCACTACAGACTGACGTGTGGAGGGATTTAAAATGGATGTTCAATCCTAGTTCAGGCCACAGATTTGCAACAACCGTTGCTCGCCACAATGAGTTGAGATGAAACTTGCAGTCGTGTACAACAGAATCCCCAAAATGGTGGTTTGTAACATTTTAAACAGGACAGTGCACTTTAAGGCCATGAGTGCTATATTATTAAAAACATATTGCACATATTATCTATTAACTATTAATTTAACGAATGTCTGTCTGCCGTCTGACCGTCTGTCTGCATGCTGACATCAATGATACTAAACATCGTCGCTACCATGGTAACAGCCAGATGCCCAAATTTGGAGATGAGCATGCTGACATCAGACTCTGATGTCATAGTACTGACATCACAGACTAGCCTGGACACAGAACACCATGTATGGGCATAAAGATCCACCCAACGGGCACTAACATGAAACGTATATATGGTGATGAAGATCTACCCAATGGCCACTCCAACATTACTTCTGAGACTCCTACTGTGCACACCCCCCGTGCACAGGACTAGTTATACACATACAGTATGAAAGATATTCAATATCTATTGAATGTACCTTGATTTCTCCCTTTTTCTTTCACCCTCTCTCTCACACAGACAGGAGGGTGCGTTAAAAAAGAAAATCCTTTGTGTGTGCAATGTGCATTTGTGCGTGCGTGCGTGCGTGCGTGCGTGCGTGCGTGCGTGCGTCTGTGTACACACGCGTGTGTGTATTTGCCTCGATAGAGCGAAGAAGAGGATATGAAGATGACAGAAAGAAAAAGAGAGGAAATTGTTCTTTGCTATTATTAAATTACACTGACGGCTGTTCTTGAACACACCGGGTACTGTGCGTGCATATGCGTGTGTGTGTGCGTGCATATGCGTGCACGTGCGAGAGAGAGAGAGGCACCAATATGTTGTTGCAATATCGTTACAAAGGATGTCAGATTCTTCCTTAGCAACAGTGTTTCATCATAAGATTTGAGTTGAATGTGTTGTGACTTCAGTGAGGCTATTCACAACGCTGTGACGTTTCTCTGCAACGATGTTCACAAGAGCTTTCTCTGCAACCATGTTCACAAGAGCTTTCTTCTTGTTGTTGTGAGTCTTTGGTTTGAACTGCTGTAGGCTTGACAGTTAGCTTTCACAAATAGAACACTCTGTGCGTGTGCGTGTGCTTGTGTGTGTGTGTGTGTGCATGCATGCGCGTTGAAGCCCTCCACCTACACACAGTGCGGACATGACATGATGCAACACACAAACACACCTCCTACACACACACACACACACACACACACACACACACACACACACACACACACACACACACACACACACACACACACACACACACACACACACACACACACACACACACACACACACACACACACACACACACACACACACACACAGAAGCAGAAGCCGTCCACACAGCCGCCTGCACACAAAGGACCTCCAACGTGTGTCTTTGTGGACACAGATAACGAAGATTTTTTACATTCACAACTGCAGACAGTCTGAGGCGTTGATCTGGAATCCTTTTCTAACACCTCTGGCACAGGACTGGTCTGAATCGCTGCACCAACAACAACGCCTACATTCCACCCTGCTGTCTTGTCCAGCAGAAACACGCCAACGTAACTTCAAAGTGAACAGACTTGCATAAATTCAACCCTGTTCAAATATGCATTATTACTTACTTAACCACAAGAACCAGTAAGACTCCCTAATCGGGAGATAAGCGACCGTTGGTCGCTTATCTCCTGTCACACTGCTGACATCAGTATGACATCACACCGTACACAAATGACCCTTATATAAGACCGGCATTATCTACCGACAGATTAGTAACAAGATGTCAAAATCGTTGAAGGTTGAATCTCCAGATATGGAGATAACCGACGAATCTCACTAAGTCTGACCTCACAAGCCCCATATTTGGACACGAACAACATATAACTCCATATATAGAGACATAGCTGCTGACATCAGTATGACATCACACTGCTGACATCAGTATGACATCACACCGTACACAAATGACCCTTATATATGACCGGCATTATCTACCGACAGATTAGATGCAAGCAGGATCTCGACTCTGACACAACTCATCGGCTCATAAGCTGGTTCTCCCTCCATATATGGAGATAACCGACGAATCTCACTAAGTCTGACCTCACAAGCCCCATATTTGGACACGAACAACATATAACTCCATATATAGAGACATAGCTGCTGACATCAGTATGACATCACACTGCTGACATCAGTATGACATCACACCGTACACAAATGACCCTGACGGCACACACCAAGCAGTGTGATGTCATACTGATGCGGAGATATGAGCAGGGCAAAGGTGTGACGTGTGACGTGTGACCGACGGACGGACGGACGGACGGACGGACGGACGGACGGACGGTGGAGGTTTTGATACTAAACTGCGACCTGACGGTCGCAACTAAACTGCGACCTGACGGTCGCAATTATTTTATACTTTAATATTTAAAACCATTGCAGATCGGCACTGAGTGCTGCGCTGCGAGCTTGTTAATCAGCTTGTGTTGTGATGTGCTATTTTTGAAAAATCCTGAAAATGTGTGCACGACGTCTTTGAATATGTTTACCCGATTCTCTAAACGTCTTCTAAATCCTTCTTCTGAATCAGTGGTTCTTAAACTTTTCATGTCAAGGACCCCCAAAATGATTTGCTGCTGGCTCGTTGTTCCATCTGGAGCAGTGGGGCTGATGAATCAGCGACACATTAATAGCTATGAAAATACAACTACTAAATCTATCCTATCCTACTAATAAACGACCAAATGCCTATGCCTATGCCTAGGCTATAAATAAAAACACCTGGAGACCTTGCACTGTTTTAATATTGGAAATAATTTTAAAAGCCGCAAATGGCCTATTATCTGCCTCCCGGACGCTTTTCTTTCTTTTTTCTTTTTTTACAGAGAGAGAATAAAATCATGACTAACACATTCACAGACTTCTCACAGATTGAGACCTTTGAATTATAACAATCACTGGCTTATAATTCATGGCTGCTTATTGATATCCAAAATGTGACCAAGAGAAGGCAGGCGTTGCGTCAGCTCCGTTACGGACCAGGGCTGTAGCTCGTTATTGTAATGAGCACCTTATCGATCCTGCTTATTGAGCCGGTGGAAAGATATGTGAGTGAGACAGCAAATTCAGAACATAACTGGTATCTTTTGCGACTGTGAGTTTGTGGCTGACCACCATCTATGCAGATGACAATTGACATTAGGGCTCCATCCCTAAACAAGACAGTGTTAACATGTCGTGAATGGATATTCTACAGAGACCACCACAGGATTCTCTCATCTCAGTGGAGGAATAGCACAAGGTGACATAAGCAGGCAAATAACTTCTCTGTTTATGCTGTCCACATGGTAAAATAAATACGCCCGGGTAACAAAAATGCACTGCAGCTGGAGTTTTGGAAACTATTCGTCTAGTCCTCCGTTTTCATGCGTTTGCATGTGGACACCCATGGGTATTCGTGGCTCTACCTCCCCGGATAACTAAAATACGACGTCGTCTGGACAGCCCCTGATACTAAGCAGTGCCCAAATTTGGAGGTAACTGACATCACTGATCGCTACCGCCGCCTGTACTGCATGCGTCGCTGCCATGGTAACAGCTGCATGCTGAAACAGTGCTGAAATTTGCAGATGACTGACATCACTGATACGTCTGGGTTCTCCAACATTACTTCTGAGACTCCTAAATTACATTCAATCCCTCATATACTGTGCACAACCCAAAACCCAAACTGCACATAACTCGGGGCATATAGCCTACAGTATGTTCGAACGGGCAAGGACTGGTGTCATAGATAATACTATGTTTAATGTACTGCTTTTATTAGTCTACCTCTAAGAAAACACAACCCCAAATACCATGTGATTACATTAGATATTAATATGTTTAATGTAGTGCTTTTATTAAGTGGAGGAGTGAAGGGCACTCTGACTCGTGGCTGTCCAGGGTGGATGCCTCCATATATCCGTCCTGATTGGACACTTTGGACTCCTGATAAAAGCATTTATTAAAAAGTTAAACTATTCTCAACTTTTAAAAGTTCTCAGCTCAGACAAAAGAAAAAACTCTCTGACCAGGGCCTTCTATAAGGGGTCGCTATGAGGTCACCTTTTGGTCATTTCTCAAAGGGTTTCATGTATAAAAAGGAGGTGCCACACGTGCGCGTGTACACACACACACACACACACACACACACACACACACACACACACACACACACACACACACACACACACACACACACACACACACACACACAGAGTTATCTCCCACACACACACGCACACACACACACACACACACACACACACACACACACACACACACACACACACAGAGTTATCTCCACTAGTCTGTCAGTCTAACACTTTAATCTCAAATAATCATTATCAAACTACTGGCCTGATTGATAATGGATTGCAATTAGCAGCATGACCTCTAGGGGGCGCTAGTTAAACTTCTTGTCTTTTTTTACTCAACAGAACGTTATATTACATTTTAAGGTAGTGTATTTACTAGTTCTACTGAACAACGTTCAACAAGTCCAACCATTGAATAAATAAATCACCAACATGACAAGACACCAGCAGTTGAACCAGCATAGAGTTCAGAATGTCACTGTGACAATGTAAACATGGACTTGAATAAATGTAACAGCAGAGCATAGACTGTAAAAAAAAATATGGACGAAGCGAAGCCATTGCTTTCTATGCTGCGAAAATGATGTTTTTTTTTTTTTTGTCCCTTGTATGGGTGTCGCCATCATTGTTTGAAAGGTACCCCAGGAATCATAAGGAATGCTATTGGCTGCCAACGGTCACGTGGAACCGCAGGGATACATGGGAGAATGTGGTCGGAGCCTCCCGAAATACAGCACACAAAGAAGAACACAGCCGGCTGGTATCAGTCACAGAGTTATCTCCCACACACACACACACACACACACACAGAGTGGCTGATACCGCTGGTATCGTCATAATCATGAATGTTGAAAAATGTCCGAATTAGTGGAAATAGCAGATCTACAAGCTCACAACGCGTCGCATTGGCCACTCCCCCCGCAAATATATCATCAAGTTTAGCATAAATGGGACCATATTTGCTCAAAACGCATATCATGGTGATTGAAAGGGAGTTTTTCACTAGCGACAGGATCCATAAAGTATTTATGACAACGTTTATTATGGTTAGAAAATCAAAGGGGGAAACAAATGGGGTCCAATGTAGACAAATTCGTTTTGGTACCTCGCGGGGGGAAAACTAGCGGCCAAACATAGGAAGTTTTAGTTCCGTATTGGATTCGTTTTAAATCGGCGGAACTATGCACCTGCAGCAGAGGGGGACAGTGGTGACATTCCATCATGAGACAGGACAGGAGGGACAGTGTCCTGGTTCACTCATACAAACTACTCCTCAACACTAGGGGGAGCGACCATGTTTGGTACCACCCACATTTAGACCAAGATTCTCTTTCTTGTACTATCTCTCTGCCACCAAAATGTGGAATTCCCAGACACCTTCCATAAAAGCAGTGGTTCCCAAACTTGTTCGCTCGCGAGCCAAAAAGAGAGATTAGACTTTTGCCAGGGACCCAAACATAGTGAAAACAGCAGATCTGACAAGCTTGTAGATTGTCTATTTTCACTAGCTTGCATACAGTAGCCAGATAATATCACACTGCGTGGATATAGTCTGGTGCTCAGCCATTCAAAAAAGTATTCCGGGGGCACCGGGTAGGGCTGTCACAATTATGACATAATCGTCTAAATCGTGATTATTTGACATTATCGCAATTATTTTGTCATAATCGTCATAATCGTGAATGTTGAAAAATGTCCGAAATAGTGGAAATAGCAGATCTACAAGCTCACAACGCGTCGCATCGCGGCGCGTTGTGAGCTTGTAGATCGGCTATTTCCACTATCAAAGTTATTTTTTAAGTAGTAAGTTGTCAAATATGTCAGTAATTTCTTTGTATATTTAGGTTATGTGTCATATCTACCATGTACAACTTCAAAGCCTAAAAGCCAAACAGAAATGTTATTATCAACGACAAAAACACAATTAAATCGTTAATCGCCAATTATTTGAGTGACAATTAATTGTCTTGTAAAATGTCATATCGTGACAGCCCTAGCACCGGGGCGGTTAAAAAACTATTCAAATGGACTTGCCCGGTCGGGCAACCTGAAAGCAAACTACACCTGCCCCAAAGTTGTTTTTACCTGCCGGGGGCAGGTGGGCAAGCCTTAGAGTGGAATAAAAAATGGGATTGGTATCTAAGATAGTCAAAGGGGCTTTGCCCCCAATGCCCTCAGTACCCTCATAGCTCACAAAGTGCTTCTCCAGAACAGCCACAACACTAGAGTGAGCGACAACAATCGGGTATACCCATCTAGAGCAGTGGTTCCCAAACTTTTTAGCTCGAGACACCAACATAGAAGACGTTTGCCCGGTACCCAATCTAGTGAAAACAGCAGATCTACAAGCTCACAATGCTTCTTAAACATTTGTTTTCTAATTCATGTAATGTCTCTTTGTCTTTTGATTTCCTCATGAAATTATCAGGAGACCATAAGAGGAGGTTCATGTAAAACTATCTATCAGGAGACTACAAGGGGAGGTTAACTAAATGTCCCCATATACAGTAGAAATGAGGTGACATTCACTGTCGACATGTTTCTTCCTTTATGTATACAGCGTTTTGTTTTTGGTGATGGCATGTATAGGGCTGTCACAATTATTACATAATCGTCTAATCGCGATTATTTTTCATAATCGTCATAATCGTTTCCATGTTGAAAAACGTTCATATATTTTTAAAAAAAGAGTCAAAAATAGTGGAAATAGCAGATCTACAAGCTCATCGCGACGCGTTGTGAGCTTGTAGATCGGCTATTTCCACTATCAATGTTATTTTTTAAGTATTAAAGTTGTCAAATATGTCAGTAATTTCTCTGTATATTTAGGTTATGTGTCATATCTACCATATGCAACTTCAAAGCCTAAAAGCCAAACAGAAATGTAATTATCAACGACAAAAACACAATTAAATCGTTAATCGCCAATTATTTGAGTGACAATTAATCGTCATGTAAAATGTCATATCGTGACAGCCCTAGGCATGTATTTCAGTGATAATGCTGATGAATTGAATACATAGGACCACAATGGAAACTAGAACTGCGCTCTGTCAAGGTGCCAACTTGCTCCTTGTGCACAAGTAGGCCATGTACTGTATGGCCTACTTGTGGGCCAGCAGAGCGCACCATGAGGTGCGCTCAACACTGGCATCACCAGGAATGCTGGTCCCTCATTGGCTGTTAATGATGACGTTGCCAGAAATACTGGTCCCTGATTGGGCTACGGCAGGCTTAAACAAAGAAGGACACTGACATACATACGCAGCCGAACGCAGTACTTGCACGCTCTGCTGGCGCAAGTAACAAGTCCCCAGGACTTGTGTTATCATTTAAGCCTAATAATGTCTTACTGTAGGCTACTACACGCTGTTTACAGTTCTGACTAATAAAGTAGGCCTATTACATAAAAAAAACAGTCCTATAGACAACACTATCTATCTGTTCACTTCATTCACTGACAAACAGTGAACATTATGGAATGTAGTTTGAGGCATAAAGTATGTGACATACTATAGACTACTTCTCTGAATTTACTCTCAATATGCTGCCTTTTATGGACATCATAAAAGCCCCCCAAAACCCCCAAATAAAACAGGGAGAGAGAAAGAGACACAGAGAGACACAGACAGAGGTAAAGATAAAGTTTGTCTCTCTCTCTCTCTCTCTCTCACTCAGCCAGCAGAACGCCTCAGATCTTAACATAGCAGCACAAAGCAACAGGAACAGAAACCACACCATGACAACACTGTATAGTTTACATTAATGTCAACGTTACATTAACATAAACAACACATAATAAACAGTGTTTTTCAGTGATGTTACTAGGTTTTCAATGTAATGGGTCCCGGGACCCACAGGTGGTCATTCAAATGGGTCCTAGAAAAGTTTTATGAGTCCTCAATACAATGTTTTCGAGCGCTGTGAGCTTGTAGATCGGCTATTTTCAAAATGTTTGCCTATTTCTTATATTTATTTTACAATGTGGCTAATGTTTGAACTTAGAACTACTAAAACTACTAAAACATGTGCCCCTAATGAATTCGGGCACGCAAAATGGCGTGGGACGTCGGTGGAATCAAAACATTGACGTTTCTATCACCTGTTTAAGACTTTCTACGTGGACTTTATTTGTGTTAACGTAGGGTAAAGTAGGATGCTTTCACCCATGAACAATGGTGGTGTCTGTGGAATTTTAAAATGTTTTTCTTTTACCACGACCCAGTAAATTATTTTAACATGGACTCCAATGGAGGCGCATCCCCGGGACCCCAGGACCATGACATGAATGAGTCCCTGGGCGACTTGAATGAGTTTTTGATGCGGGATGCGCACGTAATGACATCACTGGTTTTTACCTTGTGTTGTCAGGCTCTCTGCTGCCGCTCCTTCCAGCAGAGATAATAAACACAGCAGGACGAGCAGAACACACTGATAATAACACACTCCATACTGCTGGTGTTCTGTATTAATAACATTAACATGGTTAAAGTGTTTGTGTTTGTTTGCTGTACATCCCTGGAAGGAAGCGGTGTCGCTCTCCTCTCCTCCCCTCTCTTCTCCTCCATAGACTTCTATGCTCTACTCTCCTCTCCTCTCCTCTCCTTTCCCCCTCCCTCCACTGTGGTCTGGCATGGGCGCGAGGAAAAACACGGTACGGAGCGGAACGGATCGTGCCCACTGCCTGCTTCCCAAACACTGTGGGTCGTCGGGGACCCATTTGTGGGTCGCACACACATTTTTATGGGTCGCGTTAAATACGTTAGATTTTTAGAATTGATAATTTGCTAAAAAAATAAAATAAAATAAAAAAGACAATAGAAAAAAGACCACACTAACAAGTGCACCTGGGCATTCGTTTGATAGCTACCTAGACAAATTAATACAATGCGATTTCTTTTTGTCTTTTAAAGTCAGAAGCTGCCATTCAGGCGTGTCATTTGGGCCGGTGGTCATTGCAGGTGGTCCCTGGTCATGCATTCAGAAAACCTTTGTTGTTATATATAAATATATATATATATATATATATGTAACAGAGGTGATCCGAACCACCCCACACGGCTTCGAACCCAGGTCTCCTGCGTGAAAGTCCAATATCTTAACCATCACTCCAAAGGGATATCCCTATGGAACGGGAGCAGATACTAGAGTTTTGAGGCTTCAGGCTGGGGCTACGACTCTCTCTGCCACACTCACCCCCCTTTGACCTCCTCCTAAGGGGAAGCCCGGATCCAGGTCACGGCACCAATGTAACAGAGGTGAATCGGACCTCCCCACCTGGGCTTCGAACCCGGGCCTCCCGCTTGAAAGTCCAATATCTTAACCATCACTCCAAAGGGATATCCCTATGGAATGAGAGCAGATACTACTAGACTTTTGAGGCTTCAGGCTGGGGCTACGACTCTCTCCGCCACATATAAAATAGGCCTACATATTTTTTTTATTTTTACTTTTTAAATGTTATGTTGGACCCCCATCTCAAAATATTTAGTTCCAGGGAGGTATGGGTATACTGTATTTAGTAGCCTACAATCTGATTTTCAGTAAAAATTGAAGTAAAGAAAATTCAAATTTCCTTCATATACCCAGACCCAGGGACCCCCCAGAAGTGACAATTTGAGATAAAAATGTCTGCTTAATTTTTCAAAGATTGGCACAAATGTTCACGGCTTTTCAAAAATAGAAGATCTACAAGCTTGCAGCGTGGCACTCGGTGCCACGCTGTGAGCTAGTATATTTGCTATTTTTCAAACAAATAGTGGAAATAGTGGATCTACAAGATCTTGTTGTAGATCCACTATTTTAGCTGTTTTAGAAATGGGGACATGGTAACTTATTCTTTTGCCAACCCCTAATTTATTTCTTAAATCACACCAATACCATTCCATCCTGTTAATAAGCGACAAAGACGTTGTATGTGCTGCTGTGTCTGTATTCAGAGATAAAAATAAATCACCCTTTCCTCAGACAAAGATGTCGGGGGCATGACAGGCTGTAAACATTGGTTCCACAATAATAAAAAAAGAAAGGTCTGTTTATTGGTGTGAAAGTGGAATTAGTCACGGAGGAAAACTATTATCAGGCGGGCCACAGTAAAATAAATATGTAGCCTACATTTACCGGTGAGGGCAAGGTCACAGTGCACTTTTATTCTACCTATGAGGGTGGATTCTGCCAATGCATTTCAATGGGAATGGAGCGGTTTGACGTTCATGCACATCTTTCTTTTGAGGCAGAGACATTCTCGAAGCAGATGCTGCTTCCTGCTAAATACATTTTTAGAGACCAGGATTACTGCATGTTTTTTAGAAGGTTCCAGGGCCCTTTCACCAACCCTTTCACCAACCCCACCATGGCCGTCGTTGCCCCTCAGTTTGGCCTTGCGCCCCTCAAACCAATGGCATGACCTGAGGCCACAGTGGCCTTAATGCCCCAGCTGACTGTACCACTTTCTGGTCAATATGTAGACATTAGACACCGCTGTCTCTTTCTTGTCAATATGTAGACAGTAAACACCAGTGTCTCTTTCTTGCTTTCTTGTCATGTAGACACCAGTGTTTTTTTCTTTTCTTTTTTTTCTTTTTTTTTTAGATTCTGTAATCTTAACTCCCTCGAGTCCCCATCTTTAAAACCAATCCAGCGACTTTGATTGGTGCAGGGCTGAGCATGGATCAGATGGTAAATATCATCATTTATCTATTTCACTGCAGATTAGGTTATCATCCCTAACCCTTAAATTCAACTAATTCTTTCAATGGACTAAAATCTTGTTTTATTTGATGGCCTTCTTGCCTTTTGGCATTTGGCCTTTGTGCCCTCAGAAAATGGACAACACCAAATGCCATGTGGCCTTGCCCCTAAAATGATGAAATTCCAGGCCTACTATGGGCACTGATGCCACAGACAGAGGAGCGCATACACCCCCAGCACCCCCAGGATCCCAGAGCGGGAATCAAACCCGGAAACCATCTAGCTACGAGGCGACTTCGCTACCAACTGCACCACCTTACTTTTATTGAAGTAAAAACTGAGTACTTTTACCACCACTGAAAGTGGGTCACTGGAACCTGTCCTGTGAAACAAAGGTCCAATTCCCGTTGCAGTCGTTAGACCTGTCAAAGTGCCCTTGGGCCAGCGGTGGTAAAAGTAGGCCACTCTGATGTTTTTGTTCAAGTAAAAGTAACAATACCACTATGTGGTAATACTCAGTTAAAGGTTAAAACACTTCATAAAAAATGTACCAAAGTAAAAGTACAAAAGTCAAACATAATTTTCTGGGCTTAATTGGTTAATGTGTGTGTTGTATTAATAATCAAAATCTGCCAAAGGAACTAATTGCTAGTTTAAAGACACAAAAAGTGTCTGTACAAAAAGTACAAAAAGTACATTTGCTTCATATTGCTTACATATAGGAGTAGACAGTGCTGAAAATGGACATGGCCTTCTCTCAAGTAAATTAAAAGTACCTCAAATTGTAGTTGAATATTGGCCTACTGTATATGCTTGAGTAAATGTACTTCCGCCAGTGCCCTGAGCAATGTTCTGAATCCATTCCTGTTCTCCTCTTGTTGTGAATCACTCTGGAAAAAGTGACCTTGGGGTAAATAGAGTCTGGCTGTCTCATCTCTCTGTTTGTAGAAGAAAAGTGCTTATCAGGATCAAGGTTAATGAAGGAGAACTCTCTGTTTTCTTTCGCCTGTTTGCTGACATTAAGGAAGAAAGCCTATTCCATATTCATTAAAAAAACAATCTCCAGCTTCAGGGCTCTACAGGTATTGAATACAAATATATTGCATATTGCATGCAGCTGCTGCGGTCCTACCTAATAACCTAATAACCTAACAACAGGGGCGTCAATTGGGTATGGCAGGGGTATGCAGCTGCCATACCCTGGGTCCAGGGGGGGAAATAAAAGTTACCTAAATATGTCCCTTTGTCTATCTGTATTATGTTGTTAAATTACAGTAAAATAATTACAACATTTTACAAAATGGTCACTTTAACAAGGTATTGTGGCACGTTTACTAACATGCCAAGTTTAGCTGCACTTGAACAACCATTTCAGGCTGCCATATCCAGCCCAAGAAACCATAAAAAGGGGTGTCCGGTGGCCTACTGGTCACCACATAGGCACCGCCACATAGGCACCACCACATAGGCATAGTTGCCGCGGCGTCGCCGGTTCGATTCCTGATCCGGATGACGTTTACCGCATGTCACTCCCCATCTCTCTCCCCATTTCCTGTAAGTCTACTGGACCTCCCTTGGTCAATAAAGGCAAAAAAGCCCCAAAAAATAAAAAATAAAAATAAAAGAAACCGTATAAACAGGGGGAAAATAGAATGTACTTCTTAAGGTATGGCAACGTGACTGGTGTCTTGAAGGCGCACGTGCAAGACACCAGTCATGTTGCCATACCTTAGCTTTTTCTGAACTGACGCCACTGCCTAACAAACCGATCAGTCTTGTATTTTCTCCTTCTCCTCCTCGGTTCCCATTTGCTCTCTCTCTCCTCTGAACGCCTCCGTGTGGAAATCCAAACATCTCCACAGGATGGAAGAAGGTTGCTACCTGTATATCGTCTCTGTCGGGTGGAAACCTTGCGTGTCCTAAAGTATTACTTTTCAGGATTCAGATGTGATCTACAAGCTCAAACGCGGCGCTTCACGCCATGTTTCAAGCTTGAGCAGCTGATACTTTTGACACGTTTGTGTGACACTGTAGTATGATCAAGTGGACGTTAATTTACAAATGCATAGAAGGAAGCGTGAGTCTGTTGTCTCCCCAGGTTGGCAGAGCCCATGATTACAGTTTAGGTAATTGGCACTGGGTGAAAAATGGGTTACAAAATTGTGGGATAAACAACTGTTTCAGCTCTATTGGGTATTAAAAACCAATACATATTTGTCTAATTGATTTGTTTGATTAACTGTTGCACCCCTTACTGCACTCTGCCATAATCCGTTATAATCTGTTGATTGAAATCCACTTCTCAGCTCCATGCATTCGGTCCAGAAAGTGATCCGTTTCCCCCCCAGACCAGAGTATTAAAGATCATGATGACCAAGCCTAAAGCTGCATCAGAGCTAAACCCTGTCATGTGTTGTCTGTGGCAGCCAGAGCATGTCTGCAGTCAGGAAAGGTTCCAGCATCATTGTTCTGTCTTCCCCCTGCCACGCTGCTGCTGCTGCTGCTGCTGTCGGCCTTGCGCTCTCTGGCTTTGGAATTATAGGATTTAGAACTCCCTGCCGGAGAGAGAGAGAGAGAGAGAGAGAGAGAGAGAGAGGATAAGACTTAAATTCACCTCATCTGGAAAATGTCTCTCGATCCTCTCTCTGACACGCGACCTCTTCAGTTGTCCGTGAGTCCCCCAGCCAGGGGCCTCACAAGGGGGGGAACAGTGGGACTGAGTTACCAGGGCCCAAGGTGGAGGGGCCTTCATTATATTATAGTTTAGCTATAGAAAAATAGCAGATAGACAAGCTCACAGCGCGGCACCAAGTGCCGTGCTGCGATCTGCTATTTTTGAAAAGTTGTGTAAAAGTGTGCAAATCTTTGAATATGTGTATTTTTAAGCCAACATTTGTAACTCAAATGTTGCTTCTGGTGGGGGTCCCTGGAAATAAATATTTTGAGATGGGGGTCCTTGGCCACATAGATATCATTTTGGGGGACCTTCACATGAAAAGGTTTGAGTACCACTGATATAAAAAAAAGAAAAGAAAAGAAAAGAAAAGAAAATAAAATCACGATTTTTCAAAGAATAGCAGATATACAAGCTTGCAGTGTGGCACAGAGTGCCGCACAGTAGTTAAAGCACAAAATAATGTGTAATGAAGCGTTCCCAGTCTAAATGGGTTAAACCCCCTCCCCCTATTATGAAGAACATTCATGGGGGGCCCGCAGTGAATCCTTGCACCCAGGGCCCAGAATGTGGTGCGACACCCCTGCAGTCCCCCACAGCGATGGGAGGGAGAGGACATTGTCCTGACTCACTGATACTCATCCAGGGTCACACAGATTATAGCGTCTCTGTTTGGGGCAGAATGAATGTTGACACCACTTGTTACTGTGGAAAAGGTCAGAAGATGCATTTAGACCTGCTCCTCTCTGGTCTCTGGAGAAAGAGCAGGAGAGCTGGATGAGAGCGTCAGGAAAGGTTAGAGGATTGTTTTCTTTGGCATTAAACGCTCTGTGAGACCATACGTTAGGTTCCATTGTTCTTTTTTAATATATATTTTGGGCTTTTATGCCTTTATTGACAAGACAGCAAGGACGTGCTGGCCATTGGGAAAAGCGGGACAACTCCCGAACGGCCGGTTTCTTTTGCAAAGCAAAGCCCTGCTTCATCATACAAGGCTGTTGCACAAAAGTAGTGAAAACAGCAGATCTACAAGCACACAACGCCTCGCACCGCGAGGTGTTGTGTGCTTGTAGATTGGCTGTTTTCACTAGTTTAAATCATTTTTAAAATGATAAATACAAAACAAACGGTTTTGGACATATAAGGTTTCCACCCGACAATGACGAAATATAACTAAAAAACTAAATAAAAATGAGGGCCTCTCCAACTCTTTTTCCCGGGCTGAATCAGGGGCCCAGCACGTCCCTGCAAGACAGTAGACTGACAGGAAAAGGGGAGAGAGATGGGGGGTGATAGCTATAGCTAATCTTGGTTGGGCTCGGGAATTGAACTAGCAACACCACTACAGGCTACACAAAGCCCATGTGGGATGCACCTGGACCAGTAGGCCAGCAGACACAACTAGATTCCATTGTTCTGTGTGCCGTTATATCAGCCCTCTGACTGAGCAGCAACACAGGCTTTTTAACTCCGCCACAATAGAATAGAAGTCAGTCTAGGTGGAAATGGTTGTTCTGTACGCTTATTATTCGTTATCTATTTATTTTAACCTTTAAGAGTAAGACATTGTTCTGATTGATTCTCGCTGTCGCTATCCACCACCGTATAATACCATGTATTGAATAACCCTCCAGTGTGAGCAGTCAGCAACAGGAAAGTAAGAACCGAGGAAATGAATTATAGCGCTTTACAGTATGTTACACACAGATACTACAGCTAAATACCCTATAAGAATATTCTGAACTGCTAATCAGACCAGGGCTCCATAGATATTGCAGGCATTTCTCTGAAATGTAATTTCTTTCATTTGTAAGGATGTTATAAATTAATTTGTTTTTTCTGCTCATGAGAGCAGCTGTAAACATCACTCCTCCTTTGAATGTTCTCATTATAGCTCTATTATTACGAGGCCGGGAAACAATCCATCACTTATTGGAGGCCCTCCAGAGGTAGAAATGTTTAATAACGGGTCCATGCCATGCATCACGACTGTTTCACCTGCCGTTTGGCTGCGGACAGAGGGATAACAACTAAAAATAACCTGCACACTCCTGGGGGTTTTGCTGGTACTAAACTGAACATTGACGTTTTCAACAGGTTTTGACCACTCTCTCAACATGGGCGTTGAGGGCAGGCATGTCTGTTTAGGGTTCCCAAAAGTGTAGGGTGACCCCCAAAATAAACATATTTGAACTGGAGACCCCCACCCAGACAAGCACTTGGAATTGTAGGTATTACATTTAGTTTGACTCATATTGTGAAAATAGTCGAACTACAATTTTTGAGCTTGTAGGTTGACTATTTTCACAATGTGTCTTGATATTTGACAGTTTGGCCACTGTCTTGAAAGTACTTAATTTGTCATTGTTTATAAATGTGCTTATATCCTGCACACACAGTATGTTGGATTATTTACTGTTGAGTGAGATTTTCCTTTTTGCTGAATCCATTGCAAGTTTTTTTTTTTTTTTTTTTGCACAAAAAAATCATTCCTTGGGCTAGAAATGGCCCCAGAAAACGATGTTTTAGTGATGAAAAGTGATGAGTCATCACTTTTCAGAGTTTTGTGGGTGTTTTCTCGGGCGCCCTAGCAAAATCATTAGAGCATGCCCTGGGCTACATCTGTGCAAAATGTGGCGCTTTTAGACTGATTAGCACGAAAAAGAAAAAGAAAATCCCTAAGGCCTCCGACTAACATGCATGCACACCCATAACCCATGCATTGTTTTCTGAGGCTATTTATAGCCCAAGGAATGTTTTTTTTTGTGCAAAACAAATGCTTGCAAACAGAGTATTTCTATATTGCTGTCTTGATTCTTTTAAAATGTGAGTACTTTCCATGTGCCCATACTGGGGTTGGCAAAAGGGTAGTTTGCATGTTCTCTCTGTCCCCTAAGGTAGGTAGCCTCACAAAAACATGCAGTAATCCTGGTACTCTATCCACAACTTTCCAACATCCCATCGTGCATTGCGCAGAAGTTGCACGGAGCTTCCGGCGCCGCAGCCGAGTGTGATCTACAAGCTGACAACGGCTGCATCTGCGACGCGACATGAGCTTGTATGCTGTTACGGAAGTGAGGTGCAAAAAAATCTCCAGTAAATTCCCGTGGAAAGAGGTGGATACTGCCTCCCACTGGTTGGCAAAGGACCCCTTAGTTGAGAGCAGGGACCGCCCATAGATGCCAAATAGTTTAGTTTCATCATTTTGACAGCACAATCATCAGTGTATTTTGGATTCATATCAATTTGTGTTTTCAGATATTTAACCACTTGAACCGTCAATACTTACTAAACTTGACCTTTTACTCTGTACTTAGTCTGCTCTTTTTCCCCTCTACACCAAACCTCTTTGCTGAAAATAGCCGATCTACAAGCTCACAACACCTCGGAGCGTGAGGCGTTGTGAGCTTGTAGGTCTGCTATGTTTGGCTAAAGTTCAGAATATCAGAATATGGGTTAGGGTTCAAATGGTTAATATGAAAAACGAGAAAAAAGTGTAAGGTTTATTATCTACTTTTCAAAGAGCTAATGAAGCCTGAAGCTCTACCAAAAACAACAACAAAACAGAACGCAGAGCAAAAAGAACAGAACAAACCAAATCGCGCCCATGGACATAACAAAGACGAAGGGGGCGGTTGGTTGTTTATCCCGCTCGCGCATTAAGTGAGAATTATGTTTACAAAGCGTTGCCAAACTGCTCGTCCCCGAGTGGCACTGTGTTGGAATATTCCTAATTTAATTAAGCTGGCTTTACAGGCCTGTGTGGGATGAACAACACTGACAACAAAGGAACATTATCTATCGGTAGAGCAGCACTACATGGTTCTCAAACAGGTCACCCCTGAAAATAACGTTTTCATCCACGGCAACCCTGAATTACACTGATACTTTACTAGCACTGTGACTGTGGCAAATGTTATGGCAAATGTTATCATTCATATCATTCTGTAGCCTTTTTCCTCAGGGTTTTGCCATAGCAAAATGTGTGTACGTAGCATCATGTTTGTCTAGTGATGTCATGTTGTATGTCTGTAGCCTTTTTCCTCAGCGTTTTGCTGTAGCGTGTACATCCTAGACTCAAATCCTAGCTTACGTTATGCAAGAACGACCACCGCTCACTTCACATTGGGTGTGATCTTTATCATAAGGCCCAATTACTGAATGTCTCCATTTTTTTTTTTTTTTTTTTTCAGAATATGTATGACAATGATTTACTATAATACTATGGCATATTATGAGTGGTTCTCATTATGCAGAATGTCCCATTTCACAGGTTTTCCAATGAATAAAATGTAGAAAAATAATTTGAAAATAGCAGATCTACAAGCTCACAATGCGTTGCAATGCGACGCATTGTGAGCTTGTAGATCGGCTATTTTCAAATGGCCGAAATGGGACATTCTGCATAATGAGCACTTAATACTATTGGTACGTTTGGTACATGTTGATACACTTGTACTTTTCCTCAAGTAGGCCTACTTCTAATTCCGAACTTCTACTTGTTGCAGAGTACTTCTACATTGTGGTGTTAAAGTATAAAGTATCAACGCTGCAATGTAGAAATACTCTGAGAAAGTAAAGAATTTATTCCCCCTCCTCAAAAAAATGGAACGGCTCCCTATAGTGCGACCCGGATCCCATCGTTCATTTCAAAGAGCCGTTCAAAAGACTCGATTCGTTCGCGAACGACCCACCTCTATCTCAAATGCTATATTTGCTAGAACCCCCTTAACTCTGGGATTGTACAAATGGAACCAAGCGGATTGGTTCCATTTGAACACTCTCATAGCATGGAGATGACGCCTGTACTAGCAGCACCTTACAGTTATGTTAAATATGTCAATATGTTCCCCAATAGATACAATTGATGTCATGAGGAAAACATCAGAGAATATTATGCATAATTAGGACAGATTGAATATAACTTACTGCCTATATACTTGGGGTTTAACCACTTGTACCCCAGCATCCCTATTCTAGGGGTAAATAGGGGCAAAAATTGTAGATATACAAGCTCACAACGAATAATTTGGTTCAACTATTACCAAAGTGTTCTGAGGCACCCTGGACTTGCATCATGGCACCCTAAGGTGCCACCAAGGCACCCACTTTGAAGCCCACTGCAGTAGACAACAACTTGGCATAATACACTTTATACCAGCCCACTGGTTATTCGTAACGCCAGAGGACAAGCCTGTTTTAAAACATCCCTTTGGTCTGATGGTTCAGATGTTAGACTTGCAGGAGACCCAGGTTTGAATCCCTGTCTATGAAACAGCGCTAATAATAAACAGTAACAACAGGCCTGTCTGGGGGAGGGCAGGGAAACACACACTGGCACAGTGTAGACCCAGGTTTATCAGGTGTCAGTTTTTCCTGAGAAACTGTTATTTTTTAGGATTCAAATTCAGAAACAGCTAAAGTAGCAGATCTACAAGCTCGAAACACGTTGATGCATGTTGAGCTTGTGAATCTGCTACTTCTGATACTCTCGTGTGTCGCTGGGCTTTATTAGAGGAAAGTTAAAATATGGAGAAAATATGTTTCTGCCCGTCAGAAACGATATGTTTCACAGACCGTACAGTGAAATACTTTATGATCCAACTTGTTCTGAACTGCTAGTCCATAGAGTTGAAGAATGTGCATTTCTCTGTCTGGCGTCATTTCTGTGTTATATCGTCTAAAGAGGGATTTATTAATTATTGCTGCTATTGACTGTTTGTTTTACTGCTCACAGAGCTGCTGTGAACACTGACTCATAATAATAAAAATAATAGATACCTATTTCCTCCCGCAAGGGAAATTCAGTATTTTCAGCCAAAAGCAACTAATTTTGCTCAGGGACGCACATTGCAACCCCAGCCTGGAATTGAACCATGGGGACAACCAGGAGATTTTGTTCCGCAGGTGGGCTCCCTAAGCCTTCAGCTATATGCCACACCTAAACCCTTATTTTTGTAAAATAGCACATCCACCAACATCCTTGCATTGTGAGTTTGTGCATAGCTTGTATAGGCTTAAAATGGTAAAAACTTTAATTGACGCTATAATAAAATATTAAGTCGATTTGCTGGGGACCTCCTGAAATGCATTTCATGAAGTTGATTGAATTCAGTTACTTCTGCTTAGCCTGGTTCCAGACCATAGACCCCGCCCACTGCCTTGGTCTGATAACCAGGCTAATTTATGTTGTGTGAATAAACACAATAAACTTCAACCTTTTATAAAAGAGAAACATTTGCATACAGAGAACAGTCTCCATTTTTATTGTGGATTGACTTGTGGCTGGTTCAGATACACATGATCCAACACTGACCTCTAGTGGTAGAAAGTAAATGATACAGAAACATTTCTTGGTAGAAAGTTTAGTGAACAACCACTTCACAAACTTCAGACAGCTATGTATCTGTTTGAACCCTTAACGATCTATTAATACCTACTGTCAGAAATATAACATTTAGTAAAGTATTCAGTGGTGTAAAGTAGTTTACTTGAGTGTTTCCAATGTCTAATACTTTAACTAATATTCCACTAGGCTACATCTTGTATCCTAATATTGTACTTTTGCTCCACTACATTTATTTGAAAACGCTGGACCTTTTACTAGTAACAATTAAAGTATTTTTCTACATTGCAACATTGATACTTTTACTCAAGTAAAACATGAGGGTAGCCTACGTTACTTTGTTTTCCCATTCATTTCCTGGTGTTCCCCGAGACCTTCTTTGGTGTTCCCCTTGGTGTTCCCCACTTGCGCACCAACCATATTAGGCACCAACATAGAGTTATAATATGGGGCACCAACCCCACACTGAGTTGTGGGCGCGGCCTTGTCAAAATGGGTCCGGAAATACAAGGGAAAACATAAAACGATTGGATAAAAATGGTTCTTATTAAAGAACACAATGTCGGCCAGTAATTATACAATGCCGGCCAAGATTTATAACTGATTGTGACTTTAAAAAGCACTTTGTTTGAGAAATTTGAATGCTTGTGTAGTTTGTATAAGCGAATCAATGTGCATCCTCCAACCGAGGTGAATCCTCATCCATGACGATGGAATACAGGAAAACTCGATCTACGGTCGTACGTCAGATTATCAACGACCAGTTTCGGGGCGTGTTGCGGTTGCATGCCGAAAGTGGCTGATCTACAGAGACATGTCTGGCTGCAGACCACAGATTAGGGGGGCGGATTGTGTGAGGGATGCTATTGGATAGTATGAGAATGACTCAATCCGCCCCCTGGAATCTCAATCCACCCCCTATGACGTTGCACGGACGGGGCGGAAGTCTGGTGAGGGAACTGATAAGCCGTTTTTCTTCTGAGTCCTGCTGGACTTAGAAGAAAAACGGCTTGTGAGGGAAATGTTTCAGAGTCCTGCTGGACTTAGAAGAAAAACGGCTGGTGGGCCCGGGGGGTCCCTGGAGGGGGTCCCCGGGCGGCGGTGCTCGGAGGCCCGCCAGGGACCACCGGGGACCGCCGCTGGTGGTCCCCGGTGGTCCCTGGAGGTCGCCAGGCCCGGTTTTCGGGGCCTGGCGCCGGCCCTGGGGGTCCGCGATGGCACCATCGTGTGCGGGGCGGCGAGCCGGTTCCGACGGTACCAGGCTCGAGCGCGAGGCCCAAAGGGCGGTTGAATAGGAGCCTAAAGCGTTTGGCGAGCTTGGGTATCTGCTATAGATGCGAGATTTTTTCTAAGTCCAGAATATCCACAGGTCCCCATGGAGCTTGCTGGTATAGAGGCCGGCGCTGGGTGGAGTGTGGCCGAGGAGGGAGCCCCTAGTCGGCCTAGAGGGTGTGGAGGGTCGGCCCTGGTGCTCTGGAGCTCCGAGCTCCAGGCTCCCTGGCTCAGTGCCCACTTTAAGCACTGACTAACACTAAAAGGCAGGGGCAGGGGAGACAAGCTCAGGGGGTCCCCGGGACCTCCAGAGAACCAGGGACCACCTTTTGCATCCCAAACCCGAGTAGAGACACCCATCTGGGCCACTTTCCGCCCAGCACCAGCATACTCGACCACCTCCGGAGCTCCAGGGCCGGGGGGGCAGCGCCGTCGCCGGCCTGCCCCACCGAGAGTGCCCCCAGGTCGGCCTCGAGCGGCGAGGGGCCGGCCCCTGGGCCCTGGAGCTCCGGAGGTGGTCGAGTATGCTGGTGCTGGGCGGAAAGTGGCCCAGATGGGTGTCTCTACTCGGGTTTGGGATGCAAAAGGTGGTCCCTGGTTCTCTGGAGGTCCCGGGGACCCCCTGAGCACCAGGGACCACCTTTTGCATCCCAAACCCGAGTAGAGACACCCATCTGGGCCACTTTCCGCCCAGCACCAGCATACTCGACCACCTCCGGAGCTCCAGGGCCGGGGGGGCAGCGCCGTCGCCGGCCTGCCCCACCGAGAGTGCCCCCCAGGTCGGCCTCGAGCGGCGAGGGGCCGGCCCCTGGGCCCTGGAGCTCCGAGCTCCAGGCTCCCTGGCTCTCTCCCCCCCTCCCTCCTTTGAAAAACTCTCCAGAGCAAAGTGGGAACTTCCTCCATCAGGAGGGTGCCCCGTCCGTGCAACGTCATAGGGGGTGGATTGAGATTCCAGGGGGCGGATTGAGTCATTCTCATACTATCCAATAGCATCCCTCACACAATCCGCCCCCTAACATACTATCCAATAGCATCCCTCACACAATCCGCCCCTAATCTGCTGTGGTCTGCAGCCAAACCCACTTGGATCTACAAGCTCGAGCTTGTAGGTCGTTTATTTTCCAGACGCGGAAATTTACAGGAAGGAAACATTGCTTGGGACATAGCTATACATCTCACAGATATTATTTCATAATAACCTCGATCGTCTGGTTATGTCCTCGCTTTTGATTTTGAAACAGAAACCTTGTTGTTATGATATCTTTATCCTTTCTAATTGCTTATTATTAGTTAATTCATATTTCATGATCACTCGTTTAAAATGTCATTCTGGCAGTGTAGGCTATTATAGCCTACATTGGTCAAATTATGCTAAGGGTTAGAGTTGTTAATGTGAATTTGAATTCCTGAGACTGAATTGTTATTATAGGCCTATTGCAAGTTTTTGTTTAGTTGATTTTTGTTAAAAAAATAATATTGTTATTGGTGGTTTTGGGTTAGGGTTAGGGTTCTTATTTTGTATTATTATTAAGGAAAAAATAGAACTAGGCTACCTCCTACCAAACTACATTGATGGACTTCAATAACCTTCAACATTTCTATTTGAGGACCCCTTGGCTACAGCATCTTAGTATTCACAGTAAACACGTTTGGGTGACGGGTCAAATTATTGTTTTCGGTCAGTAGGCACTGTAGGCTAGTGGAGCAGCAGGACTGCTCCACCTCTCATCTGTCTCCCGGTTTGTTGTGTGAAATCAACCATGTGGATTTATTTACTCGTTTTCCTGGTGACTCGGACCAACTGTAGGCCTACCCCATCTGGAACATCTCTAAGTAGAGGTAAGACATTATTATTAAAACATGATATTGACAGATATACAACTTAGGCTAATAGCCAAGGGCTGTTTGCAAAGTTACAGACAGGTTGGGGATTGATAACGTTTAGTATGGTGAATATATAGGCTATGAATCATGTTATTAACAATAATGCGTTTCATACGTTTTTTTCTGTAGCCTAATTAACACTGATTGAAGGCTACAGGAGCCTATTTGTCCTAATAAGAGTAGCTCTTAAAAATACACATTTTCTCACACACTCAGCAGGATCGTTCTGTCACGCAAGCAAGGAAGCCAAGCCCTAGTGCGTGTGCGCGTCTGTGCTTGTGTGTGTTACTGACGTGTGGTTATTTCATTCGGTGACCATGCACGCGCGTGCCATGGGAGTGGGAGGGAATAATTATAAAGACAAATGAAGCGAAAAATTAAACACACACTGGTTCGGAGAACTGCGGTTAGCCTACAACAGCATCTTACTATGGGCCTGGTCGCCCTGGTGTATAAACACCACAGGATACCCATGTACCTGACGCGACCTGGCGTTTCCCAATGAACTTTGCACAACGGTGCGTGTATGCAAATAGGCTAGTTTCTTTGTTAAACGGTTGTCGAGGTGTGAACTTCGGGGGTGCGAGACCCCGGCTCAAAAAAGATATGGGTCGTCGGGGGCGCGCGACCCAAGACCACTGCAACACTGCAGTGGTTCTCAACCTTTTCAGACCACGACCCCCAGAATAATCATATTTTAACTGGGCACCCCCCCACCCTGACGAGCACTAAGAGTTGGAGGCATTAGGTCTACATTTTGTATATAGTCAGGGACCCACAAGCCCAAAAGCTCAAGGAATAGGGTTGAACCTGTGATGTCTTGCCATACTTTTTATTTCTGTTTTATCTATTAGTTTGGTCATTAAGGTCCACAGAATGAGAGGCCCACTCTGCCGGAAACATTGCGAACAAAAGTTATGGCCATTTGTATATTTACTGTCCCATTGACTCCACTACACAGGAACAGAAAAAAAATTTTAAAAGAAAAAAATCTGCTTTAAAGGGGCTATGGCTGCGGCGGAGCGGCCCGGTGGCCGACCAGAGTGATGAGCGAGCGGGACAAGAGCCCTCTGGAGCGCGGATCGGCTTTAGTTCCCGCTCCACTCCGCTCATATGCTCTGGTGTGCGCTCGCTTGTGTGTTTGTGTTAGCGGGGTGAGGGGGTTATTGTAACCCATTTTGTGCTATCATGGAGGTTCAATTATATTGTAAAAATCACACCGTGTGAACTGAGCAGTGGAGGCTGCGTGACATGTTTGTTTGTTTGTGTGTGTGGGTGTGGGTGTGGGTGTGTGTGTGTGTGTGTGTGTGTGTGTGTGTGTGTGTGTGTGTCTGTGTGTGTGTGTGTGTGTGTGTGTAACGACCCACAGGTTGTCTAGGGCTAAATGGGTCGAGATATTCACTATCAGACCGGTTTGCAAAAAATATAGATTTATTTACAATCTAGTAGAGATAGTGAAGTTCATTACAAAGTCTCTTTTCATTAACAATAAGTTAATGTAGAAAAGGCGAGGATGTTAAATACATGAAATACTTTGTAGTTAAGAATTTGATCTAAACAGCACAAGGCCGCAGAATGGCTCAGAGCTTGCTCAACAATAAACAAACAAAACTACATAACAACATAATGGTCTAGAACAAATACAAACAGAACGAAAAAAAAAAAAAATAGGCTATAAAGGGCGAAAAAGTTAAAAGACAACTTAACCAAAAGGCAGCCGTTCCGACGGGCTCAAATCATATACGCAAACCAATAACCAACAAACCAACAGAACAGTCGGGTACAGCGGGGAGCTGCAGCAGCAGTGCAAACTCAACAAAGACATTTTGAAGCAGGCTTTTGTAGCCGTGCGGCGGGGAGTGGCCACCTCCCTTCCGCTGTCGTCACAGGCTCAGCCAACCGTGGCGTCCCACAGTCGGACTCCGTCTCCCCATCACTCTGTCCGTCGCAGCGGGTGGCTGGGTTGGATATTATGGTAGGAATAATAATAATGAAGCCCTCTGGGCGTAACACCCCCCGCCCCAAAGACAACTTCTACCCTCATAGTAGTGTTTTTCCCAGGTGGCTACTACAAAAATGTTATAGGCTTAGCTCTAAGCCTGTGATAACAAAAATAAGCACGGTAACAAAAATAAAAACATCTGACCAGTTGACTAGCAAAAGAACTTTTACACTTTGTGCTACTATGCAACTATTTGCATAGTAGCACATGCAACTATTTGCACTAAAACCTTAAAAACCTTTAAATCCCTTTACAGCCTGTTAGGCTCTATTGCGTGGCTGGTATCGTTCGGTTTCGTTCCCGCCCCATGGGCACTACATAAACTTTGCTTCATTAGAAAGATCTATTGATAGTGAGTAAGAAACAAAAAGTTCTCCACGTGTCACTTGCACAATCTTTGTCACCAGACCTCTCGTTCTGCTCGGGTATCGGATCTAATTTTTCTAATAACAGGCGGGGCCGTTCGGACCGGGTCTGTCACGTTTCGGGGCTGGTCGGGTAACGGTTCTCAAATTCCAAATTATAGACGGGGCCAAATGGGTCCGGTTCCATTTTCCCCTGGTCCTTTTGGGTTCGGGTAGTTAGAATTGGACCCGTGAAACACACGTTACAATATTGTGTTTCGCTCTTCTCTTTGGTTTTAACTGTTTAGCTCACGTGTTTTCTCTCTTCTCTTTTGTTTTCCTCATGTGCTCAGTGCGCTGTAATCAAATACTCGCGCTCTATAAAGATGTAATTTACAGCCGCGCTAGGGTCGCGCAGCAAGTGACGCTTGGCCAGTTTGATGTGACTTGCATGTGACTTGCATATAACTCTATGGGGTGGATGTGCGATGTATCAAAACAGCGACGCAGTTCGGCCAGTGGAGACGCCCCTCTCGTTCTCGTGAACAAAACAAGACAGTATATTTTCATCTTTTCAAAACGTGTGTTGTGAGCCGTTTTCACTAATTCTAATTTCTCTTTTGTACCATGCCAACCCATTAAAAAACACCCAGCACAGAAGATAAATAAAATGAGAGGCCTTTCACAGTACAAGTGTCAAGTTTATTTTGAGCACAGCACAAAAGTGTCAAGTGCAGGCTTTAACAGCAACGGGCTTTGGCCAATAAGAGGCAAGCGGAACGAGAGGGGCGTCTCCACTGGCCGAACTGCGTCGCTGTTTTGATACACAAGGTGGATGTGGTTGCTGCTTTCAGACTGAGTCAGATGTCCTCAGATCCGGATCGGATTTAAAACCACCTCTGGATGTGGTTTTTCAAAATCTGATTTCATGTGACATGCATGTGACCTGTCTGGATTTAGACTATTAAAAAAAAAATAGGATTCCACTTTTGATGTGACTCAGATCTGATTCAGGCTAGATTTCAGTGGCAGTGTAAGCCGGCCTAAGGGTCCATTTGGTTTCATTTTACCTTCTCAAGGGTATATATTTGGTTACCAGCTCTATCATTTAGATGGGGACCACTTTGAACCCCCTCAAGGACCACTGGTGGTCCCTGGAACACTGCTGTAGGCTATTGTTTTCAGGCATTTGACAAAAAGTAGCTCTGTCAGCACCAGGTGATGCACACTTTGGACTGGGTGTTGGAGACATCTGGTTGGATGATGTCAGCTGTTCAGGCAGTGAATCACGTCTCTCACAGTGCAGCCACCCAGGGTTTGGAACCCACAACTGTGGTCACTGGAAAGATGCTGGTGTTGTCTGTGAAAATAAATACTGTATATAATATACATAATATACATATATCATTATTATCTGCACTGTTGGCACATGTGCGTTACAATTTCTTAAACATTAAGTATTATTTTGAAAAAACATTAATTTCTAGACCAGTGGTAGAACAACTCTACATCTTCTGTATTAGACGTCTAATAGACCTAAAAATGCTCAGTGGGTTGTTTCAATGGGGGCGGTGTGGAGTGGAGTGATGTTGGGCCATGTCAGTTAGGGTTAGGGTCAGGGGGGGGTTATTGTAACCCACGTTGTGGTATCATGGAGGTTCAATTCTATCGTAAAAATCACAACCGTGTGAACTGAGCGGCGGAAGCTGCGTGCGTGCGTGCGTGCGTGCGCGTAAGTGTGTGTGTGTGTGTCTGGCCTGAACAACAAAGCCCCTCCCTTAACGTGTGTGTGTGCGTGCGTGCGGTCAACAGAGGTATTGCAGGCTACATACAGACACGCATATTACACACACAGCTCTGTATAGGAGTGGTGTGACCACCGCTCAATAACAAACCAGTTCTTCCTGCAGCTGTTATTAATACTAATCACTGGTCTTTGTGTTTTCTCTCTCCATCCATCTACTTCTTCCTGTCCTGTCCTCCTACCATCGTCACAGAGCTGTCCTGCTACACTGATGACGGTAAATACTATCGAGGGAAGGTTGCCAAGACCATCTCTGGGAGAACCTGCCAGAGCTGGTCGGTCCAGACACCTCACACACACACCTGGACACCTGAAAGAAACCCAGACGAGTAAGAAGACAGAGACAAACATCTGTCTATCTATGTACAGTATCTGTCTTTGTACTACCTACCTACTGTACAGTGTACTTACCTGTATATTTTTGTCAGAGGCCTGGAGGAAAACTACTGCCGTAATCCAGACGGAGAGAGGATGCCATGGTGCTTCACCACTGACTCAGAGAAACGCTGGGAGTTCTGCCCGGTCCTCAGATGTAAAGGTAACTCTGACCACACAGTGTTAATGTTCACATCAATGATTTTAGTGATTACTGAAAAGAAAAGAAAAAAAAATGTTTATTTTTCGGACTGTATATGGGCCAGTGTTAACCAATCCGTTCGCCCTCCTGGCCGTTCACCAATTATTATTTACTGTCCGTTCGCCTGGAGTTTTCACCAACCTAACTGACTTTCACCATGGAATACCTGTCTGTTCACCAGTCCTTTCACCCACCTGGCTGTGCCGTTTGTTGTGTGTCAGTTTGTGTGTGTGCGCCGGAGCGGAGCGGGGAGCGGGCCGTTTTTGACGTGAGTGAGCGACTTTTCAAATGGGTCTGAGCGGGTTTGGAGCGAGAATTTTCCTCCGCTCATTGGAGCGCAGACCTCCTCCGCTCCTAGCCGACCCTGTTGGGGCCGCGCGCCGCATGTTTCCAACAAAACAGTGCCGAGTGCAGTCCGTGGCAGGCAGCCATGTCGCAAGGAACGAGAAATCACCACGGAGAGGAGATTTCACTCAAGTCAAATGTATCTATATCATCCACACAAGTAGGCCTAGGCTATGTTTATAATAAATAGCCTACCTTGTGTCAGTTAAGTTATGTAGGCCTATCACCAGCCAGTCAAAGGATACGATTTGAAATGCAAGTGAGAGTGATGAAAAACACACGCCACAAGTCGCCTCCTTCTCGAATGTGGTCATTAATCAATAACCAACTGGATTTAATATTTCCTGTCTTATTAAAAAATACAATGCCTTAGGGATCTTTTGTAACATTGAAGGCAGCTCTCCATCAAAGGCTCACGTTACAGCAGGCATTTGTGTTGGGAACACTTGTGACAAAGCAAAGGAGAAAGTGTTTCGGACATGGTAGCAAAATACTTTTTTTTGGGCTGCTGACGACCCTGAGCGGAGCGTGGAGTGCGCGCAGAGCGACAAATGCGCAAATCAAGGTGAGCGGCGGCAGACGCGGATCTAGCCCTGAGCAGCAGGGGGTGCTACAGGGAGCTCCACGTGCACGCGCGCAGCGCGCGCAGCGCGTGCACGAAATTTGCGCGCGCGCTGACCTATTCACCAGCAGTCTCCCAGTCCCCACCCACCCCTTAGGTTAAGCAAAACAACTGATGATTTAAGTAACATTTGTCTCAGCGGACAACTTTTGACATCAAGAAAAGAGTTAGGCATAGGCAAGCTGCAGCAGCAGTCAAGTGTACTCATCATCCAGAAGAATTAGATTTAATAGAGATTTTTTTATTCGATTTTTACTCACTGTATGGTCGAGTGGTCACGATAGTGCGTCCATGCATCTCTGTTATGCAACTTTGGGAAAGTTGTAAAGGCTTTGGTGGTGATCTTGTACAGTTTCCATAACATCTCCTCATAAAGAACTTCAATCGAGTGTATAATGTTTGTTTTATATGGGTTGTTAGTTGTCCTGCGTGCCTTCCATAATTCCCATGGGCCATGGGTTAACAGTGTGCATTGCAAGATGACGCTGAAATGGACTGCTGTCTTCTCTCTCCCCCCAGCGCCCCCGTTCGCAAATTAATGTGTAGGCTAAACTGTTCTGATAATACAACTTGTTTTGGCTGTCCATTCATCATGTATAACTTAAACTGCGCGCTCGTATTCCAAACCAATGCAGCCTATAAGAACATAACAAACCGACAACTAGGGCCAACCCAGCAACAACTATCGTTTCCTGTCTTACTTTCACAATAAAGTGTCTCCCGCTTACCTCCCAATGCAGCTTATTTCACGCAGGTTATTATTAACAGGAAAAAGTGTAGCTTAACCCGTGCGTTTTTGTGCAACCAAACGTGCATGGGAGAGAGAGTGATGAGGGTGAGAGAGAGAGAGAGACATTGAGAAACAGAGAGAGAGAGAGAACTGCTGTTGTTTAGGAGTAGTACTGCACTTGGGTATCACACTTTTCTCCGTCTGACCGTCTCTCTCCCGATTTTGCTAGCCCCGAAAACTACCGGTGCTAGTCCGGAAACTAGTGGTGCTTTAGCACCAAAAGCCACCGCGTAAATCCGCCACTGCTATGTCACCTAAAGGGGTACTGTCACCTTAAGAAATCATCTTAAAAAACAAGTTCATATTTGTTTGATGTCATTGTGGGAATGCAAGATAAGCCAATCAATTTAATTAATTGACTGTTACTTACTGTATGTCTGTACAATGTACATTCTCTTCCCATCGCCCGCAGGGCCGCTATCGCAGCTCTCAGAAAGCAACTTTTCGGCTCCCACAGGGCTATGGGCTAGCACTAGGGGGGGGGGGGGGGGGGGGCACGGCACACACACACACACACACACACTCGAAGAAAACGGGGAGAGCAAAGACAGGCTGTTTCTGACTATCTGTCTGTCTCTCTTCTCCTCCTCCTCCTCCTCCCTGAGTCCCCGGCCACGTCTCCTCCTATGGATTCAATGAGCTCCCCAGCCCGGCCGCATTAGAGAGTGGAGGGGCCTGCGCTGCGGGCGATGGGATATTTTGATTCAGAGTGTTTTCCATAGAGTTATGGTGTTTTCAGATAGACCACATGACCTACTGTATAATACTATGATAATTTCGGGGCGTGTCAGTGGAACTTTAAGTAGCATGTGAGGGGTCAAACTAGGGGTTCTTCATGATTCTGAATCCATTGCAAGCATGTGTTTTGCATGAAACATATTCCTTGGGCTAAATTTCGGCCCCAGAAAACGGTGAAAAAAAAAGTAAAAAACTCAAATGACAGGTCATCAAGTGATGACAGGTCATCTCACATCCTGGGTGAGTGGGTCCCTGGCTAGGAGTGCTTCGCTGTGTTCACTTGGACCGCATGGAGGTGCCAAAAGTCGGGGGGACGAAGATTTACTATTCTGTCCATAATGGCACATATAACTCGCCTCGGTAACGACCAGTGATGGGCAAGCTACTTGGAAAATGTAGTAAGCTAAGCTACAAGCTACTCTCGATGAAATATAGCTTAAGCTACAGCGAAGCTATCCACAGAGAAATGTAGCAAAGCAAGCTACAAGCTACACAGCAAAAGTAGCTTACTACAGCAAAGCTATTTCTTTTAAAAATCAACTTCATGATCAAGTAGGCCTACAACTTTCCACCAAACAAATAGGCAGGCAACAAATGCTCAGTTCGATTGATTATTACAAAATTGGGAACAAGCCCTCATGTCTGGCTTTTTGTGTCATCCTTTAATTTTCTTTTTAAATTAAATAGGGTTAGGGCATGCTCTAACGATTTAGCTAGGGCGCCCGAGTCTGCGACCTTCGGGGTCGCCACAGCGGCCAAATCAAGTTGGGCTCCCATCGACTTTAGTGATGAAAAGTGACGAGTCATCACTTTACAGAGTTTTGTGGGTGTTTTCTGGAGCTGTGGTGACCCCGAAGGTCGCCGACTCGGGCGCCCTAGCTAAATCATTACAGCATGCCCTGAGCTACATCTGTGCAAAATTCTGCACTTTTAGACTGATTAGCACGAGAAAAAAAAAACCCTAAGGCCTCCGACTAACATGAATGCTCACCCATACATGCATCGTTTTCTGAGGCCATTTCTAGCCCAAGGAATGTTTTTTGTGCAAAACAAATGCTTGCAATGGATTCAGCATCATGACAAACCCCAAGTTAGACCCCTCAGATCCTACTTAAATACACAGATTTTCTTTTTTCTAGGGATTTTTCTCCTGTATAGAAAGTCAATGGGAGCCCAACTTGATTTGGCCGCTGTGGCGACCCCGAAGGTCGTCGGCTCGGGCGGCATAGCTAAATCATTAGAGCAAGCCCTGGGCTACATCTGTGCAAACTTTTGCGCTTTAAGACAAATTTGCACGAAATTAGCATTTGCTCCCCTTAAATCCCCACACTATCAGTAGATGGGGCGTGTGACCATTAAATGGTAGTGTTTGTTTTGTCCTTCTTTAAGTGCCTGCTGGGGACTTGCTCTTTGCTCAAATTAAATGTTCTTATGCCACAAAACAAGTAGGCTTATTTGGTGCCCTAATAGGCACAACTATGTGTTGCATATCCTGAATGAATATTAGTTATAGAAATCCATCGGATTCTCATCTACTGCTGTTTTACTGATATTTTGTGTAAGTGCTTATAAATAAATTAAATTGTGCGGTCTGTTGAATTTTTTGCACCATACATTAGTCTGACTACAAGTACGGCACACAGTACAAGTTAAGACATACTTCAAAGTACAGGATTATAAAAGCATCCCTCTGAAGACCAATCATTTCCCACAATTGATTGATTTAAAACTTAATTAGAAGTTTGCATAGGAAAAGGAAGTTTCATAACAGCCGGTACAAGGTCAACTAAAAGGATAAACACCTCCAAAGAGCCTTGGGCTTGTTTCAAATAAAACACAGCACTATGCAGAAAATAATAAGAAAACCTGCAGCTGTTTAGGTGATGAGTGGAGAGAGAACAAAACAAACACACACCTCGCTCTACTGAGAACGGATCATGATCTTTTTTTATCTAGTGCCTCTGCTGGCACCATGGCAGTTCCTGTTAACACTGCGCATGTGCAATACCCCAGTACCACGCTGGGACACGCCCAGTGTGATATCCTTCCTTTTTATTCTAGGGCAAAACCCAGCAACATCACATGATATCCGGTCCTAGTTAAAAAGGGGCCGCTACAATATGTTTTGGAAATGAGGTTGATGATTTCAGTAAATGAGGTTGATGATTTCGGTATAGGTGATTCTCACTAAAGATTTACAATGTTACATCTTTAAAAAGGCATATATTTTTGAAGGATAAAAATAATGTCAGAGGTTGCTGATAATGTTCATTTCATTTATTTATTCATTTATAACATCGGGTTTAATTGATAATGGTACATTTGACACCTCAACACGAGGAACAATATTTAAAAGGTATAGAACAATCTTGCTTTAACAAACTAACATTACACAGCCACTGGACATATGCAAGTTTTAAAGCTTTAAAACTAGCTTCCTTATCCTGGAAGGATTTTCCAGACAATGCAGGGTAAAGTGTCAATCAACATGTGCCAGGCGAGCAAAGAGAACACACACACACACAATCACACATACTGTACACACACACACACACACACACACACACACACACACACACACACACACACACACACACACACACACACACACACACACACACACACACACACACACACACACACGCACACACACACACACACACACACACACACACACAGGTTTGCAATTGCTACTTTGTGGGGACATTACACATAGTCTACTATCTTTGTGGGGACATTCCATTCATTTTGAACCCTAACCCTAACCCTTAACCTAACCCCTAAACACCTTGTGGGGACCTATTAATAAGCCCCCACACAGCTTTTTCCTCTGATTGTACTATCTTTGTGGGGACATGAGTCCCCTGAATCCATTGCAAGCATTTGTTTTGCACGAAAAACATTCATTCCACATAATGGGACCCCAACTTTCAGCAGCTGTAACGGCTTCTCATAGGGAAACTGAATTTCTTTCTTTGTGAGATGTATTATTAGACACATTTACAAACACATTGGTGTAGAAGGTTTTTGGTAAGGAATTTATTCGAGGACTTTTTAAGAAACCTCCTGACTATCAGGCCACGGCGGACACTAGCGAGGGAGTGAGTCTGTCGTTCTAAGAGTGACAGGGAGTTTATTCCACAGTTTGGGGGCCTGGAGGGCGAATTGTCTAGGACGAGTGGATTTTTGTCATGGGTTTTTTAGCGAGTGTTCTGTCAGCATCCCTGTGTAGCTGAGTCTATTTTCCACACATTAACTCAAAACAGAAAACCCCCTGGTATAGAGCCCTGAGGGACTCTGGTCACCCATGGAGTGTTAAGTGTTGATATAAGTGAACAACATATATATCTAAATAATACATAGTAAATCACTGCACTAAATCCTTTTTTGTTTTCTTTTAAGGACAACGGCAGGTGATTGGTTCATCTCAGCCTGTGCAGGGCATGGTGGGAGATGATGTCATCCTTCCTTGTCACATTGAACCTCCTGTCAACATGGAGGAGGAGACGGTGGAGTGGACCAGAGCTGACCTTAGGGAGTCATCCGTGCACCTTCTCCAAGATGGATGGGTGGATTATGATCATCAGAACCCGTCCTACAAACAGAGGACTTCTCTGTTTCATGATCAGTTGTCTCATGGTAACATCTCACTGAGGCTGTCCAGGGTGCAGCTCTCAGATCAGGGAACATACCAGTGTTCTGTTCCAGGTCTGAACAGAAGCAGTGAGATCCAGCTCCGTGTTGGTAAGATGTACTGATAAAAAAATATATATTATTATTATTTCGCCCCTCTTTGTTACAGGGATTGGCCAGCGCAGGAACACACAAATTCAACTGGGTTTTCACCCACAATATTCTCCAGTGGTCAGGCCACTGAATAGCCTATGTTCCCTACCTTCAATAGAATCATAAAACACAGGACGAGATGTTAAAACTGTCCATTGTGCCAATAGATGGTAGGCACTCACAAGAGATTTGCCGTGATGTTAACAGAGTGGCATGGGAGGTTTATTTCTTAGACTGGTTTAAGATGTAAATTTTGGGACACATCCTCGGTAGTGTGCCTTCGAATCAGTGGGTGTTTCGGCCTTTAATCACTAAACACCCTCATCAAAGTTTGCCAGCTAAAGGGTGATCAAGCCTAAGCTTGTGTCCCATGCCCAATTCAGAACAGTTACCCGAACAGCCCGAGACATGATGGATCCGATCTGAACGGCCCGCCTGTTATTAGCAAAAATAGATCCGATACCCAAGCAAAACGAGAGGTCCGAGACCCGAACCTGTGGCCCCGAAATGAAAGAATGCCAACGTTATTATATTAAGAGTTGAGACGTCTTTCTTACCTAACGTCGCCAATCTCGCCATGGTAATGTGTCTCTCGTCACAACATGATGTTTTCCCAGACCAGTAAGTCAATGCGGACAGTTTGTAAATACAAATAAATCCATGTTTTCTTTATTCCTTCTTCTTTGGCTAGCCAATGCTAACGCTATCGTTTTCTGTCGCATGTGTTGTTTATTATATCTGTTTGCTTTGAGTTTCCATTATGCTTTGCAGATCATGACAACCCAATGACAACTCCATTGTAAACCATTAATCAAAACGTTACGTTGATATCAACAATCTTTGATAATAATAATAATAACAATCCAACTGCCCCATACAGTGTCGTGTTGTGACTGTGAGTGAGTTGAGTTCTAAACAAACAACTTCACAACCAATACATCAGGTTACATGCTGCATCTTTAGTGCCATCTTGTGGCGTGATCTATTTGGTGCAGTTGCTGCGTTCTCTTTCATTCAATCTCGGCTCCACTCGGGTAACAGGAACCGGCGATTTCACTATCAGCTACCCGGGAACCGGGGCAGACGGTAACGCCCGGCCCCGCCCCGCGGTAAATGCTCGGAAATGGCCCCGTTACCCGGCTCGGGGCGGGTAACGGGGCGGGTAATGTCGGATCTCGGGCAGGTCCGAAGACCTCTAGAGTTGAGCATCTGGCAAGAGAAAGTGCTGTCCTTTCCAGAAAGTACACAAGGAGCACAAACGTACCTCTATAGGTGCAAATTCTCATGCTTTCTGCCGGAAGTGATCACCTTTTTCACATAATTCTCAGACTACCGGTCAAAATGACCCGCGAACCAAACTAAGGTGAAGTGAATCCGAACCGAACTTAAGGGTTAAATGGAGCATAAAAGTGAACCAGTTATACTTTGTAATAATGATGTCATATCCTAAAGTGATGTTGACTAATGACTGCCTGACTAATCTTTTCTTTTTCTTTTCTTTTTTTTCTTTTTTTTCCTTTTTTTTTTTTGCAGGGGAGATCTCTTCTCTCTCAGTGATCTCATTCCCTCTAATAAAAGGGGATCTTTTATCTTGGACATGTTATTCTGGGTGCTGGTTTCCTAAACCTGAGATGTCTTGGCTGGACAGTGATGGAAACAACATCACTGCTGAACCCTCAGTGACATGGGAACCTGTCGATCACTGTTATGTTGTCCAGAGGACTGTGACAGTGGCTCAATCAGAGCACGTCACCTGTAGAGTTCACCTACCACACTTCAACCACACTGTTGAGATACGCAGCGTCAAACCAGGTAATGAACATTTCCATCACTTTAACAGCTCCCTTGTTCAATGTCTCTCTAATAACAAACCCTGGGTGAACCCGGAGATCATTAGCCTGGAATCAGACCAATCCGTAGGTGCAAAAATAATTTCCCATGGTGGATTTGGGTCTGGCCCCGATCAATTGTGAACTCATTTCCTCACCCCGAAGACTTCGGTGACCAATCAGGGCCCGGTATTGGTCTGGTCTAAACAATTGTGTCCAGAGACCCTTGGAGAAAAACCCTTCCATATAGAAGAACCAGACTGTGTGTGTAAGATTACTGGGTACTGGTTTGTGCCCGCTTCGAATACAGGAGCACCATTATTTTGCTGTTATCAGCTCTGATCAGGACCATAAAATGGAGCCCATATTCTATATGCTAGTATGTTGTTATCAGCCATTTACCAAACATCTTCTTGTTTTTGGAGGCACGCTGTGTGAGCAGCTGCTTCCGTGGCTTGGCTGGCTATAGTCATTAGACTGTCAATCGATTTTCCCTGGATTTGCATCCTGCTCGTGTCACTTTTCTGACACCACAGACAGCTTTTCTTTTTACCGATAAATAACAGTGGCGCACCATTTCAGGCGATCTTGATCCATGTGAGACACCGCTGAGGGTAGGGTTGCCACCTTTCAGAAATTGAAATAAGGAACACCTCTTCCGGGCACGCGGTGCGTGCGTTCCGTGCACGTGGCACAGCCGCCGGCCGGCGAAAAAATGCAGTCCCAAACCCATGAAATGCATAGAATAGTTATAACTATAACACACAACATGGTATAACCTATATTGTTTTGCTGTCAAGCCACGGGTTTGTTTCTTCCCACTCGCGTCTGTACCTTTGTAGGCGTCTGTCCTTTTTTTGAGGCGGTGGAGTATTGTCTTCAGACGACATTTTTAAAGCGCGCGGTGTGCATCTGCCTGGTGGAAGGAGGAAGTTCAGTGATCACTGACTGTAACTAGGCAATGGTGATTGACAGTGACATGCAGTGCATATGCAGACAGGGGCCGGGCTAGCGGAGAGGAGAGGAGACAGTAGGCAGAGCGTAGAGCGCACCACAGCCGCAGCGACTGCGAGCCGCCTCACAGGCGGTCCTTCGTGCCTCTCCCTCCTTTTGCTGTCTTTTCCTGTGTTTTATTTCATTCATTATTGTTAAATTCTGTGTTGAGGTTTGTGTGACAGACCTTTATGGGGCATTTGGTTAAATACGGAACAAACCGCGTTCCGTATTGGTTCAATACGGAACGCATCTTTTAATTGTCCAATACGGAACGATTCCGTATTATACGGAACGGGTGGCAACCCTAGCTGAGGGCGTCGCTGCGTCGAGCGGTGTGAGCGTTGATCAACTAAGAAAATGGATGATAACAACAATGAATGCTTAGCAGAATATGGGCATTCTGGCTTCATTTTATTAGCCTGGTAAACCAGACCGCACAACACCACCCCCTGGCGGTAGTGGTGGTGTAGTACGGTCTGGCCTCGTGTGATTGAGCCCACGTGAAAGGGTTAGCCAATCAGGGCTGTAGGCTTTGGGGCATGTGGTTTGGTGCAATGACGTAAAACACAACTGCTGTAGTCCTTCTTCTGTTTCTGTAGTTCTTCACTGCCACATCAAAATTGATCTTTGGCTCACAGGACAGTTAGTGGAAGAAATATGTAACAAAAATAGGCTAATGTGTTCACTTCCGGCAGAAAGCGTGAAAATTTGCACCTAGGGGTATTGTTGTGCTCCGAATTCAAAAATTGACGGTCCCAAGCACTTTTCCCATGGGATCTGGTGGCTCTAATTCACTTACCATACTAGGGAAAAAAGACCCCCCAAAAAATCTTCTTTAAATAGCATGTGAGGGGTCTATCTAGGGGGTTTTCATGATTCTGAATCCATTGCAAGCATTTGTTTTGCACGAAAAACATTCCTTGGGCAAGAAATGGACCCTACACAACTGTGAAAAGTGATGACTCATCACTAAATCATAGTTTTGTGGGGTCCATCTCTTGCCAAAGGAATGTTTTTGTGCAAAACAAATGCACTGTTGATTTGATTGATTTCATTAAATAATGTTAACAACAGTTGTCTCATGACACATTGTGTTTCAGAGAGTGTGTGTCTCACCCCAGGAGCGGTTGCAGGGATTGTGATTACAGTGATCATCATTGTGGCGACAGCAATACTGGGATATTTCTACTGGAAAAAACAGATGCGAACTAGTATGTTTTTTTTCTTCTTTTTTTCAATTTTCTTCTAATAAATCATGTGTCTGTAAGCCCAAGGAATGTTTTTTGTGCAAAACAAATGCTGGCAATGGATTCAGCATCATGACAAACCCCTAGTTAGACCCCTCACATCCTACTTAAATACCCAGAAAAAAAATCCTCCTGTATAGAAAGTCAATGGGAGCCCAACTTGATTTGGCTGCTGTGGTGACCCCGAAGGTCGCCGTCTCGGGCGCCCTAGCTAAATCATTGGAGCATGCCCTGGGCTACATTTGTGCAATGTTTGGCGCTTTTAGACTGATTATCACGGAAAAACCCTAAGGCCTCCGACTACTAGTCCTGTGCCCGGGGGTGTGCGATGAGGGATTTAACTCCAAACTAGTAATTATTCAACTGGTTTAAGAATGTATTTTTATCTATATTTTGTTATCATTTTAGCACATACTTTACTGTACATGTATCTGTATTGTTAAAACTCTTGTTAATAAAGTATTCAATCAATCAATCAATCAATCAAACCATCCCATTCTGTTACAGAGCCCTCAAGATCCATTGAGGAGTCAAGAGAGCTGGAGCAGCTGAAAGATGACAGCATTTCTGGTCCATCACCAAAACCAGAAGAATTTCTCCATATCGGTGAGAGATGGTTGTTACAGTTAGAGGAACTTGCAAACACTGATGACCTTGAACTTACCAAAGTTACATCACCGAAACCACGAGAATGGAGCCCAGTCAGTAAAAGATGGAGGCCACAATTACAGAAGCTTGCAAACGCTGATGACTGCAACGTTAGCAGAGTTGGGAGTCTTGTGTTTGGTAATGATGTGGAATTCCGTATCGCAAAGGGAAGGGATGGGAACGAGGTCTTCTTGGGGTTAAGAGATGATGGCACCGAAGTAGCAGTGAAGAGAATGATTAAATCCGAAAAGCTGAAGAAAGAACAAGACTTGCTACTTCTTCCAGGCCTTGATCATCCTTCGATTGTACGATATGTTGACTTTATCGAGGATGAGAACTTTGTTTACCTGGTCCTTCAGTTATGTGAATACACCCTGAAAGAATACATCACTGAATGTCTTACTGAATCCAGCAGAAAATATCTAGCAAATCAGTTTCTCGAGGGTTTAAGTATTCTTCACTCACATAATCCTCCAATTCTCCACCGGGATATCAAACCCCAGAATGTCTTGATTGGTAAGTGATGGAAGAAAAAGACACCAAGAGGATAATATCATAAATCTAAGCAATGCTGAATTATTCTTGGCTCGATCTTAAGCCCTTTTGTTATATTGTTTTACCTACCCCTTGCAGATATTCATGGCAAGGCAAGATTGGCAGATTTTGGAGGAAGCCGAAGTTTACCTGAAGGACAAACAACCCTGTTCACAACAAATGCAGCTGGAACAAGATGCTGGAGGGCAAAAGAGACTTTTGATATACACGGTGTTATCCGGTTTAAAAGAAGCGCTGATATACAGGTTGTATTCTTTTAATTATTCTGGATGAGAACAATTTAATTTGTGACATTAATGTAGAAACAAAAGAAATCATACTCATTTTCATGCTTACTGCTAAGGTGTCGGGGATGTTGATTTATTACATCCTTTCTGGAGGCGAGCATCCATTTGGAGAATACCCTAGATGTGATGTCAACGTTCTGAACGGAGAGTACAGTCTGCACCATGTTCATGATGTGGTCGCCAAGGATCTCATCGAGTGGATGATCCATGAAGACCCCGAAAAAAGACCAACAGTGGAGGAATGCCTGGCTCATCCCTTCTTTTGGTCAAACCAGAGGTAAGATAGAACTAACAGTATTCATTAATTCATTCTCTGATAGCTAAATAATTATATCATCTCATCTCAATAAGTTTGATTCAATGGCAGACGAAATATACAGACTCATGGGACACATATCAGATATCAGTGTATCAGTCAATATTATCAGAATAATGTCAAATTCCTTACCAATACATTTCTTTTCTTATCAAATTCCTTTACCATTAACTTTATTAAGCTATTAAGCCACTATTCTATCATCACAATTGTTTTGTGTTTGGGCAATTGGGCCGTTTTCAGCCCAAGGAATGTTTCTCGTGCAAAACAAATGCTTCCTCACTGCTGCGTTCTTTTCTTAACAAAAACGTTTTTTAGGCAGAGAGAGAGAGAGAGAGAGAGAGAGAGAGAGAGAGAGAGAGAGAGAGAAATCAACCCTGGTCCGAAAAAATAAATTTGAAATGGCAGTGTTCGAACGTGACTGACATAACATGAGGTTGATTTTTGTAGTTACAGTACATGTTCTGAAATTCGCTCGGATATTGGTCCGGAAAAACACAGCAGTGTAGAAAGACCTTAACTTTTGGTGGCAAGTCTCTTCGTACCACCCCTTCTTTGTCTCTGATTCAATGTCTGTTCAAATCCGCCATGGAAAGGTTTCTCTTCATCCAATGGAATGGGGTAAATCCAATATGGTCCGAATGTCTTGAGTAGCATCCATATTCTTCAATAATCTACCAGAGTCTACAATAATCTACAATAATACCCACTGGTCTTTTACCCAGAAAAGTGGACTTCTTGAGAAGGATTGGAAATCTAAAGGAAGTTGAGAACTGTCAAAATGCTGACGAGGAAGTCATCACGTGGAAAGACAAAGTGAGTAGAATTTGAGAATGATTGCATTTTGCGATTTTGTTCTGTTCTGTTTTATTTATTATGTCTTTCATTTCCTCTTAAGACCCTATTTAATGCCTTTAACTAACTTTGTATATGAAATACCATGGTAACAAAAGCCTAACATGCTCACTCCCATCCTTATGTTCTGAAATGAACGTGTTTAAGTTGTCTGTTTTTTCCAGTTCCCACCTGAGTTGCTTCAGAAGTTGGGTGGCATGTCCTACCCTGAGAACTCATTTGGAATGCTGCGCTTCATACGCAATCTTCATAAGCACTAGTAAGTTGAACTGAAGTTGATGTTAAAAGCAACATGAAGTCCCACCAATCCATTTATAAATAATTCAAATATTTAAAAAAATATAAACGTGGGCACTTTCTTGGGTGTCAAAATAATCCAAGTCTGTCATTTGAATTTTAGGACAACAATAAATTAACTTGCATGTAGAGCTGAATCTTTGTTGCAGAGAGATTATTATTGTGTAATTTCATTACTGTACTACATACTGTACATGTACTGTAATACACAAAAATATGTTCCTGGCCTGAGGGGGTAATACACTTTAATGTGTACCCGTTATGATGATCATCTGTGGGTCAAGAAAGCTCTTAGACAACAGAGGAGGGGCCCACACATTTGATATTTTATTAACTTATACATTTGATTTTAGTAAATTGCTGATGACCACATGGCCCAGTTCCCAAGGGCCCCTGGCTCCGGCCCCACCGGCCCTATGGATAATCCAGTCTTGCGTGCATGTTTGTGACACCACTGCTTTGTGTTCAAAGCGCTGAGGATGAAGCTCACATCGACCTGTTGGAGAGGTTTCCTGGTCTGTTCGGAGAAGTTTACACGTTCGCCAGGAAACAAGGCTGGACCTCCAGGCCCTCCCTGAAGGACCTGTTCACAGCAGGAGATGCTCTAAAGACCTCAAACCCTCAGAGAAACACCAGTCTCAGTCAACCAGTCCAGGAGTCAGGACCCAGTCTCTGTGAGAACGAGAACACAGAGTGAGTAGACAGAAATGGTGCCATCGTATAATGATTATTAGTGAGGAGTCAAACCAGATTTGCTATTTTTGAAAAAACTTACATTATATTATACCTTTATTCAAGTAACATTCTAATACAGGACTTTTATTTTGTGTTATAGAGAATGAGATGTCACACCATTCAAAGTAATACGTAGTGTAGAGAACATAACATTCAACATTTGAGACATTTCAGAGAGATGACATGTTTGACAAAAGGGAATTTTGGGCACCTGTGCACCGATCGGTTAATCAATGTATATGTCATAAAAAACATAATGGGATTACCATGACACATGAACCGATTGAACACATGAACACAGGTTGTGTGATTTATGTATGTATGTATGTATGTATGTATGTATGTATGTATGTATGTATGTATGTATGTATTTATTTATACTTATATGCAGGATACCAGTGGGAGCATCTTTCCAAGTTTCCTTCCCTGGAGTAGGACTCCTAGAACCAGAGACGGCTGAGGAACGAGAACCAGAAGTGAGACCACGGGGACAAGTCACAGAGAAGAGACCACAGGTGACAGAAAAACAAGGACCAGAAGACATGCCAGAGGGACAAGTGACAGAAAAGAGACCACAGGTGACAGAAAAACAAGTGGAAGTGGAGAGACAACTGTCAACAGAGGCACAAGTAAGAACAAAGAGAATACATGTGACAGAAAAACAAGAATCAGAAGAGAGACGACAGGGACAAGATCCAGAAGACAGACCAGAGGAACAAGAACCAGAAGACAAACTACAGGAACAAGAACCAGAAGACAGACCAGAGGAACAAGAACCAGAAGACAGACCAGTGGAACAAGAACCAGAAGACAGACCAGTGGAACAAGAACCAGAAGACAGACCAGTGGAACAAGAACCAGAAGACAGACCAGTGGAACAAGAACCAGAAGACAGACTACAGGTGACAGAGAAACAAGACAAATCAAACCTAAGGTAATCCTGCCAAACTATAATGCAGCCGTATAAGTGTAAGTGGTTCTCAAACGTTTTTGACTCAGGGCACACTTGTAAACAGGGTTCGGAAGTAATCCCCTAGTTACTTTTGGATTACTTTTAAGCAAAACTCTATTTAATTAAATAAAACAAGTTTCACCATTGATAACCAGACAACAATTTTGAGCCTATAGTCCAGTTCTATTTGTATTTTCGTTCAAATTTTCTGGAGATTAGGACAACTATACATTTTTGGAAACTTCAGAGTGTAACAAATCAGAAAATCCATGATTCCATTTGCGCTGAAGCCAATATGGTGGTCATCTTGGGGTCATCTTTGGTCATCAGGGGCGGCATAGCTCAGGGGTAGAGAAACTGGTATTAGAGCACGAAGGGTATAAATCCCGAAGGGTTCCCAGTTCGAATCCGGGCTCCCCCTGAGTTAATGTCGAAGGGTCCTTGGGCAAGACTCTGAACCCCTAATTGCCTCCGGTGAGTAGGTTGGTGCCTTGCATGGCTTCCTCCGCCACCGGTGTATGAATGTGTGTGTGAATGGGTGAATGTAATGCACAATCTATGTAAAGCGCTTTGGATTAAAAGCGCTATATAAATGCACCATTTACCATTTACCATTTATCTTGGACTTTAAAAATGGCGACCTTTGAATATTCGTTTTTCAATATCTCGACTTCTAGAATATGTAGGATCATGATTCTAGTGGCTAAATCTAAATTTTTAGGGTCAGGAAATCCAATGGTGCTAATTAGAAATATTCACAAATGATCAATGGCACAGATTTGGGTCATCATCCTTAATGTTGGGGGCAAAAGGTAACATTTTATTATTCGTTTTTCCACTATTTTGAACTACAGTACATAGGATCATGATTACAGTGGTTAATCTAAAATTTTAAGGAAATCAATATATTATCAGAGACAGAGACAGATCATTTCTCTCATTGACACAAAATGGTGTCATTTATTTACACCCAACATTAAATTGAACCCATTACTGTAAGTTTCAAACTATCAAGTACAAACTGGTATATTTCTGCTGTCGTGGCGGGAACCTTGTAGGCCTATGAACATAGCAGTTACTTCTCAGAAAATGGAAACAATAACCTGTTCCAATGGATCCAATGGAGATATTATTTAGTCATATGCTTTTGTTAATACTTTTTGTTCTTTCAATATTCATAAACCCACAGAAAAACACTTTCAGTGAGGGGGAAGCAAAGGGACCAGGTGGAGATCGACGTAGTCAAAGGGGCAGCATGGGTCAGAGTTCTGAGTGGGAAATCTGCGTGGCGCCTGGTTCTAGTCATAGTCTGTGGGTCCTGTCCTGATCCAAACACTGGGGATCTGTCCAAACAGGCTGGAATACAAGGGCGTTAGGCAAGGGTCAAATCCAGATGCAGGCAGGGGTCAAAACTGGCACAAATACAGGTTATAGTAAGCTAGAATAAATCAGCAGGCAGAGAATAGTGGAATATGTGAGGCAATAAATGCTCTGGCTACTCAGTGGAAACAGGCAAGCTTAACTGTAGAAATAGCAAGAACACAGTAATCTATACATCATCCTCAATATCATCATTGCTGTCACTAGTCATTGTATCTTGACAGTCTTCATTGTGACATCAATAAATGCTAAGACAGTGACATCTGACCATCTCAATGATTGCCTCTGGTACTGGGAGGGACTCAGTTGTAACTGATTTCAGCTGGCCATCCTCATCCTTGAAATAGCCATTGCTGAGTGGGTCAAGGTACTGGAGAGGAGGGTCCGGTCGATAGTTGAACCTCGGATCGAGGAGGAGCAATGTGGTTTTCGTCCTGGCCGTGGAACCATGGACCATCTCTTTACCCTCTCTGGGGTGCTAGAGGGGGCATGGGAGTTTGCCCAACCAGTCCACATGTGTTTTGTGGATTTGGAAAAGGCTTACGACCGTGTCCCCCGAGGTATCCTGTGGGGGGTGCTCCAGGAGTATGGGGTTGATGGCGCGTTGCTAAGGGCCATTCAATCCCTGTACCGAAGGAGTGTGAGTCTGGTCCGTGTAGCCGGCAGTAAGTCGGACCTGTTTCCGGTGGGAGTTGGACTCCGCCAAGGCTGCCCTTTGTCACCGGTTCTGTTCATAATTTTTATGGACAGAATTTCTAGGCGCAGCCGGGGGGCGGAGGGTGTCGAGTTCGGTGGCGGGAGGATCTCATCCCTGCTTTTTGCGGATGATGTGATCCTCTTTGCTGCTTCGAGCAACGACCTCCAGCTCTCCCTGGGGCGGTTCGCCGCCGAGTGTGAAGCGGCCGGGATGAGGATCAGCACCTCCAAGTCCGAGGCTATGGTTCTCAGCCGGAAAAGGGTGGAGTGCCCACTCCAGGTCGGGGAGGTGGCCCTGCTTCAAGTGGAGGAGTTCAAGTACCTCGGGATCTTGTTCACGAGTGATGGAAGGAGGGAGCGGGAGATTGACAGGCGGATCGGGGCAGCGTCCGCAGTAATGCGGACGCTGCACCGGTCCGTTGTGGTGAAAAGAGAGCTGAGCCGCAAGGCAAAGCTCTCGATTTACCGGGCAGTCTACGTCCCAATCCTCACCTATGGTCATGAGCTTTGGGTAATGACCGAAAGAATGAGGTCGCGAGTACAAGCGGCCGAAATGAGTTTCCTCCGCAGGGTGTCTGGGCTAAGCCTTAGAGATAGGGTGAGGAACTCAGACATCCGGGAGGGACTCGGAGTAGAGCCGCTGCTCCTACACGTCGAGAGGAGCCAGTTGAGGTGGGTCGGGCATCTGGTTAGGATGCCTCCCGGACGCTTCCCTGGGGAAGTGTTTCGGGCACGTCCAACCGGGAGGAGACCTCGGGGTCGACCCAGAACACGCTGGAGAGATTATATCTCTCAGCTGGCCTGGGAACGCCTCGGGATCCCCCCGGAGGAGCTGGTGGAAGTGGCTGGGGAGAGGACTGTCTGGGCTTCCCTGCTGAGGATACTGCCCCCGCGACCCGGACCCTGACCGGAAAAGCGGAAGAAGACGAGTACGAGTACGAGTACGAGTACGAGTGGGTCAAGGAACTCCTACTGAGCTACATGTGCCTGACTCCACACTCTGGCCTCGATATGGACTCTATGCTGCGTAAGAGCACCAAGTGTGGGTGGAAGCTTGTCCCCTTCTGCCTTGTGTTTGCAGAATAGATGCCATCTCAGTTCAGGGGTGTTTCCCCTTTGGTAAGTATGCAGTGCATACAAACTTAAGCCCCCTTTCCACTGCAAAGTGGAACCAGAACTTTCCAGAACCTGAACCTATTTTTTTGGTTCTGGTTTTGTTTCCATAGCTCACAGCCTGGTTCCAGACAAGGTTCCTGGAACCTTTTTTCGGTCCTGCTCCTGAAGTAGAACTTGAGTTCTGGGAACCTATGGGCGGGGCCAGCAGCGTTGCTGCTCGGACACCAGTTAGTTCTAGTTATATGGAAACAAAAGCAGAAGTTCTGATTCTATTTCTGGGTCGGCCCTACAGTGGAAATGGGGCTTTAGTTACTGTAGTTTGAAGATCCTCTTTTACATCACTGGTTTAAGAAAGCATCTTCAGAGCCTTGAGGACAACACATCTGTGTCTAGGGAGAAGAACATTAGCTGTGCATCAAAGAGTTTGCTATATGAAGCCAGAACTGTAAGGTGGATCAACAAGGTGTCTGCTTCTTCATGGTTGTTGGCTTTAAAGTGCAGTTCACTGTTACTCTTTGTGTGTCCTATAGCAGACGCAATGACAAGCATGGGGGAGTCTTTGCTGTATTCAATGGTCTTTGATGTCAGATTAGATCACCATTTGTTTGGTCATGAGAAAGTAAACCGCTCATAGGAGCAAAAGCTTTGCCAGGATTTCATGCCTTTACAGGAGCAGACAACACTGGGAACACTGAGATTTTGATAGGCAAATCTACATGGTGGAACAGCTACCTCAAAGCTGGTGATGATGTCCTCAAGGCACTGAAGATGCTTTCGCAAACCAGTGATGTAACAGAGGATCTATTAACTACAGTAGCTAAGTTTGTATGCACAACTTACCGAAGGTAAGCTGAGATATGGCATCTATTCTGCAAACACATGGCAGAAGGGGACAAGCTTCCACTCACACTTGATGCTCTTAAGCAACATGTCCTAAGAGTCCATATCGAGGCCAGAGTGTGGAGTCAGGCATGTACTGTAGCTCAGCAGGAGTTCCTTAACCCACTCAACAATGGCTATTACAAGAACGAGGATGGCCAGCTGAAACAAAAGAGTCTCTCCCAGCAATCATTGAGATGGTCAGATGTCACTGCAAAAAGCAGACTGTCACATAGATGTTCTTGCAGATCAGTGGAGCTACCCTCTATGGAATTATGTCAGTGTAGTACTGACTTCCAAAACGATGAAGGCTGTCAAGATAAATTGGCTAGTGACAGCAATGATAACATTGAGGATGATGTACCGGTATAGACAACCTCTTGCTATATTGCTACAGGTAAGTATAACTGTTTCCACTGAGTGTATTTATTGCCTCACTTATTCCACTATTCTCTGCCTGCTGATATATTCTAGCTTGCTATAACCTGTATTTATGTCCGTTTTTTACCCCTGCCTGTATCTAGATTTGACCCTTGCCTAACGCCCTTGTATTCCAGCCTGTTTGGATAGATCCCCAGTGTTTGGACCAGGACCAGACCCACAGACTACGATTAGCCTTATCCCTCTTGGACCAGGCGCCACGCGGATTGCCCACACAACTCTGAACTATGCTGCCCCTTTGACTACGTCCCCACCTGGTCCCTTTGCCTTCTCCCCTCCAGCTTTTGTTTAATTAAATCCATTGAACTTTGCACCTGCCTCTTAGCCTGCTTTTGGGTCCTATATCTGTTTGGTGCCAGTTTTTGCTATTTGTGGAAGAACTATTCACTGAAATTGTCTGTATGTGGGGTTTATGAATATTGAAAGAACAAAAAGTATTAACAAGAGCATATGACAAATATCTTCATTGGATCCATTGGGACAGGTTATTGTTTCCATTTTCTGAGAAGTAACTGCTTTGTTCATACAAGGTTTCCAACCGACAGCAACAATGTACCAGTTTCTACTTGATAGTTTGAAACTTAATCAATTCAATTTACTGTTGGGTGTAAATAAATGACACAATTTTGTGTCATTGAGAGAAATCATCTGTCTTTGTCTCTTCAGATAATATATTGATTTCCTAAAAATGTTAGATTAACCACTGGTATCATGATCCTATGTAATATACCGGTAGTTCAAAATAGTGGAAAAGGGAATATTAAAATGTTACCTTTTGCCCCCAAAATTAAGGATGATGACCCAAATATGTGCCATTGATCATTTGTAAATATTTCTAATTGGTCCCATTGGATTTCCTGACCCTAAAAATGTTGATTTAGCCACTAGAATCATGATCCTACATAATCTAGAAGTCGAGATATTGAAAAACGAATATTCAAAGGTTGCCATTTTTAAAGTCCAAGATGACCACCATATTGGCTTCAGCGCAAATGGAAAAATGGATTTTCTGATTTGTTATACCCTGAAGTTTCCAAAAATGTATAGTTTTCCTAATCTCCAGAAAATTTGAACGAACCTTCATTTTTGGACAAATGAAACTGGACTACTATGAAATTAAGAAAAGGACATCAGAAATATGGTTTACATTTGACCTCTCTAAAGACTGAACAGTAGGAAAAACATTAATAGAGCCCTCAGCTCTATAAAATAACATTGATACCATAGGCTACTCCAGTACTCCTTCAATACATTCTTCATTATTTATTTTTTATAGTTGGTCAGAACTCTGCCATCCACTTGACTTAGAACATTTTTAAAAATATATTTTATAGTTATAGTTCTCAATGTGAATGGCCATTTATACAGCATTGTTTTTCATTCTCTTGTCTCAGTCACTCTGCTTACTACAGTATAGCACTTATGAAGAATTTCAACTTTAAATATTGACAATTAAAAACAAACAATGCAATTTTTAGAAGGTTCGAATATTTTTGCCTGGGCGCCCACTGGCCTAGCATTGGTACAGGCACATACCACTGCCACATAGGCATGGATGCCTGGCCGCGTCGCTGGCTCTATTCCCGATCAGGAAAACCTGTGCCACGTGTCGCTCCCCATCTCTCCCCCCATTTCCTGTCAGTCTACTGTTCCATCAATAAAGGCATAAAAGCCCAAAAACTAAATCTTAAAAAAAAAAAAAAATAGAACAAGAATAGAACGATATAATTTGCACTACATTTAATTTACTTCAAATACAGTATTTGCTTATAGACATACTGTAAGGCAAGTGACCTGTTTACTGGAAAATAATATTGAAGAAAAACTTAACTGGTTAATAATGTACTGTCACTTTAAGAGATATATACTTCATCGTACGGTGCGGCGGTGTCACACATCAAAAATAGCCGAGCTTCACACCGCGTTGTGAGCTTGTAGATCTGCTTTTTTCAACAACAGTAGAGAGAGAGAAGGTGTGTGTGTGTGTGTGTAAACTAATAATCTAATACCATTAAGACTCCCTAATCGGGAGATAAGCGACCTTCAGGTTGCATACACAAACTTTAGAAGGCAATGGTAGCCAATCAGGAGGGAATATGGGAAATGGGACAGATCCATGTTGTTTACATGACTTGATACTGTGTACCGCTTTGTGTGATTTTAGGGCAAAATCTGTAGGAGCAGTGTCCAAAAATGTTGTAAGAATTGGCCTCATGGTGGCGCTAGAAGAGGGTCATGTGAGAAATGAGGGGTGGAGGTTGTGGTTTGGCAGCCAAGGAGTGTGTGGCATGGATAGGGCAACGGTGGCGGAGATATGAGTAGGGCAAAAGTGTGACGTGACGGACGGACAGACAGACAGACTGATTGACAGACTGACAGCCGGTGGGGGTTTTGATAGTAACTGCGACCTGGCGGTCGCAATTATTCACTGCTTCACTCCAGTGAGACCCATTTGATATCTTTCAGAACAGTAGCAATTCACGTCACCACAGTGCGTTAAATCAGGAGCATTACTAGTAAGACACCTCAGGGTGACATGCGACCTCGCCACCATTTGGCCAAGCACAGCGTTTCTCTGACGATTCTAGTTGTTGTCATTCTGGGGGGAGTTTGTTCATGTTTTTGTGAGGGTATCAACCCTAGGAGACACGGGGAGAACATGGAAACTCCACACAGAAAGGCCCTATCGCCAACCACACCTAGGGTGTGGGCGCTGATGATGCGGAGGGAGGAACACGCCGCCCATATATGTCCTTAATATTGATAACATAATATCCTTAATAATGTCCTTAATATTGACAATATAGGAATCTCCATATATGGGCATAAAACGTACATAAGTAATGCCAAGCAGGGCCTTGGTGAGTTAGGGCCTTGGTTTGATGCCTGTGGATCTCCATATATGGGCATAAGGGGGTACCCTAACATTCTCATTTTCGGCCTGGGATTTATGACATCAGAAATCTTCATGTAGGGCATAAAAGGTATTTTTTTCTTTTTCTGGGAATGACCATATATGGACTTTTTATTTTATGTTATCCTTTAACACATGGGCTGCTAAGGTTTATAACATTTATAGCTGTTGCTGCAGCTACCATTGACTTACGCTTTGTTTTGACGAGCCCCGCAAGCTTCGTGCGTGTGCACGTGCGTGTCCAGAGAAGATTGAGGAGGATAATCCATTTGTTTACAAACGCTCGCGAAACTAAAATCCAAAAATCGCGGTAAAATCGCGGTAAAGTGTCGCCGTGAAAACAATCAGCTCTCTGCTTCCATGGGGCTGTTTTCATCTCATTCTTAGATAAAGCCGTTCTTATGTTTCAAAGTAGAATCTAAAGCCATGTTAAGTCCTTCCGTGAGGGGAGAGCCAGAGGGGCTGCCTGTACTGGCTGGGTGACGTAATGGACTCAGGTCATACAAAGGGCAGCTGCAGTCTCAAAAAGTTAACTGTTTGTTGCCTCGTCCGTGAACGAGATAACTTCCTGTGGCAGGGGGACACCTAGTGGCCTTAACTCATCCCTGAACGAGTTTGGCGACATGGGTGTTAATATGTATCCATATACATACAATATATGTTATGCCCATGGAGATGGGCATAAAAAATCGTACGTTAATTAGTAATGCCAAGTAGGGCCTTGGTGAGTTAGGGCCTTGGTTTGATGCCTTTGGATCTCCATATATGGGCCATATACGGTACCCTAACATTCTCAGTTTTGACCTGGAATTTATTACATCAGAAATCTCCATGTATGGACATAAACGTTTTTTTTTCTTTTATTATGGACTTTTATACCCTGAGAAATCTCGTAGCTTGTCTGACTGTCAGTACAGGAAGTGATGTCACGTGACATCCTTTTTATGCCCATATATGAGTCATTCTGTACCACATCACTGTGACTCACTGACATCACACTGACATCTCTTCCTGTACAGCCAGACAGACAGACAGACAGACAGACAGACAGACAGACAGACAGTCAGACAGACGAGCTACGAGGTTTTTCAGGGTATAATGCGACCTTCGGTCGCAATAAACCTTCCCTGCATCCATGATCATTCCCAACTGATTCACACAGGGCAAAATAAATCACCACGGTTGGCACATCTAATGCCACGGATATGAGACCCTGTACTGTGCTATATAAATTAACTGTGTTATACAAATAAACTTTGATTGATTGATTGATTGATTGTACTCTGTAGTGTAGAATGAAGAATTAATCAACTATCTTATGCTGTTCCTTGCCTTCCTTTACAAGACCTTTCAAAATAGAATGTCTTATTTTGCATGGATCTGTTCATTTGTTCTAGACTCTCCTCTGATGATGTAGATGATTCCAACATGGACATTGTGAGTAGAACCAGCTCCTCTACAGAATAATCACACAGACTGAACATCAGGAAAGTCACTGTTTATTTCCTGTCTGCTTTGTGTCTTTCAGAGCCATTTTGAGCCCATCTTGCAGCAGACAGAACAGTCAACCAATCAATACAGGTCAGTCATCCAAAACAGCTTCCTCTATAGATGTAGGAGCTGTCTTTAAACCAATTTGCTGTAAATTAGATTTAAATTTATACGTGGTAATTTAATTGACCACGTATAAAAGAGAAATGATTTCGATTTTAAAATAAAGATCCTCTCTCTCACACTTCTGCCAGTGTGCCAGTGATCACCCTCCCCTGTGCCAATGTTGGCACTCTTTCCTAAGGTTGTACTACCCCTGATTTATAGGAAGATTATCCCAATAAAACATTCTGTTTTGTGTGACAGGTTCCTGTTCTCCAAGGCGGGGCTGTTCCAGTGCAAGGTGACAGGGTTGAGGTTTGGAGCGACAAGGAAAGGAGAGGTCCTCTACACGAAGGTTCAGTGGGAGAAAAAATGGCTCCATTCAACAGGAAGGACTCCTGCAGGTCCTCTGTTTGACATCCAGTGTCCTCAGCAGTGTGTCAGCCTGCTACACCTGCCACACTGTTACATCACACCTGGTGAGTTAGAATGTGTAAATAAGATATGTAGAAATGTAATACTCATAAGATTAATTATGTGTGAATGTGATCCTTGTGGGGTCCAACCTATGTTCCCCAGGTTCTATGTTCCCCGCTCTATGTTCCCCACCTCACAGCATTAGGCCGGATTTAGACTGCAGTCAAATCTGATCTTTTGGCCCGACTTTTCACACTGCATTTGCAAGTGACCAGATCTGATCTGTGCGTTCTGACTGATTTTAACAGCGGCATCCCAAAGCTGCCCTGCGTCTACATATCTGCTTTGGTTACTGTGGTAACGACGTTGGCGTCATGACGTTACGTTATGTTCAGGAAATGCGGCATAACAGACAAGCGACAACAACAAAAACAAACACACGTTACAATATTGTTTTTCCTCTCTTCTTTTCTTTACTCTTGTGTTTCGCTCTTCTCTCTGGTTTTATCTATTTAGCTCACATGTTTTCTCTCTCCTCTCTTGTTTTTCCTCATGTGCTGAGCGCGCTGTAATATGCGCTGTAATCATTGCAAGTGATGTGTCGTTCATGAGTGATTCGTTCATAAGAATCAAATCATTAGCATGACTCGTGAACGATTCGTTCAAATCCCTGAAATGGGTCGTTCACACTTTCGGTCACACCCCCGCCCCTCCCCCTAATAGCCCCAGCCGGCAGACGGGACGCGACGGCGGGCTGTACTCGCGATGTAATAAAAACGCTCCCGCGATTGTGTTTTTTCACGGGACGATCGCGCTATGAACAAATCATTTGAACGAATCATTACCGTGAACTTGAACTAAATGATCCGTTCACTGAAATGAACGGGATTGCCCATCAAGTCGCACTCTGTAATGACGTCGGTGCTCCGCGCTCGGGTCACGCAGCAAGTGACGTTTGGTCAGTTTGATGTGACTTGCATATAACTCTATGGGGTGGATGTGGTTGCTGCTTTCAGACTGAGTCAGATCCTCAGATCCGGATCCGGATCGGATTTGAAACCACCTCTGGATGTGGTTTTTCAAAATCGGATTTCATGTGACCTGCATGTGACATGTTTGGATTTAGACTATTTAAAAAAAATCGGATTCCACTTTTGAAGTGACTCAGATCTGATTCAGGCTAGATTTCAGTGGCAGTGTAAAGCCGGCCTTAGTTTTAGTGAGGTTATGGTTAGGGTTAGGGGTAGGGGTAGGTTTAGGTGGTAAGAAAGTGGGGAACATAGAACCTGGGGAACATAGAACCTTGGGAACATAGGTACGGTCCCATACTCGTTATACCAGTAAGACGAAAAGCGTGTGTGCGTGTATGCGCGTGCGTGCGTGCGTGCGTGTGTGTGCTTGTTTTCACAGGTGATCTGTGTGTGGGCCACATCACAGATGAGGGGGTGGAACTCTTAGAACCACTGAGAGTGACCCAGACTCATGTGGTTGTAAATGTGACCAACCTGTCTAACTTTGGGATCCTGGAGAGGATTGTGAACCTCTTTAAAACACAACCAACACGTGCTCAGGTTCTGCTGTTCCTCACACCACCGGGACTTGAGGGACGGATTCTAAATGTATTTCTGCTGCCGGAAGATGTCTCACACAAAGAGGTAAAATGTTGATTGTTTGTAGACATAGGACCCTGCCTTACCTTACTTACTTAATTAGGCCTTTGTATTCCTTTCGGAACATAGGCCATTGATGAATCGTTTCCACCCTCGTCTGTCTTGGGCCATCCTCTCCAGCTGTTTCCACGTCGGTCCCTTCTCCTTCACTTCCTGCTCTGTGCTTCTTCTCCAGGTATTTTTGGGTCTTCCTCTGCTCCGCTTGCCTTGTGGGTTCCATGTTATCGCCTGTTTGGTTATTGACGTTTCGCTTTTCCTTAGTGTATGACCAATCCAGCTCCACTTTCTCCTCAACAGCTGTACCTCTATTGTTTCCTGGTTGGTGCGTTCCCACAGGTTGATGTTATTAATGCGATTGGGCCAAGATCCTCAGGATGCATCTTAGGCAGTGGTTGGTGAATGTTTGCAGTTTATTGGTTTATTGGTCCTCCAGGTTTCAGATCCATACATGAGTACGGATTTTACATTGGAGTTGAAGATCTTGAGCTTGGTATTGAGTGAGATGTTTTTGGTTTTCCAGATCTTATTTAATATGTTGAATGTGGTTCTTGCTTTTTCTATTCTTGCTTTGACATCCTCCTCTGTCCCACCGTCCACAGCTAGAACACTTCCCAGATATGTAAATTTGTTGACCTCTTCCAGTGTCTGGTCCCCGATGGTTATGGGATTTGTGCTTTTGTTATTGATGCGCATTATTTTGGTCCGGCTGCTGTTGTTTCTAGCAGTTGGGATTTCTCTTGCATCTGTTGGTGTCTATGGGAGAGTAGTGCGATGTCATCCGCGAAGTCGAGGTCCTCTAGCTGTTGTGTCAGACTCCATTGGATGCCTGTCTTTTTATTATGGGTTGTTTGTTTCATGGTCCAGTCGATGCAGAGGAGGAAGAGGGGGGAAAGCAGGCAGCCCTGTTTTACCCCAGTGAGCACTGTGAATGTTTCTTGTGCATGTCCCTGGTGGAGAACTTGGCATTGCATGTCCTGATATGTGTTCTTGATGATGTTAATGTGTTTGGGACCCCTTATCCCAAAACCTTTGGGGCATTTCTTCTACTTTGAAAACAGTAAAAACAAAAACAAAAACAAAAAAAGGGGGAGGGGGGGAGAAAGATGAAAAAAAAAATGTTCAAATAGCTGATCTACAAGCTCACAACGTGTCGATGAAGATCGGCTAGTTGAACTATTTGAAAATGTTTTTCAACACAGTAGGTGTGAGCACTTTTGACAACCATTATAGTTTATAGCCTAAAGAATTATCATGATTTTAACCCTCGTCAAAATGTGTTGTTGTCATTGTAGGTGAAAGAACAACATGATGAGGATAGACAACTCAAGACCACCTCTGACTGTAATCTTACAGTCAACCAACGCTACAAGCTGGAATGTTCTGATCCTTCATATGAAGTACACCCCAAGGTATCTAACATCAATACTACAACCTCACAACTGGGGCGTCGGAAATAACACTATACACGGGACACTTAATTCAATCGCTCTAGGCTTTGATTTCATTTCAATGAAACCATATTTGATCAACATAACGATCACCCACATGTTACTGTTTATAGGGAATGTTATATTATTCTAAACCTGTAGTTATTTCTTGAGCAATGGATGAATAAAACTGAAGTGTATTGACTGTTATGACAGACAGACAGACAGACAGACAGACAGACAGACAGACAGACAGACAGACAGACAGACAGACAGACAGACCCTATTCACTCAGCCACCCATGAGACACGCAACTTAAAACTGAACTTTATTTTTTTGTATTTAAGATATTTGATAGTGATTAGTTTGTTTTTAATCTACTACTTCTAGAAACCTCCCATGCAAAGTGCTAGTCTAGTCAGTAGTCAGCTCATAAGGCTGAGGGAACTTGAGTATGCTCCCATGTAATATTTTGATTGTTTGCTGTCTGTCACATGCTTGTTTGAGTTTAGTTTTAGTTTAGTTTAGTTTATTTGAACTAACCCTAACCCTAACTCACATACATTTATATAAGTCATACATCCACATAATCATTGTTTCAGGTGATCAAAAGGAATAGGCTGAAGCTAAAAAGCTTATGAATGCCTATCCTACGTATTCATGGATTAAATACATTGATTTGTTTATAAGAGTGTTCAAATTTACCATATAAAGAGAATGTAAATAGAAAGAAATTGCAATTTCATGCCCAAAACACATAAGCATAATAACAGATCAAGGAGTGCCTATTCAACATATTCATGGTTTAGAAAGCGGTAACAGGTTGAAGGATTTTACAGGCTCACCATATAACAAAAAAAAAGTAACTACAGATAAAGGAAACTTAATAAAGGGAAACCCATATACATCAACAATATCATCAGAAATATGTTATAATAGTATACAAGTTCACCTTCTAAAGAGAATGGGCACAGGTAGAGAGCCTATGTTGTGTTCTCATTCCCATTCCCAACGATTCTTCTGAAATATTTACTTAATCTACTGGACTATAGAGGCTATGCACATGCTTAAAGTGAATGGCAACTCGAGTGGCAAAGTGAGTTTAATGTCGTTTAATACAATCAGATAGGACTTTTCTGTTTGGATGTGAGGGCCGTCAAGGCCAGAAAGTAGTTGTTTTGCCACTCAGTAGGGGTTCCCTCATAACTTCCTGGTATGATGATGTCATGTGCATACCCTCTATTCAAAGATTGATATAAAAATGATCTACCCTAAGGCCACAGTGGCCTTTATGCCTGTCCACACTGCCCCAGTGTGTCCGGCTGATTTCACTGTTTTCCTTTTTTCTACTTCAACTACTATGTGTATGTGTTTTCAGACTGCGGAATATCGTCTGAACCATGGACCAAATTTCCATCCAGCATTTGAAGTGGCGATCGATCTCAATGCAAGAGTCATCCCATTGAAATTGCTGGGACCCGATGAAGTGGAAGTTTGGGAGAACAAGATCAACCTGAAATGTAAAGGCAGAATTTTATCTTATTATGAGATATAGTGGAATAGTTCTTTTATATTTAAACATTCATTTCTTCCCCATTATGTTGCCTTAACTTAAGTTTAAGAATTACTGCCTTTGAGTTCATAAGCCTAGTGCAGCCATTGAGTTTGTACGACTGCTGTTGTATCCTAATGGCTCTCCTGACATTGAGGAGCCCCCACCGAGAGGATGTACTGTTGTATCCTACTGACTCACCTGCCAGTGAGGAGCCCCCACCGGGAGGACGTACTGTTGTATCCTACTGGTTCTCCTGCCAGTGAGGAGCCCCCACCGGGAGGACGTACCATTGTATCCTGCCAGTGAGGAGCCCTCACCGGGAGGACTTACTGTTACCTCCTGCCTTAAGCCGACATCATAGTCGCCTCGGCGGTGGAAGGCTTTACACCGCGGTGTAGTCTTTTCGAGTCTTTTTGAGTCATGAAACTACAACGTTACATCATTCCTCGTGGTGGAGAGCTTTCCACCGCGAGTTCCAACGCATCTCTCTGTTTTTACTATCAGACAGACAGGCTCTACACCTCGTTCACTGATTGGTCAATCTAGACTAGTCAGTCACGTTGAATAGGACTCCACCGTGGCGTACTATGATGTCCTGCACTTATTTTCTGACTTGAGGTGGAGAGCTTTCTACCAGTGGATAGCTCTCCACCGTACACTCTGATACGGGCTTTACCTGCCAATGTTATTCAACATTCCCCACTGACAGGCTCCACCCCCTGAGACTAAGCTCACCCACCCCTGTCAATGTCACATTCTGTCTCTTACCAGGGTTAGAGGTTACCTGGTTATTTGACACAAAAGAAATGGCTTGAGCCAATTCTATCCGGTGGAACACTGCCATAGGTAGGCCCCAGGCCTGGTGGAGATCTGTACTCCAGAGAGCACCCCTTTCTTGCTTCTTGTGACTGTGACAGAGATTAGTGACATACTGTAACAACAGTTTGTTTCCAACTTTCCTAGGCCATATTATTTAATTTCAACACTCTGTATTGTTTTTCTTGCAGTACGGCCTGAAGGAAGGGCATCTGTCTCAGGTGAGTGCTGTTGAGTATTAGCCTACTTAATATCATAGGGAAGGGAATCTGTAGGGATTAAATGGGTATTAAATAATGCTATTAGTATTGGGGGTAGACATTACATGCCCACATGGGCATTTAAAGTCATACTGATAATGTCATCTGTAACTGTCATCAGTACTTACAGATCCTGTAATACTGACATTAAAACTCACTGAATGCCACCCTTTAATACAAATCTACAAAACTGGTGCCAGCCATTTTGTTTAATTTTACCTTTTTATGGGGGCCAAAATCATATTTTGTACTTAAATTACATATATAAATCTATGCTTCTATCGAAAGCCACACTACCCCTCTTACAATGGAAAAATGTATATATATATATATATATATATATATATATATATATATATATATATATATATATATATATATATATATATCCTATCATTAGATTTGGGCTTCAATAGAACATGTGTAAGATGTCTTGATCATTATGATATGTTTATGCTGTCATTGGGACTGTGTGTTCTCTAGAGTGCAATGGCCTTTGAAAACCACCAGGTGGTGTTCTCCTACTATCTGATCGTCAAATAGAAGAAGAAAAAGACACTTTTATTTTTTTGGACCGGGGCCTATCTGTTTACATTTTGGCCAGGCCTTTTTGCTAACATGCTATAACAGTTCCGAGCCTGCGATCGCTATCAAGGGCTCGTTCAATCGCTGGATGGCACCGTTAGAACGGCGTTATTTTTTCCTTTCGAATGAGTACTCTTACTTCGTCTGGGAAGCATGGGAAGTGTATAAACGAACGTTTATAGTTAACGTTAAGGTGGTAGGAACCAATGTTCGGTTTTACCATCCGGACAGTGTTTCCCGTCGGACTGTGTTTCCCGGTGCTACAGTCAAATCGGTCCGGTCACGGAGCCTAACGGCATAAGTTTAGAGCGGATTTTTTAAATTACAATTAGATTATGAAAGATAAAACTTTTGATTAATTAAAAAGACGTAAAGTGTGTAATTGGCACTACAGATCAAAGACTTATAGTGCGTAATTGGCGTTCAGAGAGTTTAATGGTGTTGTCATAGTAATGTCAGTAATACCAGTTTTCTTATACAATCTGTTGTCTTTTCTGACACATTGTAACAGTAGACCAGCATGCATCTGCCGAGGCTCCAGTTAACAATAGTCACACAAAACATGTTTAACTACCTCCATGCATTATGAGGTCATAGAGTCAAATCCACCGTGGTGCATCCGGCTTTGTCGAGCGTTTATACAAACACGATTGGCCCCGTATTCGGGGTGGGAAGCCAGGCGGGGAGGAGGGTGATACTGGTCATTGCATGTACTCCTACGGGCTGGGGGTGGGAGTACATGCAACATGGGTGGGAGGAGTAGGACCAAGGCTCTATGTCCTCCTGGTGGGGGACTCCTCACTGGTGAGTCAGTAGGAGACGACAAAAAAATATATATTTAGGTTTTATCCACCAGCAACGATACATTTGAACACTGGAAATGATCATGAAACTTGTAGGAACCAATCATTAACAGACTCTTATATTGTCTAATATCATTTCCCAAAAACTGAGTCTAGGCCTTTACACAGCACACATGTCCTAATATTTCAGTAACTGAGGTATGTAGGATTTCCATTTTAAAGTTTAAGCAAGTTTCACCAACAACCGAATCTTCATTCCTCTTTGCTTCAGAGAAACACTTTGTCGACCGACACCGGCGTATCCTGATCGACAATGTAATCATGGTGGATCCCATCCTAGATCTACTCCTTGAGGAGGAGATCATCACCTTAGAGAGCTACAATAAAGTGAGGTCTAAGTCCACCCGTGAGGACATGATGAGGGAACTCTATACTTTACTGAACTCCAGAAAAGCCAAAGACATTTTCCACAAAGGTCTAGAGGAACATGAGAAGCCTCTCCTTGATGAACTGTAAGTGATTAAATCAGTGTTATGTATTCCATGCATTCTCATTAATCGTTCTCTTTCCAAGAACTCCAAACAACGGGCCTGATTCACTAAGCTGTTCTTAAATAGTGCCTAAATAAAGTGATATAAAAGAGGTGTGTATTTTTGAGAAGCACAATCTTACGTGCGATTCACCCAGGGGTCACAAATATACTGTATCTGTACACAACAAAGGTGTCGGTTGGAAGGACTTGTCCATGGTAAAATGTATTTGTTTTACAGACCATTTATCACCATTATTATGTTCTTATTTTGATCTTAATACCCAATAACTGGATGTCAGGTCTCCAGGTTATGGCCATTCAGGGATATCTCTGCATGTGTTCCTGGTAATATTATTGTCCAATCATTTTGTACAGTATGTCCGTGGCAAAAACTGTATTTAAAAAAAAGAAGAAAAAAAAAAACAGCAGCCAACATGGTGATGTGCCCTGGATTCGCCAAACCGCCTGTACAGCCTTGATTTATTATTTATTACAAAAGTATTCTTAATGTCAATAATATTTCTACATATAATGTGGTCATTAACTGCAGCTCATTTCCTCTTAGGAAGTAAGTGATGCTGTGATGGAGCAGGAGTTTTAATGTCCCGGCTGGGCTTCCCTGCTTGTCCAAAAGTCGTCGCCTCATCTTGTCCTTTTGCCCGTCATCCCTGCATTGCCTTCATCTTCTAGCAGCACTAGTGGGTTTATCCTGTGTTTCAGTCTTTGTACAGTGCTTGTTCACGAGAAAGCCTGTTTTCACATTCATTTTCACCAAAAAATGTTGACGCAGCCAAGTTCTCCACAGCTACGAGCTCACTAGCTTGTACGGAAATTCAGAAGGACATGTAGCAGGATCAGGAAACAGAGAAATGGGCGTTATCCAGAACAATTTAACATGGGAGCCAAGGGAGATTCATTTTTTGATGTCCGGTTTGAACTGTTTCTGGGTCAAATCAAAACTTTTTTTTCGAGCAGATCAACACCAGCATAATTTTGGATTGAATGAAATAAAACAAATATCTCGGGAATCTCGGGCATTTACTTGGCCTGGACCAACGGGAATCTTGTCACGGGGCAGTCAATGAGATAATCTAGTGATTATGGAAATATAATAGCACCTTGTGTCTCTGATGTGGGATATACATTCATCTGTTGATCATGTAAATATCACAGTATTGGGTCTCTGATGTACATATATTCATGTATGTTTGATTTTAGCCCTGTTTGGAACCTCTCCCTTCACTGTATAGCTCTGAGAAGAGGGTGCCGGCAGTTGACGGCCATATCCAAAAAGTAAAGGTCGCCCCCCCTGCAAACTTAAGGGTTGAAACAAGCCTTTAAATCGCTTATTTAGTCAGTCTGTGGCCAGGCAGTCAACCCCCATCTGCATGTGCTGTATTGCTGTAAGATTGCATTGGGAAAAAACTGGGAACACTGTATATTTGACCTGTTGTATGTTTGATCATGTAATTATCCCAGTACCAGTCTTGTGCCTTTGCATATAAACCTTTATTCTTCATTGAGATTTTTGTATAAAGCTTTATACTTGATTTAGTCTCTTGTCCTACTGCTCTCATCCTCATGTTGGTGCTTGACTATAGGCTCCCAGCAGCCACAATAAACCTACAGTAGAGACTATGAATCTGCATCTAAGTGTCAACATCCTTCATTAGAAGTCCATTCATGAAACAGTAAAAGTCCTTTTATATCTGACTGTATTGATATTTAAGGGAATGTAAGGAAAATAGACAGCACTCTGTCGAGGTGCCAACTAGGTTTCAGCTTAATTCACAGGTTACCACTTAAGCCCCATTTCGAAAATGGCAAAAAGAGTTGATCTACAAGCTCTCAACGCGTCGCTCAGGTACACGTTGAGAGCTTGTCAACTATCAACTATGTTCGCTACTTGTTTGAGGGCGAAAAGATAAAAAAAATGTTTGAAAATGTTTGCCTATAATGACATTCCAAAAATTGGGATTCCACGTTGAAGGTGGTTAATAAATGAATCTAAACTATAACACCTGTCATATAAGTTGTGGACAATATGCATAAAATAACTACATTTGAGATTAAATTTGAACACTAGGGGTGGCATACAGTTGCCATCCCCTGATGACCCAAATGATGCCCCTGTGAGTGCTGCCCACAGAGGAGTGCGAAGGGGGGAACAGCAAGGGGTTCAGTGTCTTGGCTTGTTTTGCTCACTGTGTGTGAAAGGCTCTGCGAGAAGATCATTGCACGATTCCAGCGGTCGCCGAGGACTTTACAAGCATTTCTGGATATCTGGCAGGTTTGAAGTTTGGCTCTGTCACGAGAAGTGAGTATGGCGAGCATCAGTTTCCAACCAGTGAGAAATCAGTACCAGCAAATCCTCCATTTCTTGAGTCCACGTGTTGTTGTGATGTGCATTTTTTGTTATGATCAAAACCAAAACAAACAGCGAAGATGATAAGTATGGCTCCAAAAAAGCGATAACACAATAACACATGGACCCAAGAAAAGAAGAGTCGACTGGTTGACCTATGGCAGTGAGTGACGTAACACCCATGTTTATAATTCCAACTTTATTCTCTCGTCTTAACAGAGTTTCACACTACCCAGCAGCGCACACACAATAGACTGTAAAAAAAATATGAACGGTGGGAAGCCATTGGTTTCTATGCTGCGAAAATGACGCTTATTTGGCCCTTGTACGGGTGCCGCCACCATTGTAGAAATCAATGTTCATTGGTAGAAATGGTAACATCTCGAAAGCTATTGGCTGCCAACGGTCAAGTGCAACCACAGGGATACTTGGGAGAATGTGGTGTTGAGCTTGCCGAAAATAAAGCGCACAAAGAAGAATCATCACAAGCCTGCTTTAACATCAATTATAACATAAATGGGCCATATTTTCACAAAACGCATATCATGGTGATGTACAATGTACAAATGGAACCAAACGGATTGGTTCAATTTGTACACTCTCATAGCATGGTGATGACCCCTGTACTAGCAGCACTTGACATTTATGTTAAATATAGAAATATTTTCCCCTAACAACAAGTAGGTCGGGAGTGGCTTATTGTCGGTATCAGCCGGTAACACGCGGGAGTCTGTCCCCGTTACAATGCGCTAGACCCCTGGGAGATGGACTGCTGAGGTGGAGCGCCACACCTACCATCAGCTCCCAGTACTTGCCAAGCCGTGCTACTCATACGCTGAGTTAGCGGTGCCCGGAATCGAACCCATGACCTTGCGGTACAAAGGCGAGAGCTCTACCGACTGAGCTCCCCAAAGATACAATTTATGTCACGAGGAAAACATCAGAGAATATTCTGCATAATTAGGACAGATTGAATATAACTTACTGTATATACTAGATAGATAGATAGATAGATAGATACCTTTATTATCCCAAGGGGGAAATTCAGTCACCCAGAGTCACACAGCAGTTAAGGTTACAGGATACAGGACAGTAAGAAAAAGAAAAAGGACTGTTGTGTACAGCCGAGCACAAAAAACAAACAAACAAGAGAGAAGAATCAACAATACAGGAGAATCAACTATACAGAGCAATTAAGTTAATATATATATATATTTTTATATATATATATATATATATATATATATATATAGTGTCGAGAACAGTAAAAAAAAACACAACACAACAGTAAAATAGTAGTACTTAACGTTTCTGGATTGCAATTTTAAGGGACTTTTCTAAGCATATAGCAAACTCAAAGAACTTACAATGGTCCATTCATTCAAGGAACTACTACAAAATATGCATACAGTATATACAGTTGGCCTATACATAAGTGTCTGCACCAAGACAATAGTAATAATGCTTAGCCTAAAAAATATATGGGTAATGATAAAAATAAAAGTGCAGAGACCAAAAGAAGTGTCCAAAAGTCAGTGCAAAAAAAGTGACCAGCGTCGAGTCACAACAAAGAAAAGAAAAAACGCAGATGGACACTCCTCTCCGCAAACCCAAGAAGGATGGGGGGAAAGTCATTAGGATGGCACGGGATAGAAGTTTGGAACAATATGTTAGTATTGTACACTGTACTTGGTGTTTAACCACTTGAACCCCAGCATCCCTATTCTAGGGGGAAGACAGGAAGACACCAAAGACAGTAGATAATAAGCTCACAAAGAGTAATTTGGTCCAACTATTACTAAAGTGTTCTGAGGCACCACTGGACTTGCATCACGGCACCTTAAAGCCTTTATCAGAGTCCAGGGTGAAGAGCTATTCACTTCACTGTGTTGTAGTTTCCTAGCTATCACCTAGGCTTTGTTATGTATTTTTAGGTGATGGCTAGAAAACTACACCGCGGTGAAGTGAATAGAACTTCACCCTGGACTCACTGCAGTAGACAACAACTTGGCATCTACACGGTATACCAGCACACTGGTTATTTGTAACATCAGAGGACAAGCCTGTTTTAAAAGGAAACGTCTACGTCATAATGTACTGCACACTCAAAACAGAATAACATATTTCTTTACATTAGGCCTACAGTCATGTATCTCCCCTGATCCACAACAATATCCCTTTGGTCTGATGGTTCAGATGTTAGACTTTCATGCAGGAGACCCAGGTTCAAATCCCTGTCTATGAAACAGAGCTAACAGTAACTACAGGCCTGTCTGGGGGAGGGCAGGGAAACACACACTGGCACAATGTAGACCAGGGGTTTTCAAAGTGGGTGACGGGGCACCCTGGGGTGCCGTGACGGCAGTCCAGGGGTGCCGTGAGATAATTTGATAATATTTGGAATTGATTTAGTATCATTTTAAACTTGAAGTACAACGTTATTTCAGTCAATTCTAACCAAATTGGCTATTATCTCAACGTTTTCCTCACAACATAATTGCTAAAATATGCTATAAATATAAGGTACTGGTGAAAGAAACAGGCAGCTAAATTAGCAGATCCATACAAGCTCGAAACACGTTGCTGCGTTTTGAGCTTGTGAATCTGCTACTTCTGATACTCTCGTGTGTCGCTGAGCTTTAAAGGAAAGTTAAAATATGGAGAGAATAGGTTTCTGCCCGTCAGCAACGATATGTTTCACAGACCGTACAGCGATAATACCCCATGATCCACCTTGTTCTGAACTGCTAATCCATAGAGTTGAAGAATGTGCATTTCTCTGTCTGGCGTCATTTCTATGTTATATCGTCTAAAGGAGGATTTATTAATTATTGCTACTATTGACTGTTTGTTTCTCTGCTCACAGAGCAGCTGTGAACACTGACTCATAATAATAATAATGATAATACATATAATAATACGAGGGAAATTCAGTATGTTCAGCCAAAAGCAACTGATTTTGCTCAGGGACACAGATCAACATTGCTACCCCGGCCTGGAATCAAAGCAGAAACAACCAGGGGCTCTGGTTCCTGAGGTGGCCTCCCCTAACCATTCTGCTATGCCACCCCTACACCCTCATTCTTGTAAAATAGCAGATCCACCACCAGCTTTGCATTGTGAGTTTGTGGATAACTTGTATAGGCTTAAAATGGTAAAACCTTTGACGCTATGATGAATAATATTAAGTCAATTTGCTGGGGACCCCCTGCAATGCATTTTCATGTATTTTATTGAATTCATTTAATTCTGCTTAGCCTGGTTTCAGACCATAGACCCTGCCCACTGTCTCAGTATGATAACCAGGCTAATATATGCTGTGAATAAAAACAATAAGTAGCAACCTTTTATAAATGAGCAAACAGAGAACAGTCTCCATTTTTACTGTGGATTGTTCAGGTACATACATAACAGAGACGATGTGAATTTCCCAAACCAGGTTTTGAACCTTGACCTCCCACGTGAAAGTCCAATATCTTAACCATTACTGCAAAGGGATGTCTCTAAGGAACAAGGGAGATACTAGACTTTTGACCCTTCAGGCTGGGGCTGCGACTCTCTCCACCACACATATGATCCAACACTGACCTCTAGTGGTTGAAAGATACAGAATGGCTTTAGTTTAGTGGTAGAACGTTAAGTGAATGGATGAATGAATGAATGAATGCATTAAATGTTCACAGTCACACACTCACACCACTTCACAAACTTCAGACAGCTACAATGTATCTGTTTGAACCCTTAACGATCTCTTAATAGGCCCAACCTAAATAATGTGTTCAGTGGTGTAAAGTACAATATAGCCTATTTACTTAAGTAGCCTACTGTACTTAAGTACAATTTTGAGGTATTTCCTACTTTACTTGAGTGTTTCCAATTTCTAATACTTTAAATTCTACTCCACTACATCTTGGATCCAAATGTTGTAGGCCTACTGGTTTACTCCACTACATTTCTTTGAAAACTTGAATTTAAATAGTTACTTTTTTACATATTTGAGTCAATATGCTAATTATCTCATTAATTATGCACAATACCAAAATGTACATGGCAGAAATGGATTCTACAGGTAAAAATACATTAGAATCAACTGAGAAAAGTTTGGTACACCATTTTATCGAAAGATTGTAGGGTTAGACCTGTCTATAAAGGCTGGGGCTGCGAGCCTGTGACATCTCTCCGACACAGACCTAATATAGCTATTCTGTGCACTTCATCAGAAGAGCAACAGTGACCTCTATCGACGACACTGTTTAATAGGCTTTCTTTTTTCTTCATAAAGGCCTGTGTTGCCGAGACTATTCATTGATTGATTGATTAAATACTTTATTTAGCAGTTCGCATAGGAAAAGCACACGTAGTAGACCTACAGTTCAGATACAAGTTCTACTAATAGGATTCAAACCCATTGTGGTCATTTAAATTAGGCCACTTACAGCGTCTACAATGGTATTCACTGTAGACACGTTTAAACACGTTTGGGTCAAATTCTTGTGTCTTTCGGTCAGCAGGCTAGTGGAGCAGCAGGACGTGATGCCGTCTCTCTCTGTCTCTTGTTTTTACTTCTAAACTCACGGTTTGTTGTGTGAAATCAACCATGAGGATTTATTTACTCGTTTTCCTGGTGACTTGGACCAGCTGTGCCACATCTGCAACAGGTATGGCATAACATTAAACATGACTGATATACAACATAGGCCTATACAAGTTATTTACAGTGTTACAGACAGGGTGGGGTCTGATACAATTAATGAAAATGTGTTTCATGCGTTTTATCTGTAATTAACAGTAGGCTACACTGATTGAAGAGCAACTCTTAAAGCTAACACAGTTTTGTCACAACATGGATCACACAGCATCGTTCTGTCACAGGCAAGGAAACCCTTTGGAATCTTGGATGGACATTGTATTCCATCAGGCATGCTTGTAGGCTAAAATAAACTATTGATTAGAGGTCCTGTCTTATATAAGCAAGCATGTGCAATTGTGCATGTGTTTTTGCCTGTAGCAGTTATTGGATTTTCCTCCACCTTTTTTTGCAAGTGCATTTTGAATTGATTTATTTTGTATTTCTTCTTATTGCTGCTGAAATGTAAGGAGCCAAAGCAAAAGATACAGAGTCTGATTACTTTTCCCAGTATGCCCATATGTAGTGTGTGTGTGTGTGTGTGTGTGTGTGTGTGTGTGTGTGTGCGTGCGTGCGTGTGCGCGCGCGCGTGTGTGTGTGTGTGTGTGTGTGTGTCTATCCCTATGGTATTTATGGCATAAATGTGCAAATAAAAACAATCGTAATACTTCCTATGGTTAATATGAGCATCAAATCAATATTTCAAATGTGTTTGTGTTTTTTTGCACATGCATGCCATAAAAATGACACATGACATTTATGACATCATCAACTTGTGACAGCCATTTCCCCTATAGAGTGAAAGATAAGCTATTTCTAGAAGAAATACAATATTTAAAGTTATATTATGCAACTTTTTCAATTAAACAAATCTTAAATTTGATCTAACTATTAAATCGCTAAAGTTTTAGAACACCCACTCAGTGAATTTCAGCCCCTAAAGCCTTCTATAAATATGTTTTCTATGATTCTGGCCGGGGACCAGATTTCGCGGCAAAATTACGTCATCATACACTACCGGCCAATCACAGTGAGGATTATACACTGCCGGCCAATCACAGCGCATCTTGCTGACTTCTCAGGAAGTAGCTTGCCTCAACATAACAACAGCATATACTCGGGTGAAGGAGTCAGTTTCTCCGGAATGCCTGGACGCACGGGAACCAGGGACCCCTCTAAAGATACATCTCGGCGAGGTGCAGGCGGACGCGGCGAAAAACGGACGAAAAAAGCAGACGTGACCGCGGTTTGCTATACAGCTACTGACCACTAGTTGAGCAATTTACACAGTATAGCTTTTGGTGTTTTTAATTTTACATTGTAGTTATAGAGGACAAGTATAATCTATTAAGGCAATAAGGCATATTTGTCATATTAGCCAGGGATCCTTTTAATGATTCAAATGCTGCAAAGAAATGATAACAGACAACGTTTGTTTGGCCCAAAAACTGTGGGATATTGTGAAAAAGGCTCCTGAGTCCTGCAGCAGGTGAGCAGTGTGTGTCTGTGTGTGGCAAAATGCTACACTATGACTATTATGAAGTTTGAAGAACTCACAGCAGTAGATTAGATTAACCCCCCCCCCCCCTCCTCCTTCTTTCTGTAGCAGTGTATTGTAGACCAGTGTTTCTCAACCTGTGGGTCAGGACCCCCAGGGGGGTCCCCAGATGATTAACTTAATGTGCAACATTGTTTTCCTCTCTCAACAGTAAACACACCAACATAAAGTTTAAGTGTATAGAGGGTGTCTGCACAATTTCTAAAGTGACAATTCAAGGACTTTTTAATACCTCAAATGATAAATTAAACATTGGTAGAATTGTCAAATATTAAAGGCAGAAATTGTGAACATAGCAGATCTACATGCTTTTAGATCGGCTATCATCACAATAGAACCGTGTTACACAAAATGTAATGCATCAACTCTTAGTGCTCGTCAGGGTGGGGGTCCCCAGTTAAAATATGATTATTTAGGCTACATGGCATGCCATGGGTTTATTATAGATATCTGGAGTATGGTTGAAGCATTCCATTTCATTTTGATTATGGTATGAATATGACTTGTTGCAATGTTAAAGTAAGCGTAATGCAGAGTATAGCCTCATGCAGATGTAAGACCTGTTGTGTTTGTAATGTAGTTATAGGTATAACTGCCTCAAATAGAACATTGGTCAATTTCAGGTTTGTGTCTTTAGTAGGCTACATGGCATGCCATGGGTTTAGCCGTAAATTGCAACACTAGATTTTTTTATAATCTGATGAATCTAGGGTTGCAATACCTCCCATAGGGATTCAATGCATCAAAACAGTTTTTAGCTATCTGATTGTATTAAACAACTTCAAACTCACCAATATTGGGGCTGTATGGAAAGCTTGGAGTATCCTCTTTCTATCTGCAAAGTGTTTGTTTCATAAAAAAAACAGCGTAGACATGCTATGAGCTACTTTCTATCAAGAAATTCAGTTCAGGTGATTATTTTTTTCTAAGTGCTGGAGTTTGGAAGCGCTTTGTGGGAAGTCACTCAACGGTCCTGTGTGCCAGCTGGTTCTAAATGTCACATAGCCTAGTGCAGGAGGCAGCGGGCGATGGCGTTATGGAAGACGAGTGCTTCAGAAGTTCAACACTTTAGAAAAAAAACCAAAAAACATTTCTTATTGGATTTATTGACAGATAACTCATAACATGTCTACGGCGGATTTTTATGAAACAAACACTATGCAGATAGAAAGATGATACTCCAAGCTTTCCATACAGCCCCAATATTGGTGAGTTTGAAGTTGTTTAATACAATCAGATAGCTAAAAAACGTTTTGATGCATTGGCTGCCTATGGGAGGTAATGTATCACTAATACATTAATATCAATTAAACAATACAACCTTTCTCAGCAAAATACAAGCACACGATTCCCGATGAAGCCGGTCCATTTGACATTTGGCGCAAAAACTGTGGGCGCTGAAACACGCCGAAAAAAGTTTTATCTAGAAAGAAATAAAGTTTCTCCAAGACTAATAAATAATGAAGATAACATACGTGGGTTCGCTTTCAGCGAGCCCACAATAATTCAATGAATATTTCAGTGTTATGCAAATTATTCTTCTGTCTCTAAAACATACATGAAATACTCTAGACGGTTAGTCCAAATATCACTGAAACCAATCTTATCCCAATTGGCCAAAGGGAGGTGCTATATCGTTCTGAGCAGTTTGTAAAACGCTTAAACCCGATTTTATCCTGTTTTTTTTTGTGCAATTTGCATGAAACATTCTACACGCAATCTAAGGACCTTTATCTAACATGCCTATGAAGCGCACAAAAAAAAGGGAAAATAATAATGTAGTGTAGTCGCTGACGTCACTCGTTTGCTACCCCCTCTTTCTTTGTTTATCTACTAGCCTAGCTCAGCTGTGTTTAGTCATCTTACTATGTTATCTTACTATGCCTAACTCTAACCCTAACCCTAACCTTAACCTCAGTAAAACTATGCCTAACCCTAACCCTAACCTCCGTGGGGTGAGACGCTATCATTCCTGCCGACGCTACGTTGTTGTTGTTGTGGACCAGTAAGACTCCCTAATCGGGAGATAAGCGACCGTCAGGTCGCAGCGTGATTTTAGGCCAAAATGTGTAGGAGCAGTGTCCAAAAATGTGTTTGAAAAAATCGGCCTGATGGTGGCGCTATATTGGACAGATCCATGTTGATGAGATGAGTGTAGACATACTGTGTACCGATTTGCGTGGTTTTAGGGCAAAATCTGTAGAAGCAGTGTCCAAAAATGTGTTTGAAAAAATCGGCCTGATGGTGGCGCTATATGGGACATATCCATGTTGATGACATGAGTGTAGACATACTGTGTAGCGATTTGCGTGATTGTAGGGCAAAATCTGTAGGAGTAGTGTCCAAAAATGTGTTTTAAAAAATGAGCCTGAAGGTGGCGCTTAATGGGACAGATCCATGTTGATGACATGAGTGTAGAGCAAGTGTGTGCCGATTTACGTGATTTTAGGGCAAAATTTGTAGGAGCAGTGTCCAAAAATGTGTTTGAAAAGTCGGCCTGATGGTGGCGCTATATGGGACAGATCCATGTTGATGACATGAGTGTAGACATACAGTGTAGCGATTTGCGTGATTTTAGGGCCAAATCTGTAGGAGCAGTGTCCAAAAATGTGTTTGAAAAGTCGGCCTGAAGGTGGCGCTAAATGGGACAGATCCATGTTGATGAGATGAGTGTAGACATACTGTGTACCGATTTGCGTGATTTTAGGGCAAAAATTGTAGGAGCAGTGTCCAAAAATGTGTTTTGCAAGAATCGGCATCATGGTGGCGCTAGAAGAGGGCCATGTGAGAATTGATGGGTGGAGGTTGTGGTTTGGCAGGCAAGGAGTGTGTGTGCAAAATATGGCATGGATCGGGGCAACGGTTGCGGAGATATGAGCAGGACCAAAGTGTGACGTGTGACTGACGGACTGACTGACGGACTGACTGACTGACGGACAGACGGACAGCTGGTCGAGATTTTGACAGCTGGTCGAGATTTTGACAATAAAGCGACTGCTTGTTCCGCCCCGGGCCGCATGACGAGTGCTCCGGTTCTCGATCTAACTGTTTCTCGATCTAGCGGTGACATATATATATATATATATATATATAATATATATATATATATATATATATATATATATATATATATAAGAGTTCATTTGCAAAAACAGATAAAAGACATTTTGGAAAAAAATGAGATGACTATTGTAAATAACAGTTAAGTTAGAGTTTTATTAGAATATAAAATCAATTTTGTTGTTAAGGCAGATATATCCCATTCTAAACGCCCTCAAAGATCAGGTTTTGTAGCAAAAACAGACAAGTGACATAGCTCTTTGTTTGCAGAAACAGATAAATCCATTGGGCAGCGTGTTTAGACCATGTGATCCAAGATGGTGCCCCATTATGCACCAAACTTGTCTCAAACATTGTTCAGGGGTCTGCCATGAGGATAGTCAAACCAGGGGCCATGTGTGGCCCCCAGGGGCCATGTGTGGCCCCCAGGTGCCTCTGGGTGCCACAGGCGCACTGTTGCCCCGTTTTGCACCAAACTTATCTCAAAGACTGTTCCAGGGGTCTGTCATGAAGATAGTCACACCAGGGGCCATGTGTGGCTCCGAGGGGCCATGTGTGGCCCCCAGGGGCCTCTGGGTGCCATAGGCGCACTGTTGCCCCATTATGCACACTGTTGCCCCATTATGCACCAAAAGTGTCTCAAACACTGTTCAGGGGTCTGCCATGAGGATAGTCACACCAGGGGCCATGTGTGGCTCCCAGGGGCCATGTGTGGCCCCCAGGGGCCTCTGGGTGCCATACGCACACTGTTGCCCCATTATGCACCAAACTTGTCTCAAACACTGTTCCAGGGGTCTGCCATGAAGATAGTTACACCAGGGGCCATGTGTGGCTCCCAGGGGCCATGTGTGGCCCCCAGGGGCCTCTGGGTGCCATAGGCGCACTGTTGCCCCATTATGTGCACTGTTGCCCCATTATGCACCAAATGTGTCTCAAACACTGTTCAGGGGTCTGCCATGAGGAAAGTCACACCAGGGGCCATGTGTGGCTCTCAGGGGCCATGTGTGGCCCCCAGGGGCCTCTGGGTGCCATAGACGCACTGTTGCCCCATTATGCACCAACATTTTCTCAAACAATGTTCAGGGGTCTACCATGTGGCCCCATGTGGCGTGTGGCTCCCAGTGGCCCCTGATATACAGGGGCCCCTGATGAGGCCTGTGAGGTGGCCCCTGGTGTGACTATTGTCATGGTAGACCCATGGACAGTGTGTGTGCCATATTTGGTGCAGATCAGAGCAGCAGTGCGCCTTTGGCACCTGGGGACCCCAGGGGCCACTGATATGGCACACTGGGACCCCTGGTTTAGCCCTTTGTGTGACTATTGTCATGGCAGACCCTTAAACAGTGTTCATGCTAAGTTTGATGCAGATTGGAGCAATGGTGTGCCTTTGGCACCCTGGGGCCCCCGGGGGCCCTTGATATGGTACACTGGGGCCCCTGGTGTGGCCTGTGAGGTGGCCCCTGGTGTGACTATTGTCATGGTAGACCCCTGAACAGTGGTTGTGCCAAGTTTGGTGCAGATTGGAGCAACGGTGCACCTTTAGCACCCCAGGGGCCCCTGAGTTGTCCCCTATTGTGCCCCCTGGTGGCTACATGTGGCCCCTATAAAAGTACAGACTACTTAAGTATGTTGTCAAAACTTTGTTTTTGCTCTCCTGTAAATTTCTGGAAATCCTTTTTGCGTCCTCGATATGGCAAAATTCAATGGTGAAACATCAATTGTGGAGTTATCTGTTTTTGACAAAAAACGACTGTTGGAGTTATCTGGGTGGAGGTTGTGGTTTGGCAGGCAAGGAGTGTGTGTGCAAAATATGGCATGGATCGGGGCAACGGTTGCGGAGATATGAGCAGGACCAAAGTGTGACGTGTGACTGACGGACTGACTGACGGACTGACTGACTGACGGACAGACGGACAGCTGGTCGAGATTTTGACAGCTGGTCGAGATTTTGACAATAAAGCGACTGCTTGTTCCGCCCCGGGCCGCATGACGAGTGCTCCGGTTCTCGATCTAACTGTTTCTCGATCTAGCGGTGACATATATATATATATATATATATATAATATATATATATATATATATATATATATATATATATAAGAGTTCATTTGCAAAAACAGATAAAAGCCATTTTGGAAAAAAATGAGATGACTATTGTAAATAACAGTTAAGTTAGAGTTTTATTAGAATATAAAATCAATTTTGTTGTTAAGGCAGATATATCCCATTCTAAACGCCCTCAAAGATCAGGTTTTGTAGCAAAAACAGACAAGTGACATAGCTCTTTGTTTGCAGAAACAGATAAATCCATTGGGCAGCGTGTTTAGACCATGTGATCCAAGATGGTGCCCCATTATGCACCAAACTTGTCTCAAACATTGTTCAGGGGTCTGCCATGAGGATAGTCAAACCAGGGGCCATGTGTGGCCCCCAGGGGCCATGTGTGGCCCCCAGGTGCCTCTGGGTGCCACAGGCGCACTGTTGCCCCGTTTTGCACCAAACTTATCTCAAAGACTGTTCCAGGGGTCTGTCATGAAGATAGTCACACCAGGGGCCATGTGTGGCTCCGAGGGGCCATGTGTGGCCCCCAGGGGCCTCTGGGTGCCATAGGCGCACTGTTGCCCCATTATGCACACTGTTGCCCCATTATGCACCAAAAGTGTCTCAAACACTGTTCAGGGGTCTGCCATGAGGATAGTCACACCAGGGGCCATGTGTGGCTCCCAGGGGCCATGTGTGGCCCCCAGGGGCCTCTGGGTGCCATACGCACACTGTTGCCCCATTATGCACCAAACTTGTCTCAAACACTGTTCCAGGGGTCTGCCATGAAGATAGTTACACCAGGGGCCATGTGTGGCTCCCAGGGGCCATGTGTGGCCCCCAGGGGCCTCTGGGTGCCATAGGCGCACTGTTGCCCCATTATGTGCACTGTTGCCCCATTATGCACCAAATGTGTCTCAAACACTGTTCAGGGGTCTGCCATGAGGAAAGTCACACCAGGGGCCATGTGTGGCTCTCAGGGGCCATGTGTGGCCCCCAGGGGCCTCTGGGTGCCATAGACGCACTGTTGCCCCATTATGCACCAACATTTTCTCAAACAATGTTCAGGGGTCTACCATGTGGCCCCATGTGGCGTGTGGCTCCCAGTGGCCCCTGATATACAGGGGCCCCTGATGAGGCCTGTGAGGTGGCCCCTGGTGTGACTATTGTCATGGTAGACCCATGGACAGTGTGTGTGCCATATTTGGTGCAGATCAGAGCAGCAGTGCGCCTTTGGCACCTGGGGACCCCAGGGGCCACTGATATGGCACACTGGGACCCCTGGTTTAGCCCTTTGTGTGACTATTGTCATGGCAGACCCTTAAACAGTGTTCATGCTAAGTTTGATGCAGATTGGAGCAATGGTGTGCCTTTGGCACCCTGGGGCCCCCGGGGGCCCTTGATATGGTACACTGGGGCCCCTGGTGTGGCCTGTGAGGTGGCCCCTGGTGTGACTATTGTCATGGTAGACCCCTGAACAGTGGTTGTGCCAAGTTTGGTGCAGATTGGAGCAACGGTGCACCTTTAGCACCCCAGGGGCCCCTGAGTTGTCCCCTATTGTGCCCCCTGGTGGCTACATGTGGCCCCTATAAAAGTACAGACTACTTAAGTATGTTGTCAAAACTTTGTTTTTGCTCTCCTGTAAATTTCTGGAAATCCTTTTTGCGTCCTCGATATGGCAAAATTCAATGGTGAAACATCAATTGTGGAGTTATCTGTTTTTGACAAAAAACGACTGTTGGAGTTATCTGTTTTTGCCAAAAAAATACGTTTAAATTAAAAGAAAAACTATTTTCTAATAAAGTTACATTTTTTATGATACATCTATTTTGTTAAGTCATTTTTACTTAGTCAAATCCACCCAACTTCAGTTTGATTGATATTACTTTGAGTGCACAATAAAAAAACTGGATTTGTGAACATTTATAAAAACGGAGTTATCTGTTTTTGCAAATGAACTCCTAGCTGCAAGCAGCGATAAAGCGGCTAAAAGCGCCTCAAATCATGAACACAGACTGCGATTTGCATGAAATGTTCCATGCACATTTCCACTAGGTCCAGGAACAGATCCCACCCCTCTCACATTGGCCTGTTATAGTGCCACCAGCAGGTCAACTTTTATATAACACATTTTTGGAACAAAATGCCTCAAATCACACATGCAGCGTCCGATTGCCGTGAAAGGCCCAAGAACACATGGCACCCTTTTCACATTGGCCTATTATAGCTCCACCAGGAGGCCAAAAAAAACTACCCGACATGCCGGAGACCTGTTCTCGAAAGAACACTGCTTCTAGTTTTTCTTTGATTTCTTTTCTCACTTTTCTTGCTATTCCTGCTTTTTTTTCGTTGCTTTTTTCCTTTTCTCCTTTTCCTGGCTTGGCCACTTTATGGCCACTTGCAGCTAGATTTATTATTATTATTATTATTATTATATTGTTTACAGTCTATGAGCTGCTGCTCCCTTGTTGGAGAAGGTTACTGTGTCACCATATCACCCTCTTCTATTGTCTCTGTACAGGGTCTGATGATGTCAGGTTAGTGGGAGGAGCCAGTCAGTGTGCTGGTATACTGGAAGTGAAACACCAGGGAGATTGGAGACCAGCGGCTGATCGTACGTCTGACTGGAACCTGAAGACATCATCTGTAGTGTGTAAACAACTGGACTGTGGCTCTGCTGTTGACACAAAATGGAATTTTGGTAATCGTCAACCTGTATGGTGGATTACATCTTCCTGTGATGGTCCTGAATCTTCACTCATGGAATGTGGAACAATGCAGCCTGGTAGATCTGGGGATAGACTGGAGGTGACGTGTTCAGGTAACAAACAATGACTTCCAACATTGACACCAATCTATACTATCAGTGCAGCCGCTTAGGTCCAAAGTATAAAGGAATCGTTCAGTTTGTGATAAAAGCATGACATTTGGTACACTTGTAGCCAAAGGCATTCCAAAAAGAATTCGATATGGAGGCATCATGAATTTTCTGCTTTCTAATGAGTGATGGATACATGCACAACACAGACATGCACTCGTCTCCGACACAGACGCACACACACCGGTCCTCTCACATTTGGAAAACATTAACGCTTAGGCTATAACGTTTTTGAACAAGCGATTAAAACATTTGTGTGGGAAAAAACTTTAGATAAAAATAAATGTATTAAAAAAAAAGATTTTTCGACTCTTACTTTATCTATACTTTTTGAGTCGCGTGAGCATGAGTCGATTTTCGAGTCGATCTTCGCTGATCCATTTCCGGTTGCCGTTGCCGTCTGCCGAAAGTCGATAATACCTTTTAAATCAGTAGTTCTCACAGTTTTTCATGCCAAGGACCCCCATTAAGCACTTAGACCCCATATGGGTGACCAGAATCCCTCAGGGCTCTATACTAGTGTCTTTTCTGTTTTGTGTTTTCTGTGAAACCCTTCCCCACAAGGACGATGGGGTTTAACCCATTAAAACCGGGAAAGCATTTGTGTCATTTTAGATTCTATTAAAGTTTAATCATGGTTAAATAGGCCTTATAAAATGCTTGGTAGCCAATAGCTAACTTCAAGCTAACTTCATCCTGTTCCTGTTCATGCACAAAGTAAAGTGTTCAGGCGCGTCATGGCTGCGCACGGCTTGTACATATACAGCGCTTGTCTATGGTGGATTCTATGGGTGCCCTCTAGTGGTGAAAAGGTGGCACTGAAAGGGTTAACTCATTCTGTGCCTATCCCGAACATGTTCGGGATATGTTCAATCCAAAACAATTTCTTTTTTTATTAATTGACTTACCCTGAGCTGCTTGTAAAGTCGTGGGTGGTCCTGGCTCGTCCTACGCTAGCCAGCTAGCCATTTTACATGGTCCGACGATATATTCCATTAAAAATGGTTTAAAATACATTTTTGAGACCCCCAATGTTCACCGAATGTTCAGCGCCGCTTCCGGAACGTAGTCCAGTGTGCCTATCCCGAACATGTTCGGGATTTTTTATGAAATGAATAAAATGATCCGAGGCCTTCTGAAGCCTGAGCCTAAATTTAAAATCCAGTGGTCCAAATCCTGGGGAAGCCATGCCGGCCGTGAGCCGCGAACGTAGCCGCGAATCGCCGCCGAATCCAATGAAAAACCACATCTTTGGAGGCCCATATCTCTGGATTGTGTTTTTAGGGATGTGGCGCGAGGTTTATTTACGGCGAAATCGCCGAAAAATGATCTTTAAAATGACAAAATGGGAATAGCTATTCTGTTAGCATTATCATCCGGGACATTTCCATGACGTGCACGAACGTGAGCACGCGCGTCACTGCAACGTGAGTCCCCGGATGCTAATGCAGTCCCCTATGGGAGAAAGTCTGGCATTCTTTGGCGCCATCTAGGGGCTGGCACTGGTAGGGTTAATAACAGTATGTTAATACAATATGTTGATAAGTGAACAACATACATACTGTATAAATAATAGACATTACACATTAATATCACTGCACTAAATCCTTTTTTTTTCTTCTTTAAGGACATCAGGTAATTGGTTCATCTCAGCCTGTGGTGGCCATGGTGGGAGATGATGTCATCCTTCCTTGTCACATTGAACCTCCTGTCAACATGGAGAATGGGACGGTGAAGTGGACCAGACCTGACCTGAGGTTGCCATCCGTGCACCTTCTCCAAGATGGACGTGTGGATTCTGAAGATCAGAACCCATCATACAAACAGAGGACTTCTCTGTTTCCTGAGCAGTTGTCTCATGGTAACATCTCACTGAAGATGTCCAAGGTGAAGCTCTCAGATCAGGGAACATACCAGTGTTCTGTTCCAGGTCTGCGCAACAGCATTGAGATCCAGCTCCGTCTTGGTAAGATTTACTGTTCAAAATATGGATGGAAAAACATCAAGAACATGAATGAATAGTTTTCAATAAGCTTACTTTTACTTCATTTGTTTCATTTGTTTATTCATTTGGGGTGGGGTTCCTGATAATCTAATACATCAATAATAATAGAACAGTTCTTCCTCATAGCTGTCATTACTTCAACCTGGACTTTTAGGACTTTTTACTTTTTTTTAGATGTACAAGCTCACAGCGTGGCACCAAGTGACGCACTGTAAACTTGTACATCTGCTATTTTTTTAATAGCTAACAAATAAATCTAGGTTAAACCCCATCATCTATAATGTGGGGAAGGGTTTCACAGAAAATAGCAGATCAACAAGCTCACAACGCGTTGTGCTGTGACGTGTTGTGAGCTTGTAGATCTGTTATTTTCAGTGAAATCTTTCTCCACAATAACACAAAACAGAAAAGACACTAGTATAGAGCCCTGAGGGACTCTGGTCACCCATATGGGGTTTAAGTGGTTAATAACAGTATGTTAATACAATATGTTGATAAGTGAACAACACATGCTGTCTAAATAATAAACATTACACATTAATATCACTGCACTGAATGCTTTTTGTTTTGTTTTAAGGACATCAGGTGATTGGTTCATCTCAGCCTGTGGTGGCCATGGTGGGACATGATGTCATCCTTCCTTGTCACATTGAACCTCCTGTCAACATGGAGATGGAGACGGTGGAGTGGACCAGACCTGACCTGAGGAGGTCACCATCCGTGCACCTTCTCCAAGATGGACGTGTGAATTCTGGGTGTCAGGACCTGGCATACAAAGACAGGACCACTCTGTTTCCTGAGCAGTTGTCTCATGGTAACTTCTCACTGAAGCTGTCCAGGCTGGAGCTCTTTGATCAGGGAACATACAAATGTTCTGTTCCAGACCTGGGCAGAAGCATTGAGATCCAGCTCCAGTTTGGTAAGATTTACTGTTCTTGTTTTCATTAACCCTGTATTAGTGTTGTAGTACTCGAGTCATTGACTCGTCTCGAGTCATTGACTCGTCTCGAGTCAGGACTCGAGTCCAAATTTTCATTGACTCGGGACTCGCCCTCCACCGGGTCCACTTGAGTCGAGTCACTACAATACAAATGGATTAAATGTATTATAGCCATATGAGAGCTGTAAGTAACGGAACGTATCTGACGCGCATTGCTTTTTGGCAAAACATTTTAAATATTAAAAAAAAAAAATCCTGATTGATGTCATATGTAAAAACGAGCAGGTATTTACAATTGCATTTTGGTTCACAACATCACATTCAGCAACCCTAACCCTAACCCTACTGATTTATTTAGTGTAAAACTCCCTCAAACCTAAACCACAGCAACCAAAGGTAATTTGGGGATACCTATTCTTTTAATTTGAAGACGAGCCATTAATTTGGCTAACCTACAAAAAAAAAGAAAAGAAAAACAGGCTCGGCTGTTCTCGACCCTGTTTTTGTAACCCATTTTTCACCCATTGCCAATTGCGTAAACTGTAATCTTGGGCACTACCCTCTGCCAACGTGGGGACTGTGCTGTGCCATTGCGGCCCCTATTAATGCCCCTTATAATATTACTTTTAAATCGTATTGGGTAATACATTACTTGCCCAACATAACTGTCTGTCTGACTGTCTTACTGTGACTGACTGGCTGACTGATAATCAAATAGTTTGTTTTTCTCAGGTGCTGTGTCTCAGCCAGTGATCTCTTTAGCTGGAATACAAGCTGATCTCTTCTCTTGGAGATGTGATTCTGGTTGCTGGTTTCCTGAACCTGAGATGTCTTGGCTGGACAGTGATGGCATCATCACTGCTGGATCCTCGGTGACAGAGAAACCTTCAGATCGCTGCTATGTTGTCCAGAGGACTGTGACAGTGGCTCCAACAGTGAATGTGACCTGTAGAGTTCACCTACCACACTTCAACCACACTGTTGAGATACACAGTGTCAAACCAGGTAATGAACATCACTCTCTATCATCTCTCTTTAACACCTTGAGGAACATCAGTAACTCTGTATCAGGGTGTCTCATATGTGCATCTGTGCATCCTCTTAACTCATTTACTGCCACAACCCAAGTTTCCCCACGTATTCCCGTTGGTCCAGGCCGCCGAGCCTGAGTTTCCCTGAGCTTAGATTGATTTAATTAAAAACAATCCAAAATCAGAGCGCCGATCCAAGGTGCCTAAGTGCCCAAAAATAGTGCTTCCGGTTTGGACAGGAAACAGGAACCGGATAAAAAAATTGTCCGGAACAACCCATGTCTCTGTTTCCTGTTCCTGCCTCAGTTTACTTCCTATGTAAACAGTGTTAACACTGCTGCTAGCTCAGGATCGGTAAAATGGATCAAGATGCAGTTTTTTGTAACCGCGAACGGACCGTGACATGCGCACGGATCGTGCACGATCCGACACACACGCATGTTAAAAGGTTTCTCCATTTTATAGAAAGGAGGAAAAAAATTGAGAAATCAATCAATCCCTTTTCTGATTGGACAATACAGAGGTGTAAAGTATAAGTACATTTATTCAAGTACTGTACTTAGGTACAGATTTGAGGTACTTTTACTTTACAGGAGTATTTCGTCACAGGGAAACCCCAGTTACTTCTAGTTACAGACCGGCTGTCAAAAACACCTCTGTAGGTGCGCGCACAAAATGTTTAACTTTAACAAAACTTTAAAGTTTAAACAATACTCACATTTGAACGGGCCCCCATTTGTCACAGCTGGCTCAAGCAGCGACAAAACAAAGGAGAGAGGAGACGTGGTAAAAAGTATAACAGAGCGTATTTATTAAATGAAGCCTAGGAGAACAAACTAAACAAGGCTGTCAACATAAGGCCAAAAGGATCCTATGAAGTGTGGAGTAATCAGTAGTGTAGGTGTGGATGAGTGGAACATGGTGTGGTTCAGGGCACCCTGGCCACAATAGGCGATGTAAATGGCATTAATCTGCAGACACTGGAAGTGCTGCGGTTAACGGAAGTTACGTCATGCGTTGCAGTCTTCCGGTGAAATTCTCCCGGCGGAAGTAGCACCGTTTCATGCCGTTTCAGCCTATGGTCGTAACCAGGCTTTTCTCTTCGCAGATGCCTGGCTACGCGAGGCTAGGTTCAGGGTGTTGTATGGAAAGTAAAACTAAACATAACTAAACAGAAGGGGCATGGTGGAGAGCAGGACAGAGCTGGTCCTAACAGGTCTGCTTCCTCTGGGTGACAACTGCAGACTGGAGAGGGCCCAGCAGGTGCTCTCCATGGCCATCAAGCCCTCAGCCAATGAGGCCCCACCCTGCTCACCTGCAGGGAGATAGTTAGGCACATCCCTAACTAGCCTGGCGGGCCATCCCTCATACTGCGTTCACTCATTCCTCCTTCCCACAGTATGAGGTCTGGATTGAGTTAATCAGTGTCTGCGTTTCAAGCTTCCCCTGATTGGTCCATGTGTAGATGGAGACGTAGATGCTTGCTGCAGCATTTTCAAAACAACATGGCTACCCTCGAAGTGTAACAGTTAACGCTGGAACAATAAAACAAGCATTAAATGAAGTTATTTCAGAGTTGGAATCAATTACAACAATTAAAAAGGAACAGGAGAATGCACTAGCGTAGTTCATCGGCCGAAAATACGTGTTTGTTTGCCGTTCTTTTGAATGGCTGAGAGATGTTTTTCTACGCTGATTGGTTAGAGGAGTCTGTCTGTCAAGGCAAGTACTCCCGCCCACTTTTCAAGCTGCCTATAGCCCAAAGTCCAGACTTATATTGTGGGAAGGAACGAGTGAGTGAATGCACACTATGAGGCTGGCTGGCCAGGCTAATCCCTAACCACCCAGACTATTCTATGCAGACATCCCAACTTTGAGATCAGCATTTCCGGGAGGTCTCCTGTGCACGCGCATGCGAAAAAATAGTTTTTTCGCGGATTTTACACATTTTTCTACGGTTAAAAATGGTTAAAAACTGTTAAAAACGGTTCTGCACGGCGGCCGAACCATTTTAGGCTTAGTTTAATCGGGTTAATTTATAGCATGATGTATTTCTTACCTATTTGGGAGAAAGTTCTGTCACTATCACAGTGAGACGCACACAAAAGCCTGCCCGCAGGCTGCCGTGCGTCGCACAGGCAGCCAGATTGACAGTTTGACGACGAATGAGAACACATTTATTTGCATCGCGGGTCGCAGATCCGGTTCTAGACCGGATCCAGGCGGATATGGCTAGCATTTGCGGGAGCGGCCGGGATTTCCGGGAGGTTCGGTGCCACTCGCGGGTGTCCGGGAGGAGACGCTGATTTCCGGGAGACTCCCGCAACATCCGGGAGACTTGGGATGTCTGTACTATGTTGGGCATTACAATAGACAGACAGACAGACAGACAGAGACAGAGACCCTGTCTTCCTATTGGCCGAACTTTAAATAACCATAACTCCAGTTTGCAGCACGGTACCATCTCAAAACTCGCTGGGTGTAGTTAGACGGCCAATAGGGGCTTATTGTTAAAAATGCTAATGTTAAAGCTAATGCTAAAAATGCTAATGCTAATTTTAATGCTAACACCAACTGCTACACAAGGTTGCACACACTTAGCGAGCTGCAGGCACACTTAAAAATCGTAGAAATGTTATTTTCTAGTAGGCTATAGCGTTATTGTTTAATTGATTGATTCCTTCAGTGTTCTTGCTGTTCCTGTGTAATTACCTATTGTGATGCTCACTCACACACACAGATACGGATGGATGGATGGATGGATGGATGGATGGATAGATAGATAGATAGATAGATAGATAGATAGATAGATAGAGTTATTCCCATCTTTATTATATTGTAGTCCAAGGGTCTTCAACAAGGGTCCTCAGAATTACTACATTACTAAATCTTTGAGTGATAGACAGCATTTGGCTTCTTTTTTATATGAACCACTTAAACCCTAGTGTCCAGTCTGTGAGGGGAAAAAGAGCAGACTGAGTGAAAGGTCAAGTTTATTTGTATTGACAGTTCAAGTGGTTAAATATCTGAAAACACAAATTAACATGAATCCAAAATACACTGGTGATTGTGCTGTCAAACAATGAAATTAAAATAGATCAACATTAACATTAAACATTACACATTAACACTTTCTAAGCCGAAATAGAATGGGGGTTGGTAGATTAGCCGTGAAATTTCTATTATTGTATTGTGATCGAGACATAATATTATGTTTATAAACATGAGCCAGCAGCCCCTCCATCTTGAACAGCGCCGTTGTTTTTTCTTTTTTTTTTCCCCCAGGTCAGTAACTCACCGTGATTTTCTCGATCTCCGTTGGGATAGAATGGGTGTTTTGGCCGATCATCGATCTCCCCGTGCGTTTCGCGTGCGCGATCCGTTCACGTAAATGTCCCCGCAAATAATCCAGTGTGACTCAAGAGCAGAACTGAAAAGTGTCGCTAGCATAGCCCCTAACATGGCTGCTGTAGAAGCACCAGGGTACAGACAGTAACCGAATGGGATAATGTGCCTTGGAAAAGGAAAGGCCAATGACATCACTTCTGCTTCATCTCAGCCCAGCCATGAGCTATCGATGCACGAGTGGTGACTAGGGAAGGTTAGACGATCGCCGATTTTCGGATGAAAATCATTTATTTCGGTAAATACGGGAAAGTACGGGAAAAGACGATTGGCTGCCCCTCCCCCCCTAGGAAGTTCGATATAGTACGGTTTTAACATTAAGGGGCTCCCCGTGGCTTGGAAAGGGTTAATATCACTATACATTAAATCAATTTTGTTTTATTTTTAGGAAATCGGGTGACCAGGTCTCCTCAGCCTGTGATGGCCATAGAGGGAGATGATGTCATCCTTCCTTGTCACATTGAACCTCCTGTCAACATGGAGAATGGGACGATGGAGTGGACCAGAGCTGACCTGAACCCTGAGTTTGTGCATCTCCTCCAAGATGGACGTAACACGGCTGGAGAACTGAACCCAGCTTACAAACAGAGGACGTCCCTGTTTCCTGAGCAGTTGTCTCATGGTAACATCTCTCTGAAGTTGACCAGGGTGCAGATCTCAGATGAGGGGACATACCAGTGTTCTGTTCCAATCCTGGACAACAACAGTTCCATCCAGCTTCTTGTTGGTAAGAATTACTGTTCAAAACATGGATGGAAAACACAGTGAACTTGTATAGCATTTCCTTTCTCTCAGGTCAGATTAGTTAGGATTGATCATGTAGGCTGTGTAGGTAGCAGGGAAAACAAAATGGTGGTGCAACATGCAAGGCTGGGACTTTGAGGGAAAAGGGAAAAGTAAAATAATGAGTAATGTAACTATGTTTTAAAACATGTCATGTTGTAACAAACAAAGCCTTGCTAGCTGTCTGTCTGTCTGTCTGTCTGTCTGTCTGTCTGTCTGTCTGTCTGTCTGACTGACTGACTGACTGACTGACTAATCTTGTTTTTTTTTGTGTGTTTTTTTTCTGCAGGGGCTGTGTCTCAGCCAGTGATCTCTTTAACTGGATCAAAAGGTGATCTCTTATCTTGGAGATGTGATTCTGGGTGCTGGTTTCCTGAACCCGAGATGTCTTGGCTGGACAGTGATAGAAACAACATCACTGCTGCTGGACCCTCAGTGACAGAGAAACGTTCAGAACGCTGCTATGTTGTCCAGAGGACTGTGACAATGGCTCTAACAGATCATCATATGATCTGTAGAGTTCACATACCACGCTTCAACCACGCTGTTGAGACACGCAGCCTCAAACCAGGTAATGAACATTTCCATCAATCTTTAACACCTCCCTTGTTCAATGTCTCTCTGATAACAAACCTTGGATGAACCAGGAGATCATTGCCATCCTGAAGATGAGGATGGGGTCAGGGCTGTGAACGAGGAGGTGAAACTGGCCTTGACCAGCGACGGCTCCAGAGAATTGTGACTGGGGGGGCTATGGGGCGGCTGGCTTTTTTAAGCGGGGGCTAATTAATTTTGTCAACAAACAATAATACTTGTTAGCTTAGGGGGCTAGTCCTTCACCAGGGGGGCTTAGGGAGGCTAAAGGGGGGGGGGGCAACCCTAACCCCTGTCAGGTGATAAGAAGTGTCTTGCTCACTCATCATGCATTGAAAGAAGCATGTTCAAGGCTCCCCCCAGGTTGGCAGAGAGAAAGTAGCGCCCAGGATTACAGCTTAGGCATTGGTACTGGGTAAAAAAAAAGGGTTACAAAATCACCCAGCCCGATTGTAGCCCAGGCCGGGCTAAAATCTTTAGGCCAGATTAAAGCTCTAATATGCTTCTAGAGATTCCTTGCATCTATTACAAGATCATGTTAACACTTGTGTTATGACTGTGTTTCAGAGAGTCTTAGCACAGGAGCGATCGCAGCGATTGTGCTTACAGTGATCATCATCGAGGTGGCAGCAATACTGGGATATTGCTACTGGAGAAGGCAGAAGCAAACTGGTATGTATAGCTGATGTTGTTTTGTGTTATACTGTTAACACATATGGGACGCCAGGGTTTTAATAATTGTTTTGGCTATAGCTCGCCGCCATAGACCTACACTATATTTTGAAGAGCCCCGGAAGCCACGTGCATGTGCATGTTGTGTAACTTGACAATTTTAAAATGTACCAGCTTGTTTACATTCGGTCACAAAGCTTAAATAATAACCACGGGGGACCGTCGCGGTACAATGTCGTCGTAAAAAAATAAAATAAAAAATGGCTCTCGGCGTTCGAAGCGTTTGTGGAGGTAGATTCAGAGAAAAATATGTTTCTATGCATCAGCAAAGAACAGGAGACTATGCAGATTACATGGCTTCCTGGTGCTGGCAGCCGAGTTGCACCCTGGGATATGTAGTTGTTTCGCTACCAGTGGCCGCAGCAAGCGTCTGTTTACCTGGTAACAATGGTAACAGTTATCTCGTCTGTGGACGAGATTGGCAACGCAGTTCTCCGCCCATTATCACGTTCCTGGACGTGTTTGCCTGTTACGGCCCTGCCTAGGGAAGCCTAGGCCGCAACAAAAAAGTGGACTCCCTCCTTCCCAGTCCCCAAACAGCCAGGCTACACAGGTTTATCCCAACATTTAAGGATTTATTTTAATAAGTTAAGATAAAGGTTAAAGTCATCACATTAAATTACAGTTTACCTCAGGGTGGGAGCCTAACAGCTCAAACACAAGAATAAACCAAACAAACAAGAACCCAGAAGATACACTAGACATTAAAGGGGAAGACCACCTATTTTCAATATTGAAATATGTCATTAATATACCTTAGAAAAAAAGTTCCCCCCCTTCTGTGTTGCCTAGAACTGGAGGATTGATTTTGGGGTTTGTATTGTAAATTACACCTTGATGACATCACACATTGTAATTTACAATACAAACCCCAAAATCAATCCTCCAGTTCTAGGAAACACAGAAGGGGGGGAACTTTTTTTCTATTTCCACACAACTCCTCTAAGGTATATTAATGACATATTTCAATATTGAAAATGGGTGGGCTTGCCCTTTAACTAATAAACACTAACTAATAAGTAACCTAGCAGGACAAACTAATATCAAAAAGGTCACCCACCCCTACATACCCCTACACAGTACTAACCCATGGCGAATACAATTATAAAAATCACAAAGGCTGCTGTTTGGAGACTGGTTAGGAGGAAGACACCAGCAACTGGAGGCAGCCATCTTTATAGTCTCCAGCCTGGTCACAGTTGCCAATCAACAGCATGCTCCACCTCATAGTTATCCAATCACACCCACCACTCTCTCCAGCCGGCAACCACTCACTCAATCAGCACCACACAGTCTCTCTCTCTCTCTCTCTCTCTCTCTCTCTCTCTCTCTCTCTCTTTCTCTCTCTCTCACTCACACACACACACACACACACACACACACACACACACACACACACACACACACACACACACTGAGGGGAAAAAGATACATAGGGCAACATGCTGGACAAAAGCCTAAAATTACCCTAAGGTCGTAACATTGCATCTGTGAGTGTTAACAATCATGTTAATAAAGTATTCAATCAAGCAATCAATCATTCAATCATGAGCTGTGTATTACCATGTGCTGTCCTTACTTATTGTAAATTGCTCTGGATTAAGAGTGTCTGCTAAATGTCTGCATTGTAAATTATAATCCCATTACAGAGGCATCAAGATCCGATGCCATGAACATGAGTCCAGTGTCAGGAGAGGAAGAGCCATTGAGAGATGACATCACTCCAACTCCATCAGCAAAACCACGACAATGGCTCCCAGTCAGTAAAAGATGGAGGCCACAGTTTGAGAAGTTCATAAACACTGACGACTGTAAAGTTACCAAAGTTGGGAGCTATGTGTTTGGTAAAGTTTTGGAATTCCGCATCGCCAGTGGAAGTGGTGGAGATGAGGTCTTCTTGGGGCTAAGAGATGACGGCACTGAAGTCGCAGTGAAGAGGACAACGCTGCACAACGATGACGTGCTGAAGAAAGAACAAGACTTGTTACGCCTTCCAAACCTTGATGATGCTTCGATTGTACGATATGTGGACTTTCTAGTGGACAACAACTTTGCCTACCTTGTTCTACAGTTATGTGAATACAACCTGGCAGAGTATATCACCAAACACGACCCTTCTGAATCGGAGAGAAAGCAGCTTGCAGAGCAGGTCCTCCAGAGTTTAAGTATTCTTCACTCTCATGATCCTCCAATTCTCCACCGCGATATCAAACCCCAGAACGTCTTGATAGGTAAGAAATAAAAGAAACAAATTGAAAGAAAACTATTGTGGAATTTATTTTGCTTGATCTGAAAACCCTTTTGTCATTATCGTTATTGCCTTGCAGATATTCGAGGCAAGGCAAAATTTGCAGATTTTGGAATAAGCCGACTATTACCTGATGGACTAACAACCCTCGTCACAAAAGTCTCAGGGACGAGTTGCTGGATGGCGAAGGAGACTTTGGAAGGCAGTGATATCCAATATAAAAGAAGCACTGATATCCAGGTTGTTATTGTTGTTTTGTTTTAATTTGTCTTTTCTTTGTTTTTTATTCTTTTTTTTTTATTAAATGACAACAGCATAAACACGTTCTTACTCATTCTCATACTCATTCTTAAGGTGTCTGGGATGTTGACGTATTTCACCCTTTCTGGAGGCGAGCATCCATTTGGCAAATATCCTAGATGTGATGGCAACATTGTGGATGGAAAGTACAGTCTGCACCATGTTCATGATGTGGTCGCCAAGGCTCTCATCGAGTGGATGATCCGTGAAGACCCAACCAAAAGACCTACGGTGGAGGAATGCCTGGCTCATCCCTTCTTTTGGTCAAGCGAGAGGTAAGATGGAACAAACATTTTACATGCATTCCCTGAAAGCCAAATCATTATTTCATGTAATCTCAATCAGTTTGATCCATATGGCAGATGACTCACAGACAGTTCCTGGCCCTGCCTCCTCCACGGCAAGATGCCTACAGTATATTCTAGCCTAATGCTTTCAGATTGTCTTTTTTTTTTCAGGAAAGTGGAGTACTTGAGGAGGATCGGAAATCTGAAGGAAGCTGAGAACCGTCCAGATGCTGACCAGGACCTCATCAGGGAGGTAGACCAGCATGCTGTGCAGGTCCAGATCAACTCGTGGAAAGAAAACGTGAGTAGAAGTTTTGAGCTTTCGTTCTTTTGTTTTATTCTTTCATTTCCCTGTAAAACGCTATTTAATCCCTTTAAGTAACTTTTTATATGACATGCCAAGGTAACTGAAGTCTGATCGCATGCTCGCATCCATCCTTAACTATTTTACTGCCATTTAGGTTGTTTATAGTCTGCTCACAGCCATCAAAACATAACCATCTATTAATTCCAATCACTGTCTTATGTAAAAGACGGCCGCATCGCTGAGTCATGAAACAAAACATAACATTATGGGCACCGCCATTACGAAGCGAGAGGTTCCCAATACCCTTCGGGTTGCACTAGTTTTCAGACATACGTAGAAACAGAGAAAGTAGATCCAGTCTGAAAAAACAACCAGAGAAGTAATCCCGCCGCCATTATTGTTTAAGAGCGCTGAAAATAACAGACTAGCGTTACTGGCCCAGCTGCCACCCCCCATCTGCTTTGGCGGGGAAACGAACGAACACTCGTATTTGCATTCATTCAGTGGCAAAAGAGTATACGTTGTCTGTTTTTCCAGTTCCCACCTGAGTTGATTCAGAAGATGGATGAAGAGAATCAGTCCTACCCTGACGACCCCTTTGGACTGCGGAGCTTCGTGCACGATCTCCATGAGCACTAGTAAGTAGCATTACAAACACTCCATGAATGCAAGGCTTCGTGGATTGACAAACTTTCATGTCTATTCAATCTGGTCTTGGATCAGATACAGCGTGTGTGTGTGCGTGTGCGTGCGTGTGTGTGCGTGCGTGCGTGTGTGCGTGTGTGCGCTCGCGTGTTCATCATCAGATGTTGTGTGTACAGTGACCACTGCTTTGTGTTCACAGTTCTGAGGATGAAGCTCACGTCGACCTCCTGGGGATGTTTCCTGATCTGTTTGGAGGAGTCTTCATGTTTGCCAAGGAACAAGGCTGGAACTCCAGACCGTCCCTGAAGGACATGTTCACCGTGGAACGTGCCGTGAAGACCACAAACCCTCAGAGAAACACCAGTCTCTGTCAACCAGTCCAGGAGCCAGGATCCGGTGAATCACTGTGACTTGAAGTACTGGTGATCCTATGAGTCCAATAGACTCATAACTAGGGATGGGTATCGTTAAGATTTTAGCGATTCCGATTCCGATTCCGGTTCTGCTTATCGATCCGGTTCCTTATCGATTCTCTTATCGATTCTCTGCCCCCTCGCCATGCAGGGGCTGGTCAGAAATAGTGGCCAATGGTCTTTTCTACCTCCTCCACTCCTTATTCTCCTCCTGTCATTTTCTTCTTTTTCTAGTTTTTATTTATATTTTTCACCCAAAAAAGTTTATTTTTACAGTGTGCTCAATCCAACGTCCCATTTTTGCAGTGCTCAGAACGTGAAGGCACAACGTATTTTTTTTTACAGTGTAGCCCTAATATGGATATAATATTGATGCCAGCTGATCATTAACTGAAAGGCCTAAAGTTAAAAATACATACTACTGTATATATTATATTTTAATTGCTGTGCCATTGCTGCTATGTCTGTGTCACTGTTAGAGCTGCATGATTATGGCAAAAACTTTATTTTAAAATTATGGCTACATATTGAGATCATTTATTTCAAATATTATTAAAAATATTATTATTGAATAAATATATTTTTAACAAGCAAAACGATTGTCTTAAAAGCTAAAATAAATAAGGTTGCATTTGTTGTTTTCAAGGTGAGAAATTTACCTTATGTCACAGTAGTCTGACTCTAGTCTATTCCTTTCAAATATTTAAGGGCAAAATATTACCTCATGACACTGTTCCCTGTTCCTGGGTTATAAAACCTCTGTAAGGGACTTAAAATGTTAAATAATACATTTCTGTTGCTTAATGTACTTTGTGAAACTATCGGAGGATACTATAACGACTTTTAACGGGCTTCACCTGGACATGCATTGATTAATCCAGCTTGCGGACAGACACACAACGACACCACGCAAAGTGAACTGACTTTTTTTTTCTCAACAACAGAGAAACGGGAGGTGGTTTTCCTTTGAAACTGGCTAAAATAAAGGGACATTTATACGATGGCTTTTTCTGTACCTTGCAGCCTTGCAACAGCTTTTGCAATGCTGTTTCTTTCTGTTAAATGAAAGTGAAAGTAAGTAAACTCCTTCTGCATGGACCGTCTGGAGGCAGGAAAGCCTGGTGACACGATGCTTTTTTTTTTCTCTTCTTCTTTTTTGAGATGACATTGACACAGGATTATGGAATATATCCGTACATTGCAAAGGTAACCAGCACCATCTGTATTATGTAGGCTTCCACTCTCCTCTGCTTAGACAACATGTTGGCTGCGTCTAAACAAGGCAGCGCGTCGCGTGTGTGACGTGACGTCATCGCGCATATGCAGGAATCGATAGCAGAATCGTTAAGGACATTGGCTAACGATTCCATGGAACCGAACCACGGGCAACCGGTTCTCAACAAGAACCGGTTTTCGATACCCATCCCTACTCATAACTGTACATAAGTGTAATGCCTGATTCTGATTGGTAGGGCTGGGGCGGAATTTAGCTACCGCGATATTTGTCTTCCCATGGCCAAACGGTATTGCGGTAATTACCTCAAATCACATTGATTGAGCGGTGATATAAACATTATGTAGACAGATTTTAGTTACCAGACTTGACACGAAGTAAAAGTGGAAATACTCCATTAAAGTAAAAGTACTTCAACATTGTACTTAAGTAGGCTACAGTACTTGAGTGAATGTACTTAGTTAAATATTCCAACACTGGTTTCATTTTCATTTTTAGGCGAATCCTCGCTCCACTTGCTCGCTCTCAACTAAACAAAAAATAGCCCGCTCCGCTCGTATGCTCTGTATAGCCTATATATATTTTTTTTGGGGGATAAAAAAATAAACTGCCACAAGGTATTTACAAACATACTCGTGTTTATTATGGAGAAATTTGAATGAAATCTTGATCGAGCACTGCTGCAACAGTGTGGATTTGTCTTGTCTGTCCGTGTGACTGCCCGGGCATGCAGCCTCAAACACGCTAGCTCGCAATCCAAATAACTCCGCTCTGCTCGCATGCTCTGTATAGCCTACTGTATATATTTTTGGAGACTTTTTCATTTTCTTTTCTTTTAAATCCGCAGTAAGGGACCTGACACAGCAGTGTGCATTATATAACCGCGGTACAGCGGTATTGCGGACTCATACTCAGATCACCTGCTCATATCAATCTGTATAATCAAAGACTCAGAGCACCTGCTTATAACAATCTGTCACATCAAAGACTCAGACCACCTGCTCATATCAATCTGTCTAATCAAATATTCATATCAATCTGTCTGATCAAAGACTCAAAGCACCTGACTCATATCTCAGTTGTGCTATATTCAACATGGCAGCTACGTAAACAAACACACAATATCATTTGCAGCTAACGTTGCTCTTAGGGATGTTTTTGAATACATTTGACGTGAGAAATAGACAATGCAATAACCAAATATTAATTCTATTTTATCAACACTTCCAGTTCATTCTCTGTTTTTAATTGATTAATTGATTCATTAAGTAGCCATGTAGTATTCAGGATAATCTAAGCAGGCCGTTATTGAGAAATAAACTTGAACTGGGAACCCTTTGGGAACCCTCCGTGATCTAAGGCGGCAACTCTCCGGCCACTGCCGCCCCAGTGTAAAACCTACTTGAGTAGTTGTACTTAAAATCATTTTTGAGTATTTGTTTGTTTGTTTTTTTGTTTGTTTTAAGCGGTTTAGGCAGCTTATTGTCCGTTTGTCTGTCCATGAACAGCTCATCTTTGGCACCGTTGGACCGAACGTTGTGAAACTTTGCAAGGGAGTAGCAATGTAACTGGCCTTGTGGTGGTGCCCAAAACAGGCCTATTAACGTACAGTCAAAAAAAAAATCATTCCAGGCACTCGGGTGGCGCAGCGCTAAAGTCCCTGCCCATCACCACGGTTTGAATCCACCGTGGTGCATCCGGCTTTGTCGAGCGTCTGTGTGAACACATTACTGGACTGTGTTCAGGGGAGGGAAGCTGGACGGGGAGGGTCACTGTATGTACTCCTATGGGCCAAGGCTCTACGTCCTCCCGGTGGGGGCTCCTCACTGGCAGGTGAGCCAGTAGGATACAACAGTACGTCCTCCCGGTGGGGGCTCCTCACTGGCAGGGGAGTCAGTAGGATACAACAGCAGTGACAACACATAAATGTGTGTGGGGTGGAATCAATTGGTAATACGACTAAATTAGGTAGAAAAAGGGGTAAAAAATAATAATTGGCTACGCTAACTTTTAGAGAAATAAAATCCCCTTGGATTCCTTGCATTGTGACGCAACTCCCAGATTTGACTATACAATCGTCTTTCAAGGTTCGTGGGAGGGGACCTTTTTCCCGAGTCAGATTCTTGTGAAACTACGTAGGCACAAGGAAGATCTGCCACCCCAAATGTTTCACATCCGCCTCGTGGTGCATCATGTTGCTATAAAAGCTTCTAACACAGCCCTGGGTAGGAAACCCGGCCTGGCGGGGATCTGCACCTTTCTAGTTTGCCTCTGTACTAGATCTGCTATCATTGGTTCTACAGACTAAATGTCTTCCACGAAAATAGCAGATCTACAAGCTCACAATGCGTTGTGTTGCAGCTTTATGTAAGGTGCTGTAACAGGATCAGCTAAGGAGCTTTGGTGGTGGTGGTGACTGTACATTAGATCTTACAGCCTACATAGTGTGGCTGTACATTAGATTTAAGAGCTGTCTAGACCAGTGGTTCCCAAACTTTTCAGGTCGAGACCCAAAAGAGAGATTAGACAGCAGCTCTACAAGCTGTTTTTGGGAGCTTGCAGATTGGCTATTACTGAAAAAAAAAAAAAAAAAAAAGTAGAATTTTGTTTTTAATTCATGAAAGAATTGGCTTTTTTGGGAAAGTTTTTTAGGAAAAAAAAGGACCCATAAAAATATCTTCTGCGACCCACCAATGGGTCCCGACCCAGTGCTTGGGAACCAGTAGTCTAGACTATAGGGCAGTGGTCTTTAGCTCAAGACCCAAAAAGAGAAATTAGACGTCACGTTTGCCCAAAACTAGTGAAAATAGCAGATCTACAAGCTCACAGTGTGCCGCTTCACGCCACATTGTGAGCTTGTAGATTGGCTATGTTCTACTACTTGATTATAATATGTTTTCTTTTTTATATTTTTGAATTTCTTACATGTGTATGTACTTATTTGTTTTAAAATGCATTTCTAAAAAAAGGGAAGGGGAAATCTTTAGTTGTTTTTTGGGGCGATATGGGAAAAGAAAATGGGATTTTTACTTGAGTCGTGTCCCATAAACATACATTTGTGACCCACAAATGTCGTTAGCGGGCAGAAACCTTGTATCTCCAAGTTTCAAAGGTAAACCTTTTTTCGGCAAGTGAAGCCCTGCTTCATCATAAAAGGCCGTCGCACAAAAGTAGTGAAAACAGCCGATCTACAAGCACACAACGCCTCGCGGTGCGAGGCGTTGTGTGCTTGTAGATCGTGTGCTTAGATTGTGCGCTTGTAGATAGTTTGAATCATTTTTAAAATGATAAATGCAAAACAAACGCCGTGCGGCGGGGATCACCCTTTTCGCCACAACGTATCCAAAATATAAGGGTAGTTCCACGCTCCCAGAGTACTCCGGCATGTCAACAGTATACGCTGGGGTTGGGAAAACGGTTTAAATGGCTTATTTAGTCTCTTTCAACGCGGAAATCCCCCCCCCAGTGGCAGGTGCCAGTATACTGCTCCCTTCCCATGGTAGAAGAATATAGGGAGCAGTACTGGCAACTGCCACCGGGGGAGTTCTGGGTTGAACAGGAAAATGTTACCCATAGAGATGTCTATGTCTATGTCTAAATATTCATATCTATTATCTAAAGCCTGAAACCAAACCATCCAGGATCCTGGGGAATCATGTCTATAAAACATTTGATAAAACATAAATCATCGAGAAAAAAAGAAAGAAAAACCTAAAACAAAGGGTGTTTAATAAATATAGTTTATATAATGAGATATTCAACTTTGTTTTGACACAGAATCGAATATTGTATGGTTATGATTCACCAGGACCCTGGATGGCTTGAATCCTAGCTTTAAGTAATTGATTATAATATATATTGTAATGACATTTTGAAAATCTATGGGGAAAAAAACAATCAACTGAATTTGAGTGGAACCAATAGGGCTGCCTATATTATAGTGTATTACATAGATTTAAGGTGGTAGGGCTGCCTATAGACCGATTTCCTGAGCGACACCCTGTAGTGTAGAGGGCACCGCCTGCCATTTCTGCAGTGTAAACAGCATAGTGTAAAGTAACGTCTAGCTTGCCTGGCTAGGTGGAGGGGGCTTTTCAAGGCCCCCCTCCACCTTGGGCCCTAGTAACTCAAACCCACTCCTTGTGACGCCCCCTGGCGCCGCTCTCTACAGGGGAGCGCTCAGGAAAAGGGTCTATACTGCAGTATATTTTTGTTTTAAAGTGATTAATTTTGTCCCTCTGTTTCAGTATCTCTGTAGTCTCCCATGGCCAGACTGTTTCCTCCCACAATGTCCAAATGCTTCCGTCATCCAGTCTGGAGCAACTGAAGCTCTGATCATCAGTAAAATATATGTGAAGCCTCCTTAGTCTTTACAGTCTTCATCTTTACAGTCGCGCAAATGTATCTATATAAATCGAAATCATCTAAGCATGTATAGCTTTCTGTTTAGCAGAAATGGTTATACAAAACGTTCGATGTAAAGATATGAATGGGAACACCTGCTTCTGTTACTCTGGCTTCAGGAGGTGTAGTTCCAGACTCTATATAACATTCAGGAGGTGTAGTTCCAGACTCTATATAGCATTCAGGAGGTGTAGTTCCAGACTCTATATAACATTCAGGAGGTGTAGTTCCAGACTCTATATAACATTCAGGAGGTGTAGTTCCAGACTCTATATAACATTCAGGAGGTGTAGTTCCAGACTCTATATAACATTCAGGATGTGTAGTTCCAGACTCTATATAGCATTCAGGAGGTGTAGTTCCAGACTCTATATAACATTCAGGAGGTGTAGTTCCAGACTCTATATAACATTCAGGATGTGTAGTTCCAGACTCTATATAACATTCAGGATGTGTAGTTCCAGACTCTATATAGCATTCAGGAGGTGTAGTTCCAGACTCTATATAACATTCAGGAGGTGTAGTTCCAGACTCTATATAGCATTCAGGAGGTGTAGTTCCAGACTCTATATAACATTCAGGAGATGTAGTTCCAGACTCTATATAACATTCAGGAGGTGTAGTTCCAGACTCTATATAGCATTCAGGAGGTGTAGTTCCAGACTCTATATAACATTCAGGAGGTGTAGTTCCAGACTCTATATAGCATTCAGGAGGTGTAGTTCCAGACGCTATATAACATTCAGGATGTGTAGTTCCAGACTCTATATAACATTCAGGAGGTGTAGTTCCAGACGCTATATAACATTCAGGAGGTGTAGTTCCAGATTTTATATAACATATATGACTCTATATGGCATTCGGAGATTGTGGAATAGTTGTCTGGCTATGCGAGACTTGCAGCTCTGTGTCACTGTTGTTTTTGTCCCTTTTTTGTATACAATTCTTTGATTGTTACGTTTGATTCTTTTGATTTGTATCATTAATAACCAACATGTGTCACCATAGAGGGTTTATGTGAATATCTATCTTGTCATTTACAGTCCAGTTGGAGCCATGTATTAGTTGACAGTCTGAGTGTAAAACTGTTTCCTGTGTGTATTTTAACCTTAGTGCAGTGTGAATGCAACAACTCCTCTAGCTCCCCCTGGCTGTAATGGTGAGGTAGTGTGCAGGGACATGCTGGGCCCCTGATTCAGCCCGCGAAAAAGAGTTGGAGAGGCCCTCATTGCGCGCTATAGAGAGAGATCTCTCTCTATAGCACTGCTGCTACTCAAAGATTTGTGACAAAGTGACAAGCCAGTGGGCCAATTACATGAGTTATATTTCGTTGTTGTTGGGTGGAAACCTTGTATGTCCAAAACCGTTTGTTTTGTATTCATCATTTTAAAAATGATTTAAACTAGTGAAAACAGCCGATCTACAAGCACACAACGCCTCGCATCGCGAGGTTGTGTGCTTGTAGATGGTGTTGTTTTCACTTACTTTTGTGCGACAGCCTTGTATGATGAAGCAGGGCTTTGCTTTGCGAAAAAATGTACAAATTTGAAACTTGGAGATACGAGGTTTCTGCCCGACAGTGACGATTTACTTTGTTGGCCGCCCAGCCCCCAAAATGGAACGAAGGCCGACATTGTATTTGATTTTTTTTTCTTTTTTTTCGTCCTGGACCGGGAATGAAACGCCCGTTCTGGAGTTGTCCCGATTTTGCCAATGGCCAGCACGTCCCTGGTAGTGTGATTAAAGACAATTTAACCTGTTTTTGGAGCGGTGAAGCCTGTTTGACTTAAGGCCTGTCCCTATGTATCTCCGAAACCTCCGAAACGTTCGGTGAGTTGCGACTTTCCGACGTGCAAATTTCCAAACTCTAATTTGGTGTAATGCTTTTCAGAAGTCGCGAGTGACGTCATTTTGTAGTCGAACGGGACCTTTCTGACGAAAAGTTCGGTTTCGGAGAAAGTATGGACAGGCCTTTAGTGTGTCCTCAACCCTGTGCCCCTGTCCCGTGCAGCATGAACAGCTGCAATACCACTGGGTGACCAGAAGGGCACTGTTGCGCAGCCTAGACACACACAGGGTAAACAGTTTGATTGATTGATTGATTGAAGACTTTATTAGAAGTTTGCATAGGAAAAGGTACAGTTTCATGACGGTACAGTTCACTGGTACAAGGTCTACTAAAAGGAGATCCATGAAAAGACTAAGCTTATTTCCACAGGAAACCATTTAAGTATCTCATATAACATTGAATGACAGACGAATAGAACACAATACTATGCAGTAGATATGTAAAGAAAAAAAAATGATAGAACAAAAAAAGAAAACAGTAAGTCTAAACAGACAGTAAGTATATACAAAGAAGGGGCAGGGGAGGGTAGGGTTGGGCTAGGTTAGTTTTTTTTACCAGTTGCGAACGGCTGCTGCCTGTAAGTGGTTTTTCAGGGCATTTTTAAAGGATGCTAGTTATCCACACTCCTTTATGGCTGCTCAAATTCACCTCTCCACTTCGAACTGATGGTTTGCTTTATTTTTTTCTATTCGTGTTTTTGTCATGAACCCTTTGACACATTGTGACCATTATATTACTAATAAACATATATTAATCTGACTTATTGTCATTATTATATAGTTATCTTAAAGATATATATTTAACCTGACTCTTACCTTGCAGCTTCAATCATTATTATGAAGATAATAATAATTATGGTGTTTTGAACCGGGAGCTCTCGTCTCTGCTCTCCTTTAGTTCAAATGATAAAAGGAGACGGCACAGCTTTATAGGTACAATGGCAAAGATTAATTTACGAAAGCAACGTTTTGACCTGACCAGGGATCAAATATGTCGTACAAGTTTACACACCATTATAATGTACTTATTTTGATCATGAGACCCCAATTACTGAATGCCAAGTGTCCAGGTTTTCTTCAGAATATGTATGACACCTATACTATGAGCTCAAGCACAGAAGGACGTCTCTGGACCCTGCAGGCGGGCAGCAGGGCCCCATATGGTTCTCGAAGGTGAGCATGCGTTCCACGCAGCCACACACACAGCAGGGACGTGCTGGGCCCCTGATTCAGCCCGGGAAAAAGAGTTGGAGAGGCCCTCATTGCGCGCTATAGAGAGAGATCTCTCTATAGCTCTGCTGCTAAAGATTTGCCATTTCAGATCATGACAAGTGACAAGCCAGTGGGCCAATTACATGAGTTATATTCCGTCGTTGTCGGGTGGAAACCTTGTATGTCCAAAACCGTTTGTTTTGTATTTATCATTTTAAAAATTATTTAAGCTGGTGAAAACAGCCGATCTACAAGCACACAACGACTCGCACCGCGAGGCGTTGTGTGCTTGTAGATCTGCTGTTTTCACTACTTTTGTATGACGGCCTTGTATGATGAAGCAGGGCTTTGCTTTGCAAAAAAATCTACAAATTTGAAACGTGGAGATACAAGGTTTCTGACAGTGACGATTTACTTTGTTGGCAGCCCAGCCCCCAAAATGGAACGAAGGCAGACATTTTATTTTTATTTTTTTCCTAATGGCCGGGCAGGATCGGCCAGGAATGAACCAGCCAAAAGAAGCAAAAAAATAGCAGATCTACAAGCTCAAAACGCATCGCAGCGCGATGCGTTTTGAGCTTGTAGATCAGCTATTTGTTGCTTCTTTTGAATTGGAATCCTGAATAATATTTTGTTATTTTTTAATTGGAATCCTGAAATGTAATATTTTGATTTAATTTCAAACTTTTAATTATATAGTCATGTTAACTTTATGAACGTAAATACAAAAAAAATACATAAAAAAAAATACATTTTAATACTATACTAGTATAGTCATTAAGCTACTAACATAGGTAGACTGACGGAATTAAAGCAGGTCATGTTTGGAATTGTAACAGCTGAAAGTGGGCCTCATTAAGTGAAGGTGGGGGCCACATGTGGCCCCCGGACCGCCAGTTGCCCATGTATGGTCTAGTAATGTGTTGAGTTCGTTGACTAAAACTATGACGGAACATAATCGTCGACTACCTTTTTTTCACTTACAAAAACTAAGCCCTGAAACTAAGCCTAAATACAACTGCTCAAAGAAATGAAGGATACAAAATGTTCCCTTAATTCTTTGAGCTTTCTTTGAGCAGTACTACAGACACAAACACAAAGTAGAAGTCCAGAATTCAAAATGTACCTGAGTAAAAGTATGAAAGAATTGGCATCGAAATGTACTTAAAGTAGAAGAGCAGAACAAGCAGAAATTGGAAATACTAAGTAAAGAAAAAATACTTAAAAAGTGTACTTAACTCTTTGAGCGCCAGCGCCCTCTAGGGGCCAAAGAATGCCAGCGCATCTCTCATAGGCGAGCGCTTTAGCTTCCAGGACTTCAGCTTCCAGGACCTGACGTCCTCACGTTCATGCACGGCATGGAAATGTCCCGGATGAAGATGCTAACAGAATGGCTATTCCCATTTTGTCATCTAAAAGATCATTTTTGGGCGATTTCGCCGTAAATAAACCTCGCGCCGCTTTCCTAAAACACAAAAAAGAGATATAAGCCTTTAAAGATGCGGCCTTTCATTGGATTAGGCGGAGATTGGCGATTGCGTTCGCAAATTATGGCCGGCCGGGACGTTGTTAGCTTTCGGCTAGTAGCTACAAAAATCAAGCCAGGCTTCAGAAGGCCTCTTATCATTTTATTCATTTAATTAAATAAAGCCGAACTACTTCGGGATCGGCACACTCGTGTACTCATCGGAAGCGGCGCCGAACATCGGGTGAACATTGGGGAGCTCAAAAATGTATTTTAAACCATTTTTAATGGAATATATCGTCGGACAGAGTAGAATGGCTAACTGGCTAGCGGCTAGCGAGCCAGGACCACCCACGACTCTACAAGCAGCTCGGGGTAAGTGAATTAATAAAAAAAAGATTGTATTGGATTGAAATAAAGCCGAACTAGTTCGGGATCGGCACCAGATGAGTTAAGTACAGTACTTATGTTAATATACTTAGTTACTTTACAGCACTTGACCTGACTCATTGTCTTCAGGGATAGACTGAAGCTCACATACAGGTAAAGACAACATGACTGAATCTCACATACAGGTAAAGACAACATGACTGAATCTCACATACAGGTAAAGACAACATGACTGAATCTCACATACAGGTAAAGACAACATGACTGAAGCTCACATACAGGTAAAGACAACATGACTGAAGCTCACATACAGGTAAAGACAACATGACTGAATCTCATATACAGGTAAAGACAACATGACTGAAGCTCACATACAGGTAAAGACAACATGACTGAAGCTCACATACAGGTAAAGACAACATGACTGAATCTCATATACAGGTAAAGACAACATGACTGAAGCTCACATACAGGTAAAGACAACATGACTGAATCTCACATACAGGTAAAGACAACATGACTGAAGCTCACATACAGGTAAAGACAACATGACTGAATCTCATATACAGGTAAAAACAACATGACTGAAGCTCACATACAGGTAAAGACAACATGACTGGATCTCACGTACAGGTAAAGACAACATGACTGAATCTCATATACAGGTAAAGACAAAGTATTTATGACAATGTTTATTAAGGTAAGAAAATCAAATGTAAAGGTTCGGGGGAAATGAATGGAATCCTATGGAGAACATGTTGCTTCTGGTACCAGAACAGTGCAACTAGCAGCCAATCACAGGAATTTGTAGTTCTGTGTTTGCTTCATTTTAAATCCGGACAACTGGCCCCCTGGCACACACCAAAACACCCTCCCGACCAATCCCTGAGCTCCATGCTGCTAATGTGGATTCCCCAACAACAATCCCTCCCATTGGCCAGAAAGACACAAACACAAAGATTCCTTCCAACATGCTCTCGGCTATAACTCTGGCCATGAGTGCCGTGAAATGTCCTGCAAAGTGTCGCAGATCAATCGTGTAGTGAAAACCATAATGATATTATGACAGCTGATTTCATGAAAGAGATTTGTGTAGTAGTGTGAAATACTTTAACAATCGGACAACTCCCTGACACCTCAAATATATTGCGGTAAGTACACCAAGGTTTGCTTTTTAATGTTATTATTCCCACTCTTTTGAATGTGAGCACATTGTACAGTAGGCCCATTACATATTGTTTGAGTGTGATGCCTTTTATTCAACTATTTAGGGTCAGGGCGTGCGTCAAGTAAATAAGTACATTTTATTTGTATAGCACTTTTCACAGGGATAACTCACAGGGTGCTTTACATAAAAATTAGAAAACAGCAATAACACATACAGACAGGGGTGTCACACCAAATTCTGGGCCCTGGGTGGGTACAAGGATTCACTGCGGGCCCCCATGAATGTTCATAGGGGGAGGGGTTGGAACGCATTATTACGCATTATTTTGTGCTTTAACTATTGAAAAATAGCAGATATACAAGCTCACAGCAAGCTTGTAGGTCTGCTATTTTTTAATCTGCTATTTTTGAATAGTGAACAGTCTTTTTCAACAGCAGATCTACAAGCTCACAATGTGTTGCTTTGTGCCTCATTGTGAGATTGTAGATCGGCTATTTTCCATTATATTTTATTTTGTTTTCTAATTTATGGAATTTCCTTTTTTTTTTCTTTTTTATATATTTTGAAATAATAATTAACACCAAAATGTAGGTAACCGAATAATTGGATTTTGTTTTCTAATTTATGGATTTTTTTTTTCTTTTTTATATATTTTGAAATAATAATTAACACCAAAATGTAGGTAACCGAATAATTGAGAGACCCATAAAAATGTGTAGACGGGAAAGGGGGAGAGAGATGGGAAGTGACATGCAGCAAAGGCATTGGGATCAGGACTCGAACCAGCAACGTGCTGTCAGGCATCAGAGCCTGCTATGTGGCTGCATGCCACATAGCAGGCTGGACCACTAGGCCAGCGGGCACCCTTTGCAGCAGTATTTTGAATATATTGGGGGCGATCTAAGGAGGTTTTATTGAGGCAAGTGAGAACTGAGGTGCAGCAGTCAAGGCGAGAGGAAACAAAGGCATGAATAATCATTTCTAGGCTGAGTCATAAGTCCAGATGTAGTGTAGGCCAGGGGTTTTCAAAGTGGGTGACGGCCGGGGCAACCTGGGGTGCCGCGAGATCATTTGATAATATTTGGAATTTATTTGGACACTTGAAAACATATTTAGTATCATTTTAAACTTGAAGTACAGAGTTATTTTCAGTCAGTTCTAACCAAAATAGCTATTATCTCAACGTTTTCCTCGCAACATAATCACTAAAATATCGTCACATCTCCAAGTTTCAAATGTGTACGTCTTTTGGTAAAGCAAAGCCCTGCTTCATCATACAAGACTGTCGCACAAAACTAGTGAAGACAGCCGATCTACAAGCACACAACGCCTCGCATACATTTTATAGATGATAAATACAAAACAAACGGTTTTGAACATACAAGGTTTCCACCCGAAAAAGGCGACATGCTATAAATATAAGGTGCTGGAAGTGCCTCGGATTAAAAACATATTTATGGGGTGCCCTGAGACAAAAAGGTTTGGGAACCCCTGGTGTAGGCTACTGTGCTAGTGCAGTGGTTCTCAAACTTAAGCTGGTTGCACACTGCTGCGTTTTTCGGGCCGAATATCGGAGTGAATTTCGGAGCACGCAAATAAAAAAATCAACCTCACGTTGTGTCAGTCACGTTTGCACACTGCCGCCCGTTTCGCGCACCACTCAGTCCCTTGCTCTCTCTATCTCCCTCTCTCTCCTTGTCCTGAAAAACGCATTTCGCAACGAAAAACGCACCAGTGTGCAACCACCTTTATTTTGTGACAAAGACCCACAAAATAATATGTTTGCCACAGACCTCTATGTGGAAATGTTTAGTGCCAGGGAGTCCCATACAAGATAAATATTCACAACCTTTACATTTTCCAGATCTTTTGAAAATAGTCGATCTCCATACAAGGCCATTGTGATGCATTGTGAGCTTGATTGGTGTTTTGAAAATAGTCGATCTACAGTCTCACAAGGCAATTGAGACGCATTGTGAGCTTGATCCTTTGAAAATAAGTCGATCTAAACGCTCACACAATGCAAAAGTGGTGACACTGATTCTTGTGCTATTTAATAATTTAGCTGGGACCCCCAAGAACAGTGTTGGGAAAGTTCACTTTCTACATGAACTATAGTTAAAAGATCAGTTCACAAATTTTAAAATGAACTACCGGTAGTTCAATTCATATTTCATAATTCTACATTTTTAACTAAAAGTGCATGGTTCCAAAAAGGAGCTAGTTTAGTATTTCTTTTTTCCTTATTCTTTTTTTCTTTTTCAATACGTTGCTTCGAGCTATTAATTTGACAAAGGTATTGACACAGTTATTTCATCCAATTTAACACTGAGGTGCCCACAATGTTCACTCTTCCTGCAGCCCTTTGCAAGGTGAAATGCCACCAACTTCGTTATCCTTTCCCACGTTGCTTCTGTCCTGTCATAAAGCTGATAATAAGACTTTATTGTGAAGGCAAATGTTACTAAACATCCCGCAAGTTTCTGCATGGTGAAAATAGCAGATCTTCAAGCTCACAACGTGCCATGGATGGGATGCGTTGTGAGCTTGTATATAGCTAATTTCGGCATGCAACAAGTCGTACAAAAATAAGTCATATACTTGACAGACTTGTGTTAGTGTTGATGAACGAGGAGGCGATGCACACACAGCGATTCAAGCAACCCCACGACTAGGTTCATCAAGAAGAAATACAGTACTGAAGTTCAGTTCAAGTTCGCCCCAAATATGAACAAGTTCACGAACGATTGTTCATTGAGCGCGTTCAGGCACAACACTGCCCAAGAATCCCCTAAAGACCCCAATGGGGACCCCCAAGAACCCCCTAACGATACCTTGGGGTCCCCGGAAGCCACTGTGGTTTGAGTGACACAGAGTTTCAATGTGGCCCGCAAAGGCCATCATGACAATACTTAAATATTGTCATGAAAATCAGAAGGAATATTTAATATAATTGTTGCTAATTACAGTTACAGTCACAACACTGACATCTAGATTTGTGCAGTGTCCTAACATATGCTCACTCCCAAATGCATTAATAACTTAAAGAGGTGGTGCCATAGTTTTGTATTTTTTATGGTTTTCATATGTCTATGATGTTGACAGTACTTCATTGGACCCCCTGGCATGGTTGTTATGAGCAATTATGTATTCCCTTTGTATTTCTTCCTGGAGGCTGACACCTTGTGGTCAAAAGTGCCGATCCAAAAACAGTGATTAAATGTCATCACATAATCATCCCCTCCCCTTTTACCATTCACCCAACACTGTGGGTGTGGCTAATTTCAGCTGGGTCAAACCCCCCCACCTGACAACCAGGCATACTTAATGAACTGGTGGGTGTGGCCACATAAACACCTAATTTTAACTATTTCTGTACACTCTTTTGGAAAAAGTCCTCCTCCTAGTATAATCATAATACCTGATAATCATGTTTTAGGGGGGGAAATACTGCATCTTTAAATAGTGGGGTTGCCTGACAGGTTCTAGGGAAACTTTATAGACTTCTAGGGTAACTTTTCTGCTGCCATTGGCAGGGATAGGGAATCAGTAGGGAGTAAATGGGAGTGGGAATCAATAGGGAATCAATACGGAATCAATTGGTCGAGCTTCACATGACAGTTAGCTTACTGTAGAATATAGTCAGCAACCGTCAGGGGAGAGGGACCACTCCACGAGGGACGAAATTAAAAGGGCGAAGGTTGACATGAAACACTTGATTCGAGAAAAGGCGGCCATGTCGGAACAGCTGCTCTCCGCCGCGCAGAGAGACGCGGACGAAGAGCAGAGGGGAGAGGAGGTGACAGAGACGCAGGCGGACAAAGGTCTCCGACTGATCTTCGACGACGAAGACATAAACATGCAGATAAATACCACAGAGCGCCTGAAGGTGGAAGAGAGGCTGCAGGACGTCCCACTGGAGAGCTTTGACTTCAAGCCGCTCACGCTGGACCCAAACACAGCGAACAAGAACCTCTTGCTGTCCGAGAAGTGCAAGAAGGTGACGCGTGTGCGTGAATATCAGCACTATCCGGACCATAAGGACAGATTCGACTACTGGTCACAGGTTATGTGCAAAGAGGTTCTCGCTGCCCGCTGTTACTGGGAGGTAGAGTGGACTCAACAGGTTTCTATAGCGGTTTCATACAAAGGCATACCGCGTAAAGGCCACTCGGATATTGGTTTGTTTGGATTCAACGAGATGTCCTGGAGTCTGGATTCTTACGGGGCTGGGACTGGGAAAGACGAGGACGGGGATCTGAAAGAGGGTTACAGTGTCCGTCACGCTAATAGAAGAGAAATGATCCCTGTCGAATGTATCAATCCCAATGGCCCCAACAGGGTAGGGGTGTATCTGGACTATCCCGCTGGCAAATTGTCCTTCTACTGTGTCTGCCCTGACATGAGGCGGATCCACCTGTGGACCTACGACGACTGCGGATTCACGGCGCCCGTCTACTGTGCATTCTGGTGCTGGACGCAGGGCTCCTCTGTGTCTCTGTGCCAGGCCTGGAGGGACGTGCCATAGTGTCCCGTGTCCTGGAGGAACACGCGCTACCCCTGAAAGTTGAAATCCCGCTATTTCCATGTGTCGTTATTTCAACAGTGGGAGTCGGAAATTTAGCTACGTGGGCCTAACCCTAACCTCAACCTCTATGGACGTGTCGCCACTCAGACAATTAGAAGTCATTGTCTGAATGGCAACATGTCTGACTGGAGAGAGGCCCCCCCCCTCCCCCCGGAACCCACTGTGGTTTGAGTCGGGGCATACAAGTGGAGTGGAGCGCGAGCGGGCCATTTTTTCCTCCGCTCCTTGGAGCGCCGACCTCCTCCGCTCCTAGCCGATCCTGTTGGGGCCTCGCGCCACATGTTGCCAACAAACAGTCTCTCGGCTAGTCCATGGCAGCGCAGCCATCATGATGAGCCATGTCGGCACCGTGTAGAGGAGAGGAGACAGAGAATTCCCTTTATCAAGATTTCACAAAAATGTATCTATATCATCCACACAAGTAGGCTATTTATAATAAGTAGCCTACCTTGTGTCAGTTAAGTTATAGACTATATCATCACCACCAGCCAGTCAAAGGATACGATTTGAAATGAAAGTGAGACTGATTTGGCTGAATGAAAAACACATGCCACGAGTCGCTTCCCTCTCTCGGTTGTGGTGATTAGCCTAATCAATAACCAACAGGATTTAATATTGCCCGTCTTAAAATACGCCTTAGATTGCCTAGACAGATCTCCATCAAACCGAGGCTCACATTACCGCAGGCATTTGTGTTGGGAACACACTGGCAAAGGAGAAAGTGTTTCGGACATGGTAGCAACATTTTTTTTTCTTTTTTTTTTTTGCTGCTTTTTGACGACCCTGAGCGGAGCGCGCGGTGAGAGAGCGGTACGCGAAGAGCGAACGGTACCATAGACCCCTGGAGGGCTTTCCGTCCCGCTCGACTCCGCTTGTGTGCTCTGGTTTGAGTGACACTGAGAGTTTCAATGTGGCCGCAAAGGCCATCATGACAATACTTAGATATTGTCATGAAAATTGAAAGGAAGATTAATATAATTGTTGCTAATTACAGTTACAGTCACAACACTGATATCTTAATGTTAACACTCAAAATGTGTGCAGTGTCCTAACATATGCTCACTCCCAAATGAATTAATAACTTAAAGAGGTGGTGCCATAGTTTTGTACTTTTTTTTAATGGTTTTCATATGTCTATGATGTTGACAGTACTTCATTAGACCCCCTGCCAAGGTAGTTATGAGCAATTATGTATTCCCTTTGTATTTCTTCCTGGAGGCTGACTGACACCTTGTGGTCAAAAATGCAGATCCAAAAACAGTGATTAAATGACATCACATAATCATCCCATCCCCTTTTACCATTCACCCAACACTGTGGGTGTGGCTAATTTCAGCTGGGTCAACCCCTCCCCCACCTGACAACCAGGCATACTTAATGAACTGGTGGGTGTGGCCACATAAAAACCTAATTTTAACTCTTTCTGTACACTCTTTTGGAAAAAGTCCTCCTCCTAGTATAACTAGACCAGGTCAACCTGGTTGTGCCAGACCCCCTGTCTGTCATCATCATTTATGACATCATGCCTTTTGTAGGCATGTCATCATCATGTCATCATCATATATACCCTTTATATAGAAAAGGGACAGACCGACATTTGCTTATGTAGGCCTACCCATTTCATGGGTCTGGCAATCATAATACGTGATAATCGTGTTTTAGGGGGGGAATACTGCATCTTTAAATAGTGGGGTTGCCTGACAGGGCAACAGATTATAGTTCTAGGGAAACTTTATAGACTTCTAGGGTAACTTTTCTGATGCCATTGGAAATGGCAGGGATAGGGAATCAATAGGGAACCAATGGGAGGTGGAATCAGTAGGGAGTAAATGGGAGTGGGAACACTTTTGTCTCTTTGTCTATCTGTGCTGGTTATTATGTTGGTTATTATGTTGTTAAATTACAGTAAAATAACTATACTTTAACAAGGTACTTTAACAAGGTATTATAATTATATTCTCCACACTTTTATTCTCCCCATCTTGACAAAAAGGTATATTCCCAGGTTGCGCAGTTCGGCTGCACAGGCGCAATGCATTATTGTTAGCTGCACTTGAAAAACCATTCCAGGCTGTCATATCCAGCCCAAGAAACCGTAGAAACCTGTGTAAAAAACTGACAAAAGTCATTTTTTAATACATTTTTAAGACATTGTGAAAATAGCCGATCTACATGCTTACAACGCCTCGCAGTGCAAGGCGTAGGCTGCCATATCCAGCCCAAGAAACCGTAGAAACCTGTGTAAAAAACGGACAAAAGTCCTTTTTCTTTTTTTAGACATTGTGAAAATAGCCGATCTACATGCTCACAACGCCTCGCAGCGCAAGGCGTAGGCTGCCATATCCAGCACAAGAAACCGTAGAAACCTGTGTAAAAAAACGGACAAAAGTAGTTTTTCTTTTTTTTTCGGTTTAGACATTGTGAAAATAGCCGATCTACATGCTCACAACGCCTCGCAGCGCAAGGCGCTGTGAGCATGTAGATCTGCTGTTTTCACAATAGAACCAACCGTGTTATCCAAAATGTAATGCCTATTTTCCATGACTCCCATCTTTGCCATACCCTAGCTTTTGCTGAACTGACGCCACTGATGTAGAGAGGCCCCCCCGGAACCCACTGTGGTTTGAGTGACACTGGGATTTTCAATGGCCATCACGACAATACTTAGATATTGTCATGAAAATTGGAAGGAAGATTAATATAATTGTTGCTAATTACAGTTACAGTCACAACACTGACATCTATATGCGTGCAGTGTCCTAACATATGCTCACTCCCAAATGAATTAATAACTTAAAGAGGTGGTGCCATAGTTTTGTACTTTTTATGGTTTTATATGTTTATGATGTTGACAGTACTTCATTGGACCCCCTGGCATGGTTGTTAGGAGCAATTATGTATTCCCTTTGTATTTCTTCCTGGAGGCTGACACCTTGTGGTCAAAAGTGCCAATCCAAAAACAGTGATTAAATGACATCACATAATCATCTCCCCTTTTACTATTCAAATTTCAGCAAGGTCAAACCCCCCCCCCCCCCCACCTGACAACCAGGCATGCTTAATGAACTGGTGGGTGTGGCCACATAAAACCCAAATGTTTTACTCTTTCTGTACAATCTTTTGGAAAAAGTCCCCCTCCTAGTGTAATCATAATACCTTATAATCAATGTTTTAGGGGGGAAATAAATCATGGCACTGCATCTTTAATTAGTGTTGTTGCCTGACAGGGCAACACCTTATAGTTCTAGAGAAACTTTATAGACTTCTAGGGTAACTTTTCTGCTGCCATTAGAAATGGCAGGGATAGGGAATCAATGGGAGTTTACTGTAGAATATAGTCAGCAACCACACTTGCAATTTCAATTTCATTTTTTTATTTGCTATTCCACTGTTGGACTGATGACTGGTTATTGGTTTAACTATGATATGATAATCCTAGATGGACTGATGACTGGTTATTGGTTTAATTAACTATGATATGATGATCCTAGATTACTATCTCTATGCATTTGACAGTGGTGTAAAGCAACTAAGTAGATTTACTTAAATACTGTACTCAAGTACAATTTTTAGGTTTGTTGTTTACTTGAGTAATTCCAATTTCCAATACTAAAAGTATTGGAAATTGGAATTCTACTCCACTACAACTTAGAGTCAAATATTGTACTATTGGGCTACTTGGAGAATCCCTATTCTAAATGCCTGGCAGTGGCTCCGGGGTAGAGTGGCCGTCATGGGTCAATGTAATGAATGTGTGTGAATGGGTGAATGTAATGCACAATCTCTGTAATGCGCCTTGGATGAAGGTGCTATATAAATGCACCATTTACTACAGGGACTTCATGGGGACAGGAAGTGTCCAAACAGTTTGACGTGACTAACCCTGACCCACGTGAACTGAACGGGACCTTTCACACCATTATCTGACGCTGTCCAGATCACGTCTAGTCTGATTTCAGACTCAGCGCTGGAGCTTGAGTCTGACATTGGGGAGGGGATTGTGTTTGACTTGTGTGTACACAAAAACATTCTCCCCTCTATGACAGGCATCAAACAGGTTGTTGTCTTTGATGCTTTCATTGATTAGAGAGATCACTAACGAGGTCTTGACACTTTTTTCGGCCCAATCAATTGCCTTCATGCACAACTCCTTTGAAGTTCAAAGGGAGCAAATAAGAGCTCCGGCTGAGCTACCCCTTCCTCCCCTGTTTCTGTTGATTTGCTTGTCTCGTTAGACCCACCCCCCGCCCCGGACCAGAGCAACTCTAGGTTCATTACACAACACCAGACCAAGAGAGCGGTCCGCTCAGAGAGTGGGCGGGTCTATGGGCTGGAGCCAGGCAAGATTACATCCACATTTCTTGACCGCGGGAGACGAGCCGCTCTAAAACCCAAGGCGTAAAATGGCGACGGCTCAGCCAAAAGACGGAGGCACGCCATCTGAAGCAAACCTGCGGCCACGAACGTGGCCAAGTCCGCTTCGGCCGACTCTGAGACATCCCTAGTTCCGTCCTGCTAGGGACAGGATCATAAGTCATCAGACACCCCTCTTCCTTCAGTACCCACGACACGTCAACCGCCTTTGACAAATTCAAATTCATCCCGAGTCGTCACCCGTTTGACGTCTCTCGAGAGCGAGAATGCATCACAGTGACACTTTCCACACCGAGTGGCAAAGACCAGTAGCAATGAATGTCAAACCACCTGAACCACAATGGAAACAAGCTTCAGCTTTTGTGTGTGTGTGTGTGTGTGTGTGTGTGTGTGTGTGTGTGTGTGTGTGTGTGTGTTGCATCTTGGGGGATTTTAATTGGTAAGGGAAAACAATCCAAATCACACAAAAACCTGCCTGGTAAAGAAAACACAATGGTGTTCTCACAATATCAAACCCGACAACAAATGTGGGCACAGTTCCTGCCACATGCAAGCCCCACATGGTTCATGGTTTTCTGTGATAAAGTGAAGATCAAACGTTTCAAAAAATATGCAACGTAAAAAAGAACATGTGGTGCGAATTACTACTAAGCTAAGTTGAACTACTGTCAGCACTGATCTGGTCCGGCGCAGTGTGAGATTTAACTTGGGACAGACAGACAAGCTATCCTTTCAGCGGGGGAGCGTGTCGATACTTCGACATAACATCTGTTCTATGTCCCAGTATTTCGACGTGGGTGAATGTTAACGTGGTGAAACGCTAACCTGCCTACGCTGGTGAATGATAACCTCTATGCCTAAACCTAACCCAAACCCTGGTGAGTAGCTAACCTGCCGACTCCCATCGTCGAAACAATGACACATAGAAATAGCGTGGGACTTTCAACTTTCAGGGGTAGCGCGTGTTCCTCCAGGACATGGGACCCTACGGAACGTCCCTCCAGGCCTGGCACAGAGTCACAGAGGAGCCCTGCGTCCAGCACCAGAATGCACAGTAGACGGGCTCCGTGAATCCGCAGTCGTCGTAGGTCCACAGGTGGATCCGCCTCATGTCAGGGCAGACACAGTAGAAGGACAATTTGCCAGCGGGATAGTCCAGATACACCCCTACCCTGTTGGGGCCATTGGGATTGACACATTTGACTGAGATCATTTCTCTTCTATTAGCGTGACGGACACTGTAACCCTCTTTCAGATCCCCGTCCTCGTCTTTCCCAGTCCCAGCCCCGTAAGAATCCATACTCCAGGACATCTCGTTGAATCCAAACAAACCAAAATCCGAGTGGCCTTTACGCTGTATGCCTTTGTATGAAACCGCTATAGAAACCTGTTGAGTCCACTCTACCTCCCAGTAACAGCGGGCAGCGAGACCCTCTTTGCACATAACCTGTGACCAGTAGTCGAATCTGTCCTTATGGTCCGGATAGGGCTGAAATTCACGCACACGCGTCACCTTCTTGCACTTCTCGGACAGCAAGAGGTTCTTGTTCGCTGTGTTTTGGTCCAGCGTGAGCGGCTTGAAGTCATAGCTCTCCAGTGGGACATCCTGCAGCCTCTCTTCCACCTTCAGGTGCTCTGTGGTATTTATCTCCGTGTTTATGTCTTTGTCGTCGGAGATCAGTCGGAGACCTTTGTCCGCCTGCGTCTTTGTCACCTCCTCTCCCCTCTGCTCTTCGTCCGCGTCTTTCTGCGCGGTGGGGAGCAGCTGTTCCGACATGGCCGCCTTCTCTCGACTCGGCTGTTTCATGTCAACCTTCGCCCGTTTAATTTCCTCCCTCGCGGCGTGGTCCCTCTCCGCAGAGGGCAGTGGGGGAGGCTCCTCCCTCCTCTTTGTGTCCTCCATTGCTTTCAGATCGTTCTTCGTGGCAGCTTTGTTCCTCTGCTCGTGTGCATTCGTAGCTTCCTTTTCCCTATTCAGGGGGGATTTATCTTCTTTCAATGTGCTCTCCTCTTCCCTCGGCTCTTCCTGCTGTTTAATTCGTCGTTTCACGCTACCCGCCGTCGCCGTTGTCTCCTCCTCCGCCTTCAGGACCCTTGTCCTGTTCGCGTCGCCATTGGGCTCGGCAGTGAGCAGTCGCTTGTCCGCCCACGTTTTCCCCTCCTCCCTCCGAGCTTCTTTGTCTTTAATCAAGACATCCTTCCCTGTTGTCCTCGTGTCGTATTTCGTGTCTTCATTCCTGGTCTCGGTGTGTCGTGTTGCTCCCGATCCCTGAACCTTGCTCTCTGGTGTCTTAAACGGACCTTCTCTTGGGTCTTTGATCTTCTGGCCATGTTCCTCCGCCTTCGGTTCAGGGGAGGGACACGTTACTCTGGATCTAATCATTTGTTTTACGCTAACCGGCGGCGTTGTCACTTCTTCCATCTTGGAAGAGCCTGGCTGTTTGGGAGAGGGCAACCGTTCTGTCGAAGGCTCCTTTCTGTTATTCGGTTTTCTCACCCAATGTCTCCCCGCCTCTGTTTTCTGTCCCCTAATCAGCTCTTCTTTAACATCTTTAACCTTGTCCCTCTCATACTTCATTTCTTCATAATGATCAGAGAGCAAATCCGTTCTTTTATCAATGTGTTGTTTAACGCTTATCGCCGGAATCACCTCTTCCTTGCGCTCTGTCTTCCTATTCGCCTCTTTGTTCACTTCTCTCATCTTCTCATCCACTCTCTGCAAGTTTCTCTCACGTTTTTTTTCTTCAATCTTCTGGGGCGAAGGAGGAGAGGGTGACGGTTCTCTAATTGCCGTTTCCGTTTGTTGAATTAGAGTTCTCACTGTCTTTGGCTCCTCCTTATTCCCATCCATTCTCGGGACATTGTAATCTGTTGTCCTCGCAGCTGGACTCCTGGGCCGATAGATGGGCGGCTCAGGACGGCCCTTTTTCCGAAGGAGATCTTCCTTCCTCCCATCCATCCACGAGGCAGGATTATCTGTCTGCCTCATTTCTGGACTTTTGGGTGGAAGAGGGGGCAAAGCATCCTTGGGCAGAGTAGTTGTCATCCTTGAAATCAGTCCTTTCACGCCGCCCAGCGGTGTCTTGGGAGGCTCCTTAATGTGCAGCTCCTGGTATTTCAGGACATTGTGGTCTGTTGTTGTCCTTGCGTCGTACTTCATTCCTAGACTCTTGGGCTCAGGAGAGCCCGACTGTCCTCTGAAGGGCTTCTTTTTCTGCTGCTGCTCCAGCATCTTCACTTTGTCCTCCAGTATCTTCACTTTGTCCTCTGTCCGCATCTTGTCTTCTTGCTCGAGCTCGGCAGGGTACAGCTCTTCTCTCAAAGCCTTGATCTGCGTCATCTCTCTGTCCATCGCGTCCTCTTCAGGACTCTGTTCCAGTCTCTGCTGCTGATCCTCATCCTCCTCCTCCTCTTCATCATCTTCCTCCGACGTCTCCTCCTCCTCCTCCTCCGCCTCCTCCTCCGATTCTTTCCCTCTCACTTCTTTAATTTCGGAGAACAATAAAGTCATTCTCTTGACCTGGTCCTCTGTTGTCTGCATCTGGTCCATGTCTCTAGTGTGCTCCGTGGAGATCTCGTTGATTCTCTCCTCCAGGTTTTTTCCCTCCCCCCTCGGCTGTTCATTCCTAACGTCTCTAATCTTGGAATCCTGTCCTTTGAGGACAGTGTCCCCCGGCATCTTTGTGTCACTCGTCTCTTTAATCAGCTCCATCCTCTTTATTCTGATCCTTCTTTCAGCGTTAACCAAGGCTGTCATTTCCTCTTCTATCCTCATCACCTTGGCCTCTGTGTTCCTCATCTTGTTGACATAGTTGGTCTGCTCCTCTGTGATCTTTTGGAGTTTCTCTTCCCACCGTCTGCGCTCTTCCTTCCTCTCTTCTTTGAGCTGTTTGACCATTTCTTCCAGTCTCACCACGTTGCTTTCCGCCATCTTGATCTTGTGTTTCATCTCTTGGTTGAGCTGCTCGGCAGAGCGCAGCTGTTCTTTCAGAGCCTCCTTTTCTCTCATCAGTTCCTTCACTTGGGCCATGGTGGCCATCTGCTCCATGCGCTGCACCTTGGTCTCTGCCGTCTTGATCTTGTTGATGTAATCGTTGTTCTCCGTGGAGACCTGTTGGATGAGGCCCTCCCACAGTTTACCGTCCGCCCGCCTCTCTTCTTTGATGTCCTGGAGCTCTGCCTTCATCCTCTCCATGTTGTATTCGCTGGCTTTCATCTGGTTCTTCAGTTCCTCGTTGTACTGTTCGGCGGCAATGAGCAGCTTCTCCGACTTGGCCTGCTGTCTGACCTCCTCCAATCTCTCCCCCTCGATGTCTGCAAGCGTCCGCTTCATTTGATCCAAGCTGTCCTCCGTCGTCCTTATGCCGTCCTTGAGCTCCCTGACCTTCTGCTCTGCGGTCAACAGCTCTTTCCGGTTATTTCCTACCATTTGTCTCACGATAGCCGTGGGTGGCATGTCCCTCCTCCTATCTCTGTCGGCGTCTTTGATTTCCTCTTCCCTTTTCATGGCCTCTGGGGTCTTCGTCCTGTTCTGACCTATCTCCTGTCTGTTTAATATCCCCTTTATTTCCTTAACGTCCCTTACGTTTTCCCTTTTCGGGATATCCTTCGGACGTTTCTCCTCACGCTTTTTCCCATCCTGCCTCTTTATTTCCTTAACGTTCTCTTCCCTTTTCGGGATATCCTTTTGTGCGTTGGCCTCTTTGATTTCCTCTTCCCTTCTCATGGCCTCAAGGTTCTTCATCCTGTTCTTCCGTCTCTCCGGCTTCTTTATTTCCTTGACGTTTTCTTCCCTTCTCAGATCCTTCTGTGGTGTTGGCGTGGGTGTCTTCATCTCGCTCAAGTCTTTATTCTTTGGCCCCTCAGAGAGTTCTTCTGCCACCATGGCCTCATTTTGTCTAATCAGTTGTTTCACGTTAACCATGGTTATTAAAATCGCGTAGGCAAGCTATGATTACGGGTGAAAACGTACTAATGGTTCATTTCAGCGCTGATCCGTCTTTTTAATACCCACAAACTCCCAGGTTGGTGCGCCACTGCTCTGCACTGATTGGGCACAATACTTTCACGTCATCATGGTTGCCATGGTAACAGAGATCAAATGGGCTGTTTGTGGCCGGGAACTGTCTAGCTCTTGGGCCCCTGTCCAGAACAGCTGTGGCCTACAGTTTACAGTTTACATTTTACAGTTTAGCAGGCTTAATCCAGAGCGATTTATAACTAGAGAAATTGCAATTTGGGAAATTGCGAGTGTGGTTGCCTAAAAGGTTACCTTACTCTTACATCACAAAAAAGTTACTCACTATATATGGTGTTTCCCATTCAAAGTCAATGGGAAAGGTCAGATACCTAAAAGTTACCTTACTATATATGGTGTTTCCCATTCAAAGTCAATGGGAAAGTTCAGATACCTAAAAGTTACTCACTATATATGGAGTTTCCCATTCAAGTCAATGAGACTAAGAGTTTGTAAAAACTGCAAAATTCCCCAGAGTAATAATGTGGTTGCCCTGGCAACCACACTAACTAGAGAAATTGCAATTTGGGAAATTGCGAGTGTGGTTGCCTAAAAAGTTACCTTACTCTTACATCACTATATATGGTGATAACTAAATAAAATAATTAATAAATACAATACTGTAGCTATTAAAATAAAAAATGTATGTGTATGGTCAAGTGGCCATAAATAAAAATGACTGTTCTTAAAAAAAGGTATTTAAATAAAAGTTCTTATATTTGTATTTTCTTATGAGATTGAAAAATAAAAAATCAATTTAAAGATTTTAAATAAAAAAATGTAAATAAATAAAATAAATAATAAAAAAAAATATTAAAATGAAAAACTGTAAATAAATAAAATAAAAAATAAATACAAAACCTACTTTCCTCTTTAAGAATTCATAATAAATACATTGTAAGTGTAGCTTATCTAATCATTGGGTGTTAATATTATATATTGTCATGTTCTTGCATATGTAAGACTGTGGTACTGAAACGTTCTGTATTGTTATATGTGGTTTTCTTGACCGAATTACTAAATATATAGGTCTTACATGCTCTTTGAAATATATTGTCAATTATATCTGTTTCCGTCTCAGTATAATTTACTATGGAATCAGCAGTACAACCTAATAGAATTTGAGCTGTGTCCTCAAAGCAAGTGACCCATAAAGATGTGTCAGATTGCTTTATTAAAACTGAAAGTAAAAGTTTGTATCTAAATTCATAATATTCCTTATTACATTTAGTACAAAAATAATTACCATTAACTGATGGAGAAATCTTCTTATTACATTTGTCAGAAGGACAACATTCATACATGCATGTGTCTTGTTTAATCATTATTACCTCTGCAATACAAGAATAGAACTCTTCATTCTGTGTTGTTGGTCCGTTTTTCATCTGTGCTAATGACTTTACATTTGCTTTTGCTACCGTAAGAGGTGACCATTTCTGTCTTAAAAGTTCACTGGAAGGATGCTTTCCTGTAATGTCGAACCATGATTGTAATTCAAGGGATTCTGTTATTTCCGGACTAAACAATAATATTGTATTACTTGTTGTTCGTAGTGACTTTCCATGATATGATGACACTAAAACATTTTTAAGTGCTAATATCGGTTGTGCGGAGTTCTGAACTTTATTCGTCTCATTATTCCATAAGGTGAGTGTTACTGTGTAATTGGTACTATCTAATAATATTATTTCTCTTTTTAGATAGTCTCTTTCATTTGCTGATGTTCCAGGGGTGATATTATCAATAAAAATGCAGATTCCGATAATGTCTATTACTGAACCTGTGTTATGTTTATCTAGTTGGTCTATTGGAACAAAATTATAACGTGTGTTGCTAATTGGTAAAATATCTTCACAGTAGGTAATTTTACTATGCTTATTTAATATAATTTCTCTCTTCATATTTCCAAAACAAAATTTCTTATTTATGTTTTTTACTGTTCCATTTGAAATAATAAAGGTTTTATTTATTTGAATTAAATCAAAGAATCTGTCTATATTTTCCTCAAAAACTGTAACTTTAATTTCATCATTTTCATCTCTAATTTGAAAAGAAAAATATGTTCCCTTGTTATATGACCTAATTTCAGTTTTGGTTAAAACACAAACACGGATATTCCATAGTGACTGGTAACAATTTAAAGATTTAATAGATCGTATTGATGTACATGGTCTCTTGAACTGAATATTGCTGGAACAGGTATTTGGTGGATTTGTGGATAATGTGGCTGGTGATGATGTGGTATTTTGCGTTTGTACATCTTGCTCCTGTCTATGAACTGTCCTGTTTTGCGTTTCCGAGTCTGAAACGTTGTTTTGCGACAGGCTCCCGTTCATTAGAGATTTGAGGAGTTCTTTCTGAGGTTTGATCTCACTATGGACCTGGTTGGCCAGTCCAGGATTGATCTCGGGGTGAGCAGGAGCATCTTCCGCAGTTCTCCCATTTACTTGCAGAGGGCCGGCTTTGCTTCGATCCACCTCCATGCTCTCAGGTGGCCTCTGTCCACTGCCTTCTTCAGTGTCCTTGTATCCACGCTTCATAGGGTTCTTTTCTGCCTGACTCGCCTTCGCTTTGAGGGGCTTGTCTGCACTTGCTACTGCTTCCAATATCGAGTCTCTTTTATTACTGAGATCATCACCTAGCTGGGAATTCCCGTTCACTTCTTTATGGGCTAAGGCCACTCCACTGTTACCCTGAATGGTGCTGTGCATCGATCCTGCAGTCTCTGTGGAATCGCTAGCTAGTATGGCCTCTAGCCTGGGCATCTTGTTGGGTGGCTGGTGGTCCGAGTCTGAAACGTTGTTTTGCGACAGGCTCCCGTTCATTAGAGATTTGAGGAGTTCTTTCTGAGGTTTGATCTCACTATGGACCTGGCTGGCCAGCCCAGGATTGATCTCGGGGTGAGCAGGAGCATCTTTCGCAGTTTTCCCATTCACTTGCAGAGGGCTGGCTTTGCTTCGGTCCACCTCAATGCTCTCAGGTGGCCTCTGTCCACTGCCTTCTTCAGTGTCCTTGTACCCACGCTTCATAGGGTTCTTTTTTGCCTGACTCGCCTTCGCTTTGAGAGGCTTGTCTGCACTTGCTACTGCTTCCAATATCGAGTCTCTTTTATTACTGAGATCATCACCTAGCTGGGAATTCCTGTTCACTTCTTTATGGTCTAAGGCCACTTCACTGTTACCCTGAACGGTGCTGTGCATCGATCCTGTAGTCTCTGTGGAACCGCTAGCTAGTATGGCCTATTTATCTAGTTTGGTGTTTAGTCTGAATAGTTACGGGTCTCTTTCTATTGTAGTTTTTTTGGTTTCTCTTTTGGTTGTGTGTTGTTCAAACCTGTGTGTTGTTCAGACCTCTTCTCTTTGGTTTAAAGAGATTTTCTTTTTTTAATATGGCCTTCTGACAATTTGGCGTCTCTCACTAATCTGGCTGTAGTCAGTCTAGTCTGCTCTTTCTCAATAGTCTGTTCAGACCTCTTCTCTTTGGTTTAAAGAGATTGACCTCTAGTCCGATTAATCTGTTGTCTCTTACTAGTCTGGCGTCCACTTATAGGCTAGTGTCTTCTATTTTTTGAATTTCTTTAATATTTGGTTTATGTACTGTGTTAATACAACTAATAATACAACTAATACAACTAATAATACAAATAATAATATGATACAGCTAATAATAATAATTAGTTATATACTTATTTTAAAGTTTTATATGATGTCATTATGATGTAATATTTTAGTCATATTCGGAATTTCCATATAGTGTCTTAGGTTCCTGAAGGTATGGGGTCTTTGGTGGACAATATGCAATATACTGGATTATGATAGCTGTAGTATGTACGTAAAACTCCAGATTGTATACATTGTTCTGGTCTTGAGATGTACATGTGATCCAGCAGCGTGTTCTTTTCTGTGGTGGACTCCTTGATAACTTGTGCATATCCTCTTGATTCTAGAAGCTTTCTTATGGGTCCAGGAAAATCGTTCAATAGATCTTCATTGAAGTCTCCACAGATTACGATGGGCTGGTCGTCGATAGGTTCCAAGGAATTTAGTAGCGCCTCCAGGTTATCCATAAATGGGTTACTATAATATGGTGGTCTGTACACTGCAGTGATCAAAATCTTGATAGGGAACTCGATCATTATAACCACAAACTCAAGGTTTGTAACATTGTGAAAGTAACGTTTTTCACTAACCTGGAAATGGTTCTTCACATACACAGCGACGCCACCGCCGTTTTGCTTTACACGGTCAGGTAATGTTGTGTATGACTTGTGTCTGTTGCGATAGAACATGGTGTAACCTTCTAATTGCAAACTGTCAGCCACAAAGGAGTCAGTGAGGTGAGTTTCTGTCAAGCACAGTACATCTGTAAATGTCAGTTCGTGGTGTTGTGTGAGGTCCTGAATATGAGGCAATAAACCTTGAGTGTTGTGGTGGACAATCGTGAGAATTTGGGTTTGGGCTCTTGTCTCTCGAAACTTTAACAGTGGCATGACACCGTCCAGAGCTGCAGTCTTCATGGATTCCATGGCAGTTGTGATTTTAGGATCAGCCCAGATTCTCTTCTCATCAAAGTCAATGATGTGCAATCCTTGCAATGTTGTTGTCCTACTGAGGGCAACGTAGGCCATGCCTTCTAAGAAGACTCCTTTCAAAGAAACTACTGCGGATTGTGTAGTCATACCTTGGACTTTGTGAGCCGTGCAAGCATATGCCAGCTTGATGGGAAATTGCCTGCGAATCACTTTGTGGGTACTCAGGTTTTCCTCCATTCTGTCGATGTACACCTGTGTGGCGCCAGATGTAGTTCTCTGGTATTTCAGTCCTGCTTCAGGCTTGTCTAGCACCAGCCAAAGTTTGGTTACTGTAGTTATGTTCTTATTGATATGCATGTCAACATCATTAATCTTGCCAAATGTGCCGTTCACCAGGCCATCCTCTACGTCTATGTTCCTGGTGATCATGACAGGGACGCCTTTGGCAATTTGCAAGTTGTCTGCAAGATCCTTGTCCTTATGACCTTCTTTGGGGTCTGAGAGTCGAGTCATGCGTTGACTCATTTCGTTTCTCTCATAGTCTTCTGCAGGTATTTTAATGATGTCAGAATGAAGTCCAGTTAAAGAGTCCTCGTTGTGTTTGCGAACCTGATTGTTGGTGGCGAAGATGTGCAAAACATCCTTGGGACAATTTTGACTGTTAGTTAATCTTTCACTGATGAGTTCTCTGTCGTCCTTGCTCAGCTGTTCCATTTTTGTCTTGACTCTCAACCTATTCAGAAGTTGTGTGTAGGGCACATCATTCTTTTGTCGCATGATCTCTGTCAACGTGACCATTTGAAAGTGTTCACGCAGAAGATCTGGTGTGCCTTCTTCTGGCATGCAAAGTGGTTTTCCGCTTGCTGTTGGAGGGAGTTGGTAAAAGTCACCTACTGCAAGTACCGACATGCCACCAAATGGTTTCTTACTGCCTTTGATCTCTTGCAGTCTCCAGTGAACGTAGGCAAACAATTTTTTTGATATCATTGAGATCTCATCGATGATGATTATTTCTGCATTTCCCAACTTTGCTCTCACATCATCCAAACTGTTTCCCAGCCCTTTGTAGGGTGGGTTTAGGCTTCTGGGTAACTTCAACAGGGAGTGCAGTGTGTTCCCACCGATGTTGTATGCCGCAGTTCCTGTGAATGCAGATAGCAGCACTATGGGCATGGATGCGTCTCTGTCTTCATAAAGTTTGGGGAGTCGACGGAGAATCCTTGTTGCCTCACCAAATATACACTTTATCAGGTGTGATTTCCCTGTGCCAGCCCCCCCAGTTACAAAGAAGAAGAATGGTTCGGGGTTCTGTTTAACTATGCTCTGTAAGCACCAGTCTCGTACAGAGTGAAATATTGAGGCTTGTGTTAGGTTTAGGTTTCGATACATTGTACGTAGAAAGTCTAGGCTCAATTGCGGGACAACTACATTATGTGCAGTAATTGTAGCTATTTTATGAGTCCTGAACTCTGGCACATTGTCTTGTTCTTCCTCTTCCAGTAGATGCTCGTCTTGTTCAGCAAGACATTCCATGCGATCTAGCTCGTTTTCTGGAGCAATGTTGGCCCATGCGTTTTCAACAGGGCCATTTTTCCAGAACTCCTCTACGGCTTCTTCCACTGCTTGATTGTACTTTTCAAACCTCTTCCTGTTCTCAGCAACAATTAATTTTGTGGGATGAATTATGCATGTTCCAGGTAATTCCACACATGCGGACTCGTAGAATTCCTTATACGTGGGGAATGTTTCGGTTTTAAGGGTTGATTGATAGCGATGGGGTAGGTAGACTTTAAGCAAATTGCCATAGAATTTTTCTGGTTCCTTCTTTTCAGAGAATTTTGCATATCGGATAATTGCAACCCTTTTCTCACGTTTCTTAATAGTTCCCATGTTGTCAGACAGTTTCTTGCAATTTTTGGCTTTTGCATCTTTGCCGTATACAACCTTGTACTTGGATGCAAAGTCTGCTAGACACATGTTGTCAAACTCTGGTGTTTTGGGCCTGGCGTTGTACTTGTCCAGATATCCCTTCATCCACACTTGGTCTGAGTCATCTGGTTTATTCTGCAGCATACTGAGGGGGAGACTCATCTTCATTGCATTGTCATCTGTTGGGAGGAAGATAACCTCACGGGAGCATTTCTTCAATGGCATGCTGCAAGTTCTGGCCACTGCTTCTTGAGTGCTAACCTGCCTATTTTTCACATAGGTGTGAACAAGTTCATTCATGGCATCCTTCTCGGTGACCTTTGTAGGATCGATGCCAACTACTACCTGTTTGAGAAGTTCGCCCATTTCATGTTCTGCTTTAGATATGTAGGAAAGCATGTATGTGATTGCAATATGGTGATCCAGAACAAACTGGATATCCATGTTAGCATTCCAGGCCTTTAGGAAAACTGGGTTGTAGTTGTTCACAAGGCAGTCCTTCACTCCACGCTTCATGAGGAGTACACGGTTTTTTCTCATATCTTCAAGGCAGGTGTTGTATTCTTTGCTGGTCATATTGCACTTTGCCAGCAAGTCCGATAGGTCTGTGATTTCTGTTGCAGAGTCCATGAGCATGTCAAACAGTGGTTGGAGTTTTGCCATAGCGGATTGTGCTTTTTCCGTTTGTTTTTTGCCTTTGTCTTTTGGACGCTTTGTTTGCTTTGTTTTTGTTGCATTTTCTTTCAGGTCTTTGTTTGCTTCACTTTCCTCTACCTCTGTGTCATCAACTGGTTTTGGTTTATTATACAGGTTTTGTTTAGTGGTGGTTTTGGAAATCCAAACCTGCATGTCTTCCTACCTTTACTACAGGACTTTGTATGGTTTTTGCTGTGCATCTGAACCTGTAAGACAATTTGGTAAAGTACAGGATCTTTGTCTTGATCAGGCAGTTGGCACGAAATGTAGCGGTCTGCAAACTCGCAGATCTTCTCTTCGGAGTCAACACCAAGGACAGGGGCACCCTCGACCCACATTAATGCATGAAAATGGGGTGAACCTCTAGCCTGGAACTCGATACGATGGAACCAGTCGATCACACGTCCGAAAGGTAGAGCTTTTGAATGCACCAATTTCTTGTAAGCGGATTTAACTCGTTTGTCAAACATTCGCATGGTTGTAACTGCGTTGCTTCTGAGAATGTCACATTTTTCATTCCATTCCAATTTTTCAAAATTCACGATCTGTCCTTGCTGTGATTTTATTGCAATGATAACCTCTGGCCATCTGAACTCAGCAGCACTTGCAGTCACAAAGAAGGTTGGTGGGCCTAACTGTCGGACCATGGCAAATAAGTCTAACATCGTCTTGTGCCAGTAAGCTGGAGTCCCTCTAATTGGTGACATGAATCGTGTTGTGTCTTTGTTTCTGAGTAGTCTATCGACTTCACGCTTGTCTTTCAACATCTTGTTGGTGATCCTGCGACCATCCTTGGTTAAAGGTTTTCCTTTTTTTAACTGAAATGAGATACTGTTTTTTGCAATGTGTGTCTCTGAGACAAAATGTGCAAAAAAGCAATAGCTTTGGTCTCTAGCAAAACGACCGTCAACATTGAAAAGTCTTGTGTTAAAATAACGACTTGGAGACAATTGGACTTTTCTCTTCACATCCAATGTGTTTGCTCCAGTTGGAAACAAAGTAGGGAAGGCTTTTGCTTCGAGGTTAGGGCATGTTTTGTAGCTGACAGGCTTGTTTCCTTCAGCAGGGGCAATGCTAAATATGCCTTCTCCATAGGTCATTATTTCTTGTCCTATGTCATCTGCCTCTAAGCAACTGTCTAGGCCATGTCCAGGTCTCAGCACATCTTGCTCATCTTCAACACTGGGGGGATTTTGATCCACTACTTGTAATGTGTTGACAGCTTCAGTAGAATCCGTTACTTCCATCATTTCGGCATTATTACAATTGTCCATGATTTCGTCTGTGGGCATGTTTTCAACCTGGCCTTCCACATTGTTATCATCATCGATTGTGATGTATTTGTAACCTGGGTGAGTCACTTTGAGTGTCCTTGCGCCTAGTACAACATTATTTATATTGACAATGTGAAACAAATGATGGCCTATGAACCGCAGACGGCGTTTTAGTTTCATTTGGTACAATCCAGATGAGTCTAGCCTTCTTGGTAAAGTGTTTATTGTGGTTTGTACCTGTGATGGCACACACACCACAGCACCAAGTACAGCTCCTTGTTTTCCTTTAGGAAGTGTGAGAATCTTGGCAAAAGGTATGGCCAAAGCTAATAGTTGTCTTTCTAGCACATTCAGGTTGCTCAGCTCTGGGGGGATAGGTGATAACTCTAAATTATTTGCGACAGCTAAGGCTGGCATTCTTTCAGCCAGTAGGGTATCGTGACAATTTTTGCATATCCACTCATGACGTCTTTCTTCTGGTACAGTGCAATTTTGCGGGCCTCCACATTGATCGTCACACGAATGAACATATTTGCCTGTGAAGTACACGGCAACCAACTTTTGCTTTTGTGTGAACTTGGAACGATGACACTGGTATACAGATTCCCAGAATAGTGCCCGATGGCAAGTTGTGCACACATAAATAGGGCCATATTTAATGTCTTCCTGAAAATCTGCTATAGCGATTTCTTCTAGCATACGCTGTTTTTCTAGCATACACTGTTCTTCGGTTTCATCTTTCATCACTTTTTTCATATCTGCCTCTAAACAACTATCTAGGTCATGTCCAGGTCTTAGTAGATCTTGCTCATCTTCAACACTGGGTGGATCTTGTTCCATTGGTCCACTGATGCATCTTCTAATTCTATATTTTCTCATATATTCATTTCTCCTTGCCTTAGAGTCTTCATTTACTTTGGACATGGAGCTGATGCATCTTGTAGCTTTATATTTTCTCATATATTCTTTTCTCCTTGCTCTAGAGTCTTCATCCACTTTGGACATGGAGCTGATGCATCTTGTAGCTTTATATTTTCTCATATATTCGTTTCTCCTTCTTAGTAGATCTTGCTCATCTTCAACACTGGGGGGATCTTGTTCCATTGGTCCACTGATGCATCTTCTAATTCTATATTTTCTCATATATTCATTTCTCCTTGCCTTAGAATCTTCATTTACTTTGGACATGGAGCTGATGCATCTTGTAGCTTTATATTTTCTCATATATTCTTTTCTCCTTGCTCTAGAATCTTCATCCACTTTGGACTTGGATTTGATGCATCTTGTAGTCGCATTTTTCCTAGCCATAGAATATTCATCTAATCTAGTACAACTATTGATATGATATGATACAACTAATAATAATAAATAGTTATATACTCATTTTAAGGTGTCATTATGATGACAAAAATAACTCTTACATCACTATATATGGTGTTTCCCATTCAAAGTCAATTGGAACGGTCAGTTACCTAAGAGTTACCTTACTATTTATGGTGTTTCCCATTCAAAGTCAATGGGAAAGGTCAGATACCTAAAAGTTACTCACTATATATGGTGTTTCCCATTCAAAGTCAATGGGAAAGGTCAGATACCTAAAAGTTACCTTACTATATATGGTGTTTCCCATTCAAAGTCAATGGGGAAGGTCAACTACCTAAAAGTTACCTTACTATATATGGTGTTTCCCATTCAAAGTCAATGGGAAAGGTCAGATACCTAAAAGTTACTCACTATATATGGAGTTTCCCATTCAAGTCAATGAGACTAAGAGTTGTAAAACCTGCAAAATTCCCCAGAGTAATAATGTGGTTGCCCTGGCAACCACACTAACTAGCCAGATTGTCATGTGGAGCTTGACAAATCCTCAAGCTATGACCACTCCCCCATGTTGGGGCGGCATAGCTCAGGGGTAGAGAAACCGTTATTAGAGCACAAAGGGTTCCCGAAGGGTTCCCAGTTCGAATCCGGGCTCCCCCTGCGTTAATGTCGAAGGGTCCTTGAGGAAGACTCTGAACCCCTAAATGCTCCCGGTGAGCAGGTTGGTGCCTTGCATGGTTTCCTCCGCCACCGGTGGAAATGTGTGCGTGAATGGGTGAATGTAATAATGCACAATCTATGTAAAGCGCCTTGGATAAAAGCGCTATATAAATGCACCATTTACCATTTACCCCATAGATCTCAATGGACTTATACTCTACAATGTAAAAAACCCATTCACAAATAAAGTTTAATATCTAGAAAAATAAAGTTTCCCCAGGACTACAGTGTGTTTCCCTGTTGGACAACCAGACTAACTAGAAAACTAGAGAAATTGCAATTTGGGAAATTGCGAGTGTGGTTGCCTAAAAAGTTACCTTACTCTTACATCATTATATATGGTGATAACTAAATAAATAAGTTACTCACTATATATGGTGTTTCCCATTCAAAGTCAATGGGAAAGGTCAGATACCTAAAAGTTACCTTACTATATATGGTGTTTCCCATTCAAAGTCAATGGGAAAAGTCAGATACCTAAAAGTTACTCACTATATATGGAGTTTCCCATTCAAGTCAATGAGACTAAGAGTTGTAAAAACTGCAAAATTCCCCAGAGTAATAATGTGGTTGCCCTGGCAACCACACTAATAATGCAATTGGAAATTGCAAGTGTGGTTGCATATGTATGGCCTGGATAGCCATAGAACTCAACTACACTAACTACACCAATCAGAATCAGACTTATTCTATATAATGGTGAGGTCACCGAGAATGCTGCTTCCTGGTTGGCTATGTTGACCGTACTAATTGTGCTGCTTCCTGATTGGCTATGTTTACGCTATGTTTGTTCCGGACTAGAACAATAGTGTGGTTGCCCTACTGGAAACCACACTAATAAGCAAGGTAATTAATACATCAATACAATAAGAAAGGTAATACATCAATGTCAATACATCAATTGCATAGAAATATCAATCTAGAAAACAGTAACGTAGGTAGACCAAGCACCTAATCAGTGTAAAAAAAAAAAAAAAAAAAAAAAAAAAAAGCTAGGGAGTGAGTCTGTCGTTCTAAGTGCGACAGGGAGTTTATTCCACAGTTTGGGGTCGGGAGGGCGAATTGCCTAGGCCGAGTGGATCGTTGTCCTGGAGTTCTTCGCGATAACCACAAAGGACGAGATAAAGACGATGGCTCACAATGTGCTAAAAAATTGAAAAGAACATTAAAAACATGGAGGAAGAGCAGAGGGGAGTGGAGGGGACAAAATAACAAGAAGACAAAAGTATTCAACTGATCTATACACAACAGGAGCAGCAGCTAACATAAATCTTCTCTTTTCTTCTGGGTGTCCCTGGCACAACACCTTTTCAGATAGCTTTCCAAATACATATCAATTTTGGGGGTCCTTGACATGAACACGTTTGAGAACCACTGCCCTAGCCTATCCCAGCGTGGTTTAGAGGAGAGTGGCGTCACGCTTTGATCTCACCGCAGACCTAAAGCGAGCCTCTGCTGCTCTTCAGCCCTGTCCGCCCCCATTATAACAGGCATTTTCACTCGCTGGTAAGTAGACTAAATCACGTCTTTCCCCCCCTTTTAACGCATTCACGGGCCTCTCCAAGGTAGACAACATTATTAAAAGGGGGAAAAAGATGTGATTCAGTCTACTTACCAGCGAGTGAAAATGCCTCGGTTATAATGGGGGCGGACGGGGCTGAAGGGCAGCAAAGACTCACTAAGAATGAGAACAGGCTCCAAGAAAGCTAGGCTAAGCTAGCTTTCCACGCTTACAATGGGAGTCGACGTAAGTGTCATAACTCTCTCTTTCTTTTTTTTTTAAATCATTTTTTTATCCCACGATTTTTGCAACCCATTTTCACCCAGTGCCAATTGCCTATGTAATCCTGGGCTCTGCTCTCCCTCTGCTGCGCCTGGGGAGACAACGGACTGACCTCATGCTTCCTTCAATGCATGAGTAGTCCAAGTTGTTTCTTTTCACCTGACAGGGGGGATTTCCCCGGGATGGACGTAGCGCGTGGAAGGAACACGTTATTCCAACCAGTTCCTTTCCCCTCCATCAGGCGCCCCGGCTGGCCAGGGGGAGGCATTATTGAGACCAGGATTACTGCATGTTTTTGTGAGGGTATCAACCCTAGGAGACTCCACACAGAAAGGCCCTATCGCCGACCCCACCTAGGGTATGGGCGCTGATGACGCAGAGGGAGAAACACGCCCCCAGCACCCACAGCGTATCCCGGCGGGAATCGAACCCAGGACCTTCTAGCTCTGAGGCGAAGCGCTAACCACTGCGCCACCGTGCCCCCAACTCTCTCTTTCTAGGGGTCTGGCCTATCCCTATTGTCTAGTTGAGTTCACCTGTGTCTAGTTAGTCCATGTCTAATTGTGGGCTCGCTGAAAGGCCAGACCAGTATGTTCTACCATAACTTTATAGACCACGTTTATTCTCCTAAAAAGAAAAAATCCGACAGTACAAAGGCAGGGCCCTTAGCCAATGAGGGAGCAGCATTCTTGGTGACATCATCAGCAACAAGTGCAACCTTAACAATTTTGCTGCCATTTTAAACATAGCTGTAGTAAGCAGCTGCCAAATTGTCCTTACCTTTTAACGTGGGCACGCGCACGCATCGTGCACAATCTGTGCGCGACTCATCTAGTAGACTGTAGACTCGGTGACAAGCTTTCGAATAAAAAAACCCCCATTGAAATAGACATATCCGTTGCCACGCTGTATCCCTGCTTATCCGCCAGTGTTTACATGAAAAAACATTGAAAAAAGCCAACTGTGCGCTATGGTAACAAGTGGACACGTTCGCGCACAAAACGCACGATATGTGCGGGGATCATAATCCAGGCGTGTAGAGACTGGATCAAAGTTTCCAAACGCAAAAATCCGATTGAAAAACGAGTGTTCCATCGCCGAGTAGCTTTCTCTTCTGTTACACTGTAAACCAACGGAGGCGGGACTATGGCCCAGGCTCAGACCGGATACGGAAAGCTAGATCCGGTCCAGACCGGAAATGACCGGATACAGTTAGGGGGGCGGGCCTAAAGAGCCAGAATCAGCGAAAATCTGCGATAATACTTTTAATCCTTTCATAATGATTAAAGCTAATTAAACTTCCGGGTTCGACGGGCATGGCACCGCGGTACAGCGGGAAATCTACGGTTTCTACGGGGATCGCCCAGAAGAGTTAAAGAGGTGGTGCCATGATTTCCCCCCCCTCTAAAACATGATTATCAGGTATTATGATTATACTAGGAGGAAGATTGTTTCCAAAAAAGTGTACAGAAAGAGTTAAAATTATGTTTTTATGTGGCCACACCCACCAGTTCATTGGTATGCGTGGTTGTCATGGTGGGTGGTGACCCAGCTGAAGTTAGCCACACCCACGTATGTTGGGTGAATGGTAATTAGGGGAGGGGTTGATTCTGTGATGTAATAAGTATGTGTGTTTTTGGACCGGCACGTTTGAACCGTGGCAGCCTACTGCTAAAACCCAAATAGAAAGGCAATACATAAGTAAGGGATAATGAATGGCTCCGCGGTGAATGACGACAGATAACTGACCGACGGACTGATAACTCCCCGAGGCGCAGCCGAGGGGAGTTATCAGTCCGAAGGGAAGTTATCTGTCGTCATTCACCAAGGAGCCATTCATTATCCCGCTTATTACCCGGCTACTAAATAAAAGTAATAATTTGACTAAAAACTAAAAACAAAACAAAGTATTTCCTTGTTTACAGACGGCTGGAAGTGTTCCACAAGTGTTGCGCTGGGCGTCCTCCCAGCGCGACACGGTCGCCTTGGAAAACAAGGAAGTGCTGATTAGATAGAATCCATTTTCTGATAATACGTCCTCTATTTCTCGCTTAAAATATTTTTAAAAACATTCTTGAGATCAACGTTTAGTTGTAAATGTCGCTGTGTGGTTGTTTACATGGCTGACATGTTGGCTACAGCACAAGGTTCACGCAGTGCAACTTGACTGCAGCAGGTGCTCTGAGTCTTTGATTAGGCAGCGGTCTGTTATAGAGCGGAGCGGTCTGTTATCGGGTGATAGCAGACCTCTGATTTCAGCGCTCGACCAATCAGAATCAAGAATCCAAACAGGCCGGGTAATAATTGTTCATAACAACCACACCAGGGGGTCCAATGAAGTACTGTCAACCTCCTAGACACATGAAAACCAGAAAAAGTACAAAACTATGGCACCACCTCTTTAATATAAACTAGACCAGGTCAACCTGGTTGTGCCAGACCCCCTATCTGCCATCATCATTTATGACATCATGCCTTTTGTAGGCATGTCATCATCATGTCATCATCATATATACCCTTTATATAGAAAAGGGACAGACCGACATTTGCTTATGTAGGCCTACCCATTTCATGGGTCTGGCAATAACAACAACACCCACATGAAATCTTTTGTAGTATGTTCTTCTCCCAAATCTTTGTATTGGGGATCTGAGGGATTGAATGTAGGAGAAGATATGTTGGAGTGCCCGTTGGGTAGATCTTTGTGCCCATACATGGTGTTCCATGCGAGCCCACACTGTTTCGTAGGAACAGTATTTCTAGTTTACAGTATACTCCCCTGTGTGTTCAGTTCTTTGCAAGTTGATTGTTCATTGTTAAAGTGAGTTCTTATGTGCCTCTAAGCACAATTTCCGCTTGTGTTGATCTTGTTCCTGTATCTGGATTTTTGGCTGCCGATGTTTGGGCTAGTCTATTGTTTATTTGTTAATAAACATTGTTGTGATTTGCTTGCGCTTGGCCGCTTTGGTCTAATTCCTCGCGTACTGTAACAGGTGGGCCTTCATCTGTGCAAAAGCTCTACAATTGTATAGGTCTTTAATGTGAGTTCAAAGTGCAAGGTCTTTTCAAAAGCATCCAGTCTTTGACGAGAGCAGAGAAATCAACCTCACATAGGTATGTTGTGGTGAAGGGAACTTTCCAGGACTAGGTAGGCTGTTATTGAACACTCAAGGCTTTCATTTTGTACACTCTCATTTATTTCCCCATGTTGCCAGTCTTAATTACCAGGTGCTTTTTTGGGGACGGTAAAAGAGCCTGAATTAGTCATGGTGCCATGGTGTGACCACTTCATAGCGCCTTGGCGTAAGGCACATTTTTCCGCCCTCAAAACAGTGAAGCAACGCCTCCAGGTCTTTAAGTTAAGACACGGGCCCTAGAGTTAAATGCGATCTTATAGTGTAGATCGGGGTCCCAGAGCTAAGAAAATAGTATCAACTGGGGGTCTGTGACCTAGTGCATAACAAACTGGGGGTTGCCCAATGCGTCCGGTTAATTTTTTGACGCCGTCGACGCCGTCTTTCTAGTGGAGCCCTGGTTGGGGCTGTGCAAACCTTTTTCGAAGGGGGCCACAATAGAAAATATTAAAACTCCATAAAAAGTCATTTACTCTACATACGCATGGCATTTAAACGATTTTATTTATCTTCATCAATATTCAATATCAATGGTCTTTTGTCAGGTGGCTGCTCTGAACAAAACACAAATAATTCAGCCTTATTTCACATTACCAAATTAACCAGGTTAAAAAAAAAAGAATTTAGGAATGAAGCCGAGGGCCGTATAAAATGTGTCCTCAGGCCACAATTGGCCCCCGGGCCACACTTTGGACACCCCTGGGTTAACCCTAACCAGAAGTGCATTTTGGGTAAATGTATTTGTTAAAATGAAAACATTTAAATTATATTTAAAAAATGTTGTCATAACTCATTCGCTGCCGTGCTTTCACAATTTTATTTGTTTGTTGTTCATATGTTAGCGAAGAGCTCCACCTAGTGGTGAAACCATTGCAGTCACAGTCACACAGCATCCACCAGATCGCTTTGGAAAAAACATATTTATTTTCTCTCTGTACATGTCGATCAGGAGATCGATCACTCTGGAGATAAATATTCTGTGACTACTTGAAAAGGTAAGGAAACATGCTGGCAGAGGTGAATCTCTAGTGTAGTTGCCATCAGCAACCAGACTATTGTTCTTGTCCATGTATTTTTCTGTAAACTTTTATTTCACCTGGATAAACCTTTTTTCTGTAACTTTTCTGTACCCCCAAAAGTCCATTGAGTTCGGTTAACTTTTTCTGATTGGACAATCAGGAAGGATTGGTCATTCAATGTCTTCAATTGACATCACAATATGTAATATAAATGGTAAGACAGAATGTATTTCCCGCGCCTCGCATCGCAACCCCACTTGCAATTTCCCAGAATTGCACCTTTCCTGTTTTTGAGTGCTGCTAACCGCTGTATCTGTTTGTCCCGTTTCTGCTCATGAATAGCACCACTCACACAACATCGGGCGAGATTTTTTATTTACTCTGACAGTGAACGAGTTTATGTTTATTTATTTATGTTTGTATGTTGTGCGAAATTCCACCCTAGAAATAATGTTATCTATTCATTAGCAATGATAACATCATTACCGTTACCGTTACATTAGTTGTGTCGCTCACGCCCTGGGATTCAGCCTGCGTGCAGCACCACACTTAGGGAATCCTGCTGTACCTCCTTTATCGGACACAGAAACACTGAGGAGTCTAACATCCAGCACCAGAATGCACAGTAGAGCGGTTCGCTGAACGTGCACCGGAAGGTGTGCAGATGTGTCCGCGTGTCGAAGGACACACTGTAGAAGGACAGAATGCCAGCAGGCCAGTCCAGATACACTCCCACTCTGTTGTTGCCAGAGGGGCCAACGGGGACTTTAATCTTCGTCCTGTTGTGACGGACGATGAACCTTGCACCCTGGAGACCTTCGTAACGAGACTTGCAAACGTCATAACATTCCAAACTCCAGGACATGTCGTTGTATCCGAGCAGACAGCCGTCGCCGCGCCCTCTCCTTTTGATTCCGCCGTACGCCACCGCTATGGAAACCTGTAGACTCCACTCTACCTCCCAGTAACAGCGTCCTGTCAGACCCTCTCTACACAGAACCTGTGACCAGTAGTCAAACTGGTCCGGATGATCGGGATATGGCTGTTCATCACGCACACGCGTCACCCTGCTGTAGTTCTCAGACAGAGAGAGGTTGCTGTTTGCTGTATTTGGGTCCAGTGTGAGTTCACAGAACTGAGTCGTACAGTTCTCTGGTTTCAGGACCTTGTCCTCTGTTGTCTTCCCCTTGTTCACGTCATCATTGTGCTCTGCAGAGATCAGTTTGAATCTCTCCTCCTCTTCCTCTGAACTTTCGCACTCCTCTCTCCAATCCTCCTCGTCTTTAAACGTGTCCATTTTCAGGACTTTGCTCTCAGTTGTCTTCATCATGTCTTTATTCTTCGGCACTGCACGGAGCAGTTCTTCAGCTAAAGCCTCCTTTTCTATGATAAGGTCGAGTCTACCAACGTGTTCCTTCGTGTTCTCCCCTTTCAGTTCCTCCCGAAGGGATTCAATCACCTCGTTTGTCCATTCCATGTTAAGTGCCTTGACCTCGGTCGTCTTCTTCTCATCCTTTGTGTCTTCGGAGCCAAGTTGGGGACTCTCCTCCAAAGTATTCGTCTCCGCCCCCTCTTCCTTGAGGGCTGCAATCACCAGGCAGGTCCTTTTCTCCTCTGCTTCCAGTTCCTCCAGCCTCTTCTCCATTCCTAGGAGCTTGACGTCTCTGGTCTTCCTCTCCTCCTCCATGCCCTTAACCTTCTCTTCTTGTGAGAGGAGCCTTTCAATCACTTTGTCTTTGGTCTCCTCCCAGTCGTTCTTCCCCTTGGTGAAGATCTGGTAAATGTCTTCCATCGCCTTCAGGAGGGTGTTCTCTTGTCCTTTCTCTCTTTTCTGCATGTAAGAGTAACCGGAAAGAAGTGCCGCGCCCGTCGTCACGACACCAACACTGAGCCCTTTCATGTTAAACATTACCATTGCTACGTCTCTTGCAACCCTATTAATGATAGCTCCGAGCAGCGTTGACATGTTTATTCACATCCCTGAACTCTCTCAAGTTGGTGCATCACAGCTGGGCACTGATTGAACGGAGTATTCTGACGACACTGTGGTCATCCAAGGCAGACATGTACTTGAGTGATGTGCTGCAGCTCACTTTCTCTAGGTCGCCGGGGCATGTGCGCCAGGAGCGCCGGAGCAGGTGCGCCAGGGCCCCTGATTGACTGGGAGCTCGTGAATCAAAATGTAACCACTTTAAACCTACACACAATTTGAAATTAGCTGGTCTACAAGGTCACAATGCGTCACAATGCAGATCTACTCCAGGGATGAATATTCTGACTCAATGCATCTCTGAGTCCAATGAAATAACCATTTTGGCAGATTGAGAATTGTCAAGGGAGAGAACAATATTTGCACAACATTAGGTGATAGTCACCATCCCCTGATTTGACTGAAAGACACAAAGACAAGCCCTCTTCTAGACTCACACCTTAAATTACAGAGTTCGTTTGATCTTTGCTACCTTAGCGACTGTGATGTCATCATACTCACTCAGTGTGTGTCTGTGATGCACCAACTAGAGAGAGTTTGGGGATATTAAATAATCGTGTCAAGCCTGCAATGAAACATAAGTAGGTTTGCACCGGTAATGATACCCGTGCCACGGAAACATAATAACGATGGTTAGTGTGAAGGAATTGATTAGAGAAAAGAATGCTAAGAGAGAACAGTTGCCCTCTGCTGGGCAGTCGAATAAAGACATGAAAAAGATAAAGACAACGGAAAACTTGGTGGCGAATAAGGAAGAGCAGATGACAACCCCGGTGGTGCAAAAGGAAGAGGAGATGACAATGGCGTCGAGCGTCAAACGACTGATTAGAGAAAAGGAGGCTATGAGGGGAGCTAAGCAGAGCGTTAAGGACATTAAGGAGGAGAGGAGAGAGAAGGGGAACAAATGGAAAGTGGAGAGACTAAGAGAGCCCTCTACTGAGCAAGAGAAAGACACAAACAAGGTCCCGAAAGTGGAAGGAGACCAGACAGCAATGGTTAACATGAAACAACTGATTAGAGAACGGGAGGAACGGGAGGCTGCGAGAGAAAGGTTGCGCTCTGCCGAGAAGAAAGAAATGACGACGAAAACGCAGACCAAGATGGTAAAAACTGAAAACATTAAAGACATTACGACGGAAAACAAAGTCCTTCGAACGGAAGGGGAGCTGACACCGAAGTTTAACATTAAACAACTGATTAGAGATAAAGAGGCGATGATTATGAATGAGACTAAGACAACAGGTGAAACGCTCCAGAGAATCAGAGTTAGGAGAATGGTGTTGAGGAATAAACGGGAGGAAGAGAGACTCGGTCTGACCCAAACTGCAGAACACAAAGATGACATGACAACAGAGAAAAAGGAAGAGATCACAGCGACGGCTAACGTTAAACAACTGATTAAAAGAAAGGCTATGGCAGAAGAGTTCCCTGAGCTGAGGGCAATAGAGCGCAATGTCCCGACGCTCCAACAGACGATTAAATACAATGTGAAACAACTGATCAGAGATCGGGAGGCGATTGAAGAAGAACGCACAAAGAACGAGATGACAGGCATCAGGGATGAGAGGAGGGAGGAGAGACTCCTCCTACGGATAGAGAGAAGGGGGTTGAGACTCCAACGGCTACCCGTAGAGCAGAATAAAGAGATGAATAAGTTGAAGGAAACAGAGACAATGGAAGAGGGTATGAAAACCGCGGTTAGCGTGAAACAACGGATTAGAGAAAAAGAGCCCTTGACAAACAGCGTAGTCTCTGCTAAGCAGGAAATTAGTGATGATATGAAGAAAGACAGGAGGGAGAAAAAAATACTCAAGTGGCTCCCTGCAGAGCAGACCAGTGACAGGAGCAAGAGCAAGTCAACCACGGAGTGCAGATTGTTGAGAATGGAAGAGGAGATGACCGAGATGAGTAACGTGAAACAGCTGGTTAGACAAAGGGAGGCCAAGCGGCTCGCTGCCGCGCAGGAGAAGCAACGCATGAAAAACGAAGACCGCAAAGCGAAGAAAATCTTTCAGAGACTGGAAGATAAGGTTAAAGACATTATCCAGAAGAGAGAGGAGAGGAACCGCCAACTGATCCTTGCAAAGCAAAACAAGGATGGAGAACTGGAGACCAAGATGGAGACAACTAGGAACGCCCTGAAGATGGAATCAACGGTTGCCACGGTACAACCAACTGGAGAAGGGGAAGCTACGGCAGAACAGTTGCTCTCTGAAGACTCAAAAAGCGAGATGAACACAACAGAGGACGATTCTGTGAGAACGGAAGACAAGAATAAAGACGTCAAAGGAGAAAGCAGGGAGGAGTTGGGAAAATTGGAGGAGAGATTCGATCTGATTTCTGTAGAGAGATATAAAGACACAAAGACAACAGAGACAATTGAAGAGATGACGATCAGGGTTAACGTGATTATGGAAGAGGAGGCCGGGACAAAACAGCTGAGTGAAGAAATGGAGTCTGCAACGTTACCATCCTCTGCTGAGCAGGAGGATGAAGACATACTAAACGAGATGAGAACAGGGGACAATACTGTGAAAATGGAAGAGAGAATGAAAGACCTAAAAGAAGAAAGGAGGGAGGAAGCGGTGGAATTGGAGGAGAGACTCGAACCGGTCTCATCAGTGATCAAAATGGACGAGGAGATAGAAACAAAGGAGACGGAACAATCAATTGAGAAAATGGGGGCTCTGATAAAACGACCGATTGAAACGACTGAAGCAATTGAGACTTTGACAGAACAACCGGTTGAAGAGATTGAGACTTTGACAGAACGACCCGTTGAAGACATTGAGACTTTGATAACGCAACCGATTGAAGAAATGGACACTTTGGTGAAACAACCATCAAAGTGTCCATATCCATTGACAGAACAGCCGACTGAAGAAAAGGCGGAACAGCAGGCAGAACAGCTTCGCACTGCTGAGCAACTGATTGAAAAAAAGGCGAAATTGACAGAACCAACGAATGAAGAAATTGAAACTTTGATAAAGAAACCGATTGAAGAAATGGGCACTTTGAGGAAACAACCGATTGATGAAATAGAGAAATTGAAGGAACAACTGATTGAAGAAAAGGCGAAAGAGCTGCTCATTGCTGAGCAGAATAATGAAGACACGAAGGACCAGATGCAGACAACAGAGGACAAGCGCATGGAAATGGAAGGTAATATTGCAGACGTTAGGGAGGAGGAGGAGGTGAGCAAACAGGAGGATGTGGAGATTTCAGACATCAAGGCAGGGCAGAGGGAGGAGACGCTCCAGCTGATCACTGTAGAGTGGAAGGATGTGGACATGATGACAGAGCAGAGCGTCCTGGAAATGGAACAACAGATGAAACACATCAAGGAAGATCAGAGGGATGAGAAAGGCACATGGCTGGAGGAGAGCCTCGAACCGATCTCCTCTGCAGAGCACTATGACTACATGAGCACCATGGAGACCCCAGAGGACTGTGTCCTACGCATGAAGACACTAGAGGACTTTGTCCTAGAAATGCTGAGGACACCGGAGGACGATGACCTGAAATGGCAGGAGGAAATTACAACAAATGTTAATTTGACTGTACCGTTCTCTGCGGGGCAGGATGACAGCACAGTGGAAATGGAAGAGATGTTTAAAGACCTTCAGGAGGAGAGCAGTGAGGAGGACCTGAAGGAGCTGGAGATGGAACAGGAGATGAGAGCAGTGGGTAGCATGGTACAACTGATCAGAGAAGGGGAGGCGATGGCAGAACGGCTGCTGACCGCTGAGCAGAATATCAGGGGCCTGAAGGACTCGGAGAGAACAGCGGACCAATGTCCGAGAGTGGAAGATAACATTGAAGACATTGAGAAAGAGATGAGGGAGATGGGAGACCGATGGGAGGAGAGACTCCAGCTGCTCACCGACGAGCACAGCAGTTACATGGACAGGATAAAGACAACGGGGAAAGAGGTCCTGGAAATGCAGGAGGAAATGAAGATGATCGTTAACCTGGCGCAAAAGATCAGAGAACAGGAGGCAAGAGCAGAACTGTGGATCTCCAAAGGCCTGAAGAACCTTATGAAGGAAGCAGGGGACGGTGTCCTGACAGAGGAAAAGATTAAAGACATTGAGGAGGAGGAGGTTTGCCTCCAGCAGCAAGTGATCATAGAAATGGAAGCGACAAAGGAGTTCCTGGAAAAGGAAGAGACACCAATGATGGTCAAAGTTATTGAAGAACAAAATGCGGAGACAAAGGAAAACCAGGCCCCGGAAAAGGAAGAGACGTCTGCGATTGTTAACGTGATACGAGCAGAGGAGGACGAGAGCCTCCAGCACCAAGTTATTAGAGAAAAGGAAGAGAGAACAGAGAGCAAGAATCTGGAAAAGAGTAAGCAGTTGGAAAAGGAACAGACCTCAATGGAGGGCAACACATGGGAGGAGATGGTGGTCTCATCAGTGATCAAAGTGGAAGAGGAGATTTTGACAAAACAAGACAAGGAGACTTTGACAAAACAACCGATGGAAGAAATTAAGATTTTGATAAAGCAACCGTCTGAAGAAAGGGAGAGGCAGACAGAAAAACCCATTGAAGAAATGGAAACATTGATAGAACCGATTGAAGAAGAAAAGGGAGAGACAATGGAAAACCAGGTCCTGGAAATGGAAGATACAATTCCAGTTAACAGACTTGATGTTCCCCATCAAAATTGGGAGCTGGAGAGCCTTCAGCAACAAGTGATTAAAGAAAGGGATAAAGAAGGGGAAGAGACTAAGGAAAACCAGGTCTTGGAACGGGAAGAGATGTCAATGATACTCAACGGGGTGGGACCGATCACAAGCCATGAGGCCATGACAGAGCAGGAGGACAAAAACATCTCTGCAGAGCAGACCGATGACCTGACCGATGTTAAGACGTCAGAAGAGCATAAGCTCCTGAACATCAACGACGATTTGGGAGAGGCTATTCAGCTAGACGAGGACTGGACAACTCAATTCTGTCAACTCACACTGGACCCAAACACAGTAAACAACAACCTCTATCTTTCTGAGGACAACAGAAAGCTGACGAATGTGAGAGAAGAGCAGCCATATCCTTACCATCCAGAGAGATTTGACTGTGCATCGCAGGTCCTGTGTAGACAGGGTCTGACCGGATGCTGTTACTGGGAGGTAGAGTGGAGTGAACAGGCCTCTATAGCGGTGGCATACAGCGGAATCACGAGGACGGGACACAACGACGACTGCCTGTTGGGATACAACGAGATGTCCTGGAGTCTGGACTGCTATGAGGTTCGCAAGTCCAGTTACGAGGGCCTCCAGGGTAACAGGTACATTGTCCGTCACAACGGGAACACAACTGTTGTCCCCGACGGCATAACCGTCTCCAACAGAGTGGGAGTGTATCTGGACTGGTCCGCTGGCATTCTGTCCTTCTACAGTGTCTCCCAGGACACGCGGACACACCTGTACACCTTCCAGACCACGTTCACTGAGGCCCTGTACTGTGCGTTCTGGTGCTGGATGCTGGACGCCTCGGTGACTCTGTGTCAGATAGAGCAGTGATTCTCTGGGGAATCTCGCTCTTTCAACAACGCAACATTTCGACAACGGAGCGTCGGCAGGTTTGCGACTCACCCCACGGAGGTTAGGGTTTGGGTAGCCTCGCGTAGCCAGGCTTACTCATCTGCGAAGAGAAAAGCCTGGTGACAATATCAGGCAGAGACTGTTCAACTTCCGCCGTGAGAATTTCACCGGCAGACCACAACGCATGACGTAACTTCCGTTAAACACAGCACTTCCACAACTTCCGCTAGAACCAACCGGAAGTCATATTGTGGCCAGAGTGGGGTTTGAGTAAGGTTTGGTTGTCGAAAAGATGACATGTAGAAACAACGACACGCACCCGTGATTCTCAACTCTCAGAGCACAGGAGGAAAGGTTGCCTAACCTTTGGAGCACTTCTAAAAGGTTTGCGTGTGCATCTGTCTGTCTGTATGTCTGAATGTGTGTTCACAGATAATCTCACAAACTGTTGGACCAGAAGCACCACAGTCCCTAAGCATGTAGCAAGGCCAACTCAGTACCTTTTTGTTAATCATTTATATATTTGAGCGGTGCTAACCGCTCCTATATTCTGGCTTTGTCTGTTTGTATGCACATACGTATGTCCCACACTTGGCTCATCGGCCAAGCTTCGCGGGACACTTACTGAAACAAACTCCTGAAAAGCACAGCTCACTTCACGCTGGGGGTGATCTTTTTTGAATTGTTTAACTTTGGAAGTCAATGGGGCCCTGCTGGATCAGGCTGAAATCATGCCCAGATTTGGAGATGATCAATGATTGTGACATTGTTGATAGGCCAGAATCCACTCATAAAAACTAAGTGGCTCTGCGGGCGCCAGTCTGTTTGGTAGGGAATGCAACCATCAATGAACACAAGCGTCATAGTGCCCCCCTGGAATTGTAATTCCACATTGAGGGGCCTCTAAACAACGCAAAGCAAAAAGAAATTTCACGTCCGCTCATTACATCAAAAAGTTAATCCTTACAGAATTGTCTTCTGCAAACTGTTAACATTAGCGAGATGAAGTTAGTCACTGTTAAAAAGAAAACAAACAGATGCAGCACGCATGTGAAACTGGACACAATGCATTCTTTAGACCAATCGGACCCCAGTGGAAATCTCAGAGTGCAAAGTTCTCTGCCCCTCAAAACCACAGATAATTCCTTCCAAAAGCAGCCTAGTTTAACATATAGATGTAGCCATCTAGGGGCTAGGGGCGGCATAGCTCAGGGGTAGAGAAACTGGTATTAGAGCACGAAGGGTATAAATCCCGAAGGGTTCCCAGTTCGAATCCGGGCTCCCCCTGAATTAGTGTCGAAGGGTCCTTGGGCAAGACTCTGAACCCCTAATTGCTCCCGGTGAGCAGGTTGGTGCTTTGCATGGCTTCCTCCGCCACCGGTGTATGAATGTGTGTGTGAATGGGTGAATGTAATGCACAATCTATGTAAAGCGATTTGGATTAAAAGCGCTATATAAATGCACCATTTACCATTTACCATTTAATTACCTCAAAACAACTATCTGTTGGAATGAAAACCCTCTTCAAGAATGTGTCAATATGGAAACAAATGAAAAACACACAAAACAAAAACAAAATCGATCTTAATTTCACATTTTCTACTGTTTGAAAATTGCGACATACGTACGGTTCCACCAGCCGTGATCACATTTGTACAAATGGTCTTGTGAGTCACGTGACAAACAGGGTTTTGATATTCCTTAAGGTTTGCCTGTCGTTGTGGCTTCAGATAATTGTGGCCGGTACTGACACAGCCCTGGGTAGGCCACCCGGCCTGGTGCAGACCTGGTTCTCTCTGTGTTACAGATGTGTGTACTGTAAGCTGCAGTGCTGCAGATGACCACTGGGTGTCTCAGAAGAGGTCAGTTATATCCTTCTGCTGTGCTGGGATGAGGTGATGTCAGAACAGGCTATATCATCTATGTTTATACCAGGTAGGCTTTGTTGAATGTGAGATTCACATATTATTGTTTACTTGTCATTATCTTCCATGAGCTATTTTGTATTTGTACTCCATTTTGTGTAACCCTTTGTGCAATTTTGCAATGTTCTGTATATATATATATATATACTTTATATATATATATATATACATGTATATGAAAATGCTCTCACTGTGTTAGATGCTCTATCTATGGAAAAAGGACAGTGTTATACTCACCATACGATCACGTGTGTAGGCCTACTTTAGCCTCTGAGGCGCCGTCCAAACATTTGCGAGAGCTATCATGTCCGTGTCTTTTGAGAATGAGGGGGAGAGGGTGGGTCCAATTCATTCTCAATGAAGGTCACGTGGTTTTTTGTCTCTTGCAAAGCCTTTGGTTGAGCAAGAGACACGGCAACGACATGAAACCACTTGACTCACATAGAAAATGAATTGGACCACCCCCTCCACCCCTCATTCTCAGACGATACGGAGAAGATGTGTGATTGCGGCCAGAGAGGAAGTGAATTCCATGCTGGAGGTTTGTGTACTGTGTGCTGCTGCTGCTCTGTGGATGACCACCAGTGTGTGTTTCATATTGTTATACCAGATCCAAAGTAAAGACAGCCTGGGTGAGAGCAAGTCTTGTGTGGCCTTGTCATCAGAACTACACCATAGATACCTTCATCAAATACAAACAGGCAGAGCCCCGTTACATAAGGTTATAGCCATAAATTATAAATCATGCTCTGTTTTTACATTTGGGGGATATTTTTCACAATAATAACATACAGTATGTACATGTTCTAGACATTCTAATGATCATCCAATAAATAAATAAAAAAATAAATACAGGCATTTTACTCATGTTTTGTGAGGAATAGCTTCAGTGAGAAAGTGAGATGTTGTTCGTCCAGAGATCTTGAAGTTGTGTGAATGTCAGCCTCTGTGGGGGTTATTTATATGCAAACATCGTGGCCAATGGCATTGTAATACTAAACAATAGGATCCAATGGTGATGTTTAGGGGGGAAAAGAACAGGAAAAACAAATTATTTAAACTCTTTTTTTTTTCTTTTTCTTTTTTTTTTTTATAAAATAGAAATGTGTCCAAAAAGTTAAAGTGGGTTAAATCAAGGTGTTATAATGTTTGATACATTTGATCATCCCTGCTTCATCTCTCTCTCAGCTAAGGGGTCCCTGCTTCACCTCTCTCTCAGCTAAGGGGTCCCTGCTTCATCTCTCTCTCAGCTAAGGGGTCCTTGGGCTAAAAAACTAAACAACTAAATAGTAAAGTTGATTTAAGGGAGGCCACACAACTTGAATGCTCAGTGGATGATTTATTTAGAAGGAAAATACAGCAGAATAAAGTACTTTAATGTAAGAGCCAAACAACCAGTATACATGAACTATAGCATACAATCAAGACCATAGTATTGGTCAATTAAAAGGACATTTCACTTCAAAACACTCCTGGGGTCATTTTAATGTCTAAGCAGGCTTTTGTGTTTCAGCCCACACCGTTTTAAAGTTCAATATTTAAATAGAGAATATGTATTTAATAAAACAAAAGATAAAGATATGAAAGTAGGGTAATTGAAAAAGAAAAAAAAAACACAAAAATTAGGACAATATTAGTCGCCGGGATGGTTAAAATGGAGTTTAAAGTTACTATGGGTTTATGTGGGAAGGGGTTAGCCTGGTTAATAAACCAAACCGCACAACACCACCCCCTGGTGGTAGTGGTGGTAGTGTGTGATACAGGCTGGCACCACCAGGTTATAGGAAAGGGGTGTCATCAATATTACAATTAAATCTAAATACTGGATCAAACAACTTATAAAAAACTGTCTTTGGTGAAAAACAAAAGCCGGAGTGGACGTTAAAATGACCCCAAACGTGTTTTTTAAAGTGAAATACTCCTTTAAGAGTAATTATCTATCTATAAATGCGACAAATCTCTGTCTGCGTGTGTGTGTGTGTGTCTGTCTGTCTGTAATCCGCGTATCTCGAGAACCGTTCGTCCCACCGGCTTCAGATTCGGCACGCGCGTTCCCCGCCGCGACACAGAGTGCAGTGCCGGGCCTCGACCCGACCCGACGCACGGTTGTCCCGAACCGGCGCGAAACGTTCGGAATCTCCTTATGCAGGGCTGATTGTTGACATCAGGCTGTTCCGGAGGAAATCGGCGCAAGCGCTGACTCATTGTGACATCACTTCATAAAAGACTCTGACATCACGTACGCTACATGAGTCAACAAAAAATGCCATGGTTATTGCCTAACAACCGGAGGGGCATCATTCACCACAGGTGGCAAAGCAAGCAGGCTGCGTATACTGCTCAAGATGAAGACAAACAGATACAGAGATATCCATATATGGGCATAACATGGACGCAGGCAAACAGATAAATGGGGTTTGCGTTAAAGGGTGGGGCATTCATTCCCTATTTACATCGTTCCCGAGTAGGCTGATTGGCCGCCCGAAGGGCAGAGATCTCCATATATGGGCATAAAAGGGACACAGACAGATACAGAGATCTCCATATATGGGCATAAAATGGACGCACACATACAGATATCTCCATATATGGGCATAAATGGACACAGGCAAACAGATGGTCAAAACAGGTCGTATGACAACAGGTATAATGGGGTTTGCATTAAAGGGTGGGGCATTCATTCCCTATTTATACATCACACAGACAAACAGATACAGAGATCTCCAAAATGGATGCAGACAGACAGACAACTCCATATATGGGCGTAAATGGACACAGGCAAACAGATGGTCAAAACGGGTCCAACAGAGATCTCCATATATGGGCATAAAATGGACGTAGACAGACAGATATCTCCATATATGGGTATAAATGGACACAGGCAAACAGATGGTCAATACGGGTCCTACAAAGATCTCCATATATGGGCATAAAATGGATGCAGACAGACAGATAACTCCATATATGGGCATAAATGGACACAGGCAAACAGATGGTCAAAACGGGTCCTACAGAGATCTCCATATATGGGCATAAAATGGACGTAGACAGACAGATATCTCCATATATGGGCATAAATGGACACACGCAAACAGATGGTCAAAACAGATCCTATGACAACAGGTATAATGGGGTTAAAGGGCGGGGCATTCATTCCCTATTTACATTGTTCCCCAGGCTGTCTGTACCTTCGGGCGGCCGAGCTTCTAGTAAATGAAATGCGAGAAAGGCTTCGCTACTTGTTGGATAGAAGGTGTTTTATCTGCACCTGGAAAACAAAAATCATTAATTTCTACACTTCCTGCTGTGTTCATCTGCACACACCAGTGGTTCTCACTCTTCTACATGTCAACGACCCCCACATTAATATGATTTATCATCTGAAAATACACATGAGCTGTGTTGTTAAAACCATTCACATTAATATGATTTATCAGCTGAACATACACATGAGCTGTGTTGTTAAAACCATTCATTCAGTGTGATGTCAGCAAGTTGTGACATCACTTCCTGTACAGGGCGGCTACACGAAATGTGGATAACACTATATATGGAGATAGTCCAGTCCATCATGTCATATGGGACTACCGTCATAGAAAGTAGCCATTGTTAGGCTGGAGTCAATGGCTGTCTGTCTGACTGTCTGTACAGGAAGTGATGTCACATGACATACTTTTTATATATATATGTAAATATGGGGGCGTCTGTGTTAAAAACGTTTCGTTGTCAAGCTCAACGTTGGGCATTTGGACCTATACATGGAGAAATGGAGCAAATCTGTTTGGCCTAAACATGGAGATGTGGAGAACACGTTGACAGTATTAGGCCTGGATCCAACTTTAAGTCGACGCACATGATTCCAGAAGTGTAGTGCTTATTCGCTCTTGTATCAAACCGGTACTCGAAACGTACTTAGAATTTAACATATTTTCTAAAGTAAATATGGGGGCGGCTGTGTTAAGAACGTTTCGTTGTCAAGCTCAACGTTGGGCATTTGGACCTATACATGGAGAAATAGGGCCTTTCTGTGTGGAGTTTGCGTGTTCTCCCCGTGTCTCCTAGGGTTGATACCCTCACAAAAACATGAACAAACTCCCCCCAGAATGACAACAACTAGAATCGTCAAAGAAACGCTGTGGTTGGCCAGATTGTCAAGAATTGGCGCGACCTCGCCCTTTAGGGCGAGGTTGCATGTCACCCTGAGGTTGCATTCCACCCTCGGGTGTCTTACTAGTTTTATGGCTAAAACTGTGGCAGCGTGCGGCAAAATGTCCAAATTTTGATCGGCAATGAACAGCTATGATTAACACTGGCCCATACAGTAAGTTACATAATAACATCCTGTCTGCGCTCATGTGACCAAGTGACGTCATCACGCATGCATTGACGCAACAGGGCCTTGTATTCTTCTATGGAAGTGCTATTGGGGCGCAATTGGGGATGACTGGCGCCACCTGTTGGGCAGTCGATGTGTTAATATGATTTATCATCTGAAAAAAAAAGAAAAAAGAAAATCCTGAACAGGTAGAGAACCCTTGGTCTGCAGTACAGAACGTCTACAGTGGGAAGAGCAGGAAGCCACTGAAAGTAGTGTAGTGGTTATGGCTGTCATATAGTTGATAACCGTCCCCCCTAGTGATCACATTCACTGTGTCTGTGGCATTGAGAGACAGAATCACTGCTCCACTCATGGTGCCTGCATCTTCCTGCCGTTCCCAGGTGCTGACTTGAACCTCACCGTTCTTCACCAACTTGGCCCCAGAGTTGTAAGAAGTGCTGCCGCTGTGCGTGGTGAAGGTGAACAGGTACGCCCCCTTGTGGCTAGCAGTGAAGTAACCTGAGACAACATGGAATCATTAGAGCCTGTCTGTTCTATGTCTGAATGATGAATTGAGTGCAATAATAATGGATCACCATGGAAACACAAGACCCACAGGGGGCGCCACAACATCTTTGTGTTAGGATTTTTTTTCCTTTCTCTCCTCTCTCCATTACACACCATTAACTGATGGAGATTAAAGGAGCTATAGTCAACTTTTTCTTGAAAAACGGACGCTAAAATTAAAATGTTTGAAAATATTTTATGAAAAATATGTGTTTCTATTCAAAAGTGACCACAAAAACGTAAAATAATGATAAAATAATAATTTTGGCCATTGTCAGACCGACTTGTGTTTATATCCCTTATCAATCCATATATACCAATAGAAGAGGGATGTAAACAAAGTCAGTCTGGCAATGGCTAAAATTATTTTATCATTATTTTACACTTTTTGTGGTCACTTTTGAATAGAAACACATTCATGAAGCTTAATCTTTTTTTATAAAATATTTTCCAAAACGTCGAAAAGTTGTCTTTTAGATCTACAAGCTTGCAGTGCAGCACTCGGTGCCACGCTGTGAGCTTGTATATCTGCTATTTTTCAATAGCTAAAGTATAAAATAATTATGGTCCCTCCACCTTGGGCCCTAGTAAAGCAGTCCCCCCTCCCCTTGTGACGCCCCTGTCAGTACCTGTGGTAGAGTTGTAGGCGTTGCCGTTGTTGAAGAAGACATTCTTGAACAGGATGGTTTGGGATGCAGCAGGTCCAAGGTGCACCTCACTCCTATCTGCCAACGATGCTGAAAAGGCCACTTTGGGAACAACTGAGAAGAAAAGAGAAAGAAAACAGAGAGAAAACATTAAAATTCATCATTATTTCACTACATTTCCTTTGATATTTGTGGTTAATCCATGAATCACTGGTGCCAAAATCTGTCCCCGCTAGGGAGAGCACAAAGTCAGGAGACAATTGGCACCGGGAAAAATCGGGTATTTCCGATTATAAAGTCGGCTAAAATGGGTATTTTTGGGTATAAAGTCAACTAAAACGGGTTTCCTTTATTAAGTCAATTTCGGGTGTCTTTGGGGCCTCAGGGGAGGACCTGGATATGTTGCTTGGTGCGCACCTTTTTTTTAAATAGGCCTATAAACATGACCAGGGCTCTGACATGACCAAATAAATAGAACACTATGTCTACAATGCAAGCTTTTCAGTGCTGCACATTAAATAGTTTTCCTATTCAACAGTGCCATTTTTAAAAGCAATGATGAATAGATGGAGAACTATGACGACGGCAGATGTTCATGTATCAAGATATGCTGCACATCTAGTAGTCGCTCATGCAAGTGCAAGAAAAATAAATAATAGCCTAGTAAAGAGAAAAGACGCCGGCGATGGCCGATCTCGTCGTTTGCACCTGATAACTGCACAGCAAGCGTTTTATTGGAGCTACAAGCTCTGCTCCCACAACGTTACGTGAAAGCCCTGTGATGCGACATAAACCAGCATGAGAGAGAGACAGACAGATGAGATCATCTACTGTATGCTGCTGCGGAGATTCCAAGAGTTTAACGTGCAGTATTTCCAAAGTGTGTTCTTGTTTAAGTCACAGAATGGTTTAAATAGCCTATATTAAATATGAACTGTGGCTAATATATTGTTTTTAATCCACATGGGTCCGTGTTTACTTAGTTACACTAGAGTTTCGAACAGCATAACAAGTGTCATGGCAGCTGGGTTAGGACTGACTTCCTCTAAAATCGGATATCAAAATAAGAGACACTTGTAATGATTAGTCAACACACTACTTTTATTTTAGGTCTACTTACAGGACGTACATGTTAACGTGCAGTAAGTGATGCCAGAGCTAGGGTCTAACTCTAAATAAATAATTAAATAAAGCTACCGGTGGCAGTACGCAAAAGCGCTTCACGTTGTTTGATCCGGCACGCAATATTGGGGGGGGGGGGGCAGATCTGGGGGAGCCATTGCTCCCCTTTGCTCCATTGATCAGGCGCCAGTGCAATGAATCACTTTAATCAATCAATCAATATCATGCAAATAATCCAAACACATTTGCCATTTGTTTAATCCATATAATTGTCTACTCCAGGTCGAGGGCACGGCTGAGATGCACCCTGTTGGGGTGTGTGTGTGTGTGTGTGTGTGTGTGTGTGTGTGTGTGTGTGTGTGTGTGTGTGTGTGTGCGTGCGTGCGTGCGTGCGTGCGTGCGTGCGTGCGTGCGTGCGTGCATGTCTGTGCTTGTATCCGTCAGTCCATCTGTGTACAAAAATCTCCAGCACAGTTGGACTGTTTGGACAATTTTTCACATTGGCCTGTCATAGCACCACCAGGAGGCAGATTTTTACAAAACATTTTTTTAATATAGTATTACGCCTACAGACGTTGTCCAAACGTAGCGCATATCGGTAACCATTATCTCTATAGTCATGTGATCAAGACAGATCTGTCTGTTTTTTCATATTCCATTCTGATTTCCTAAGATGAGCTTCCACAGTTTGCAGGCTTGGTCTGTTTTGAATAAAATGCCTCAAATCATGAACACAGCATCAGAGAGCTGTGAAACTTCACATTGTTCTGCTACTCTTACAGATGTTGTCCATACATGAAACTTCACATTGTTCTGTTACTCTTACAGATGTTGTCCATACATGAAACTACACATTGTTCTGTTACTCTTACAGATGTTGTCCATACATGAAACTACACATTGTTCTGCTACTCTTACAGATGTTGTCCATACATGAAACTACACATTGTTCTGTTACTCTTACAGATGTTGTCCATACATGAAACTACACATTGTTCTGCTACTCTTACAGATGTTGTCCATACATGAAACTACACATTGTTCTGTTACTCTTACAGATGTTGTCCATACATGAAACTACACATTGTTCTGTTACTCTTACAGATGTTGTCCATACATGAAACTACACATTGTTCTGCTACTCTTACAGATGTTGTCCATACATGAAACTTCACATTGTTCTGTTACTCTTACACATGTTGTCCATACATGAAACTACACATTGTTCTGTTACTCTTACAGATGTTGTCCATACATGAAACTACACATTGTTCTGTTACTCTTACACATGTTGTCCATACATGAAACTACACATTGTTCTGCTACTCTTACACATGTTGTCCATACATGAAACTTAAGTAGTAGAGAGATGCCTGCAACAAAGCAGAAAGCCCGCAGCACTCCGATTTAGATACAGTCTTTTCGGTGCACGGCTCAAAATGCGAGTTGAATAAGTTGCCAGCACTCAAGGATTTTTTAAGTTTTATTAAAAAAAACGTACTGACGTTTTGAGAAACTTTTTCACTGGAGGTTTTAGTTACTCCACACCGCCCTCTACAGATCTTGTAGAAATGTCCATTGACCCGATTTTGTCTTCCAGTGAAATATTCTATTCTCTGGATAAAAAGTGTTTAGACGTTATGTGGGGGGCTTTGAGTGTTCCCACTAAGTAAAGTAGGCTTTCAACTCTCTAAATCCGTCTTTGTTTTGCAATCCAAGCACAAGAGCTCATTAGTGACATAGCGTTAGGGCGAACCCTTGACGCTATAGACTAGAACTATCCTTTATTATGCCCTGTGGGAGAACAATTACATGAATAACTATTTGAGTTTAAAGCATTGAGACTCCTTTTAACTCCCATTGGTTCCTTTCTGAAAAATGAGCGTATAGTAAAAAAGATTAACGGTTTCCAACATTGTTGTTTTGAATGGTGAAAATAGGGGCTGGAGAGGCTTTAGTCCCACTTTTTTCCGCCTACAAAATGACGTCAGACTTAAGAAGGGGATAAGAGCGCTCTTTTTAATGTCTTCATTAACGGGTGAAGACATCAGGGACATGAGGCCAGCAGTGCTCACCTCGTGGTGCGCTCTGCTTGCGCACAAGTAGGACATGTGTGGCCTGTTTGAGCGTGAGGCGCAAGTTAGCACCTTGATAGAGTGCAGTTCTAGTTCTTATTATTTTTATCAACAAGGAAATTCATTCGAGTTGTCTGATTTTCAGAGCTTACCTGCATTCTGCCCGATCAGGGAGTCCTGTGCAGTCTGGAGCCGAGTCAACGAAGCGTTGGTGACGGCCTGGAGCTCGCTCAGCTTCTTGTCCATCGTGGATCCCAGAGATTTGATGTTTTTGGCGTTGTCGCACGGACGGACCGCGACGCAGGTGTCAGCAGCGCAGGTGTCAGCGGTCGACTTCTGGTCCTCCTTGGACGATCCTGCTGTGTTTCAACCCATTCAGACGGGGAACGCACTTTTACACATTATCACTTTAATCATTGTTTTACACTTAAGCTATTAAAAAATAGAAGATATACAATCTCACACCACAGCACCGAGTGCCAATGTTTCATTAACCATAACACTAAAATACATATTCTCATTTTCTAGTTCTTTTTCTCAGGTATACCCCCTGCAGTAACCCTGCGTACCCCTAGGGGTACAAGTACCCCCATTTGAGAAACACTGCTCTTAAGTATAACACGTGTCACGTGTAGATGGCGATGAAGTCAGATTAATCGGCATTATACAATAAGCTTCCGACGAAGCAATCTGATTGGTTGAAATAGCGCTCTACCCGTGCGAATAATGAGCATTACCACACGGCTCTCATCAAACAAAGAGTTCACTGTGCTGGTTGCAAAAGAGCTGAAGCGCCATAGACATATAAAGGTAGACGCCTCCTCCAACAGGGGGCGTTGGTAAAAGAGGACTGGCAAGCTTCCGGAATTCTGAAGAACACTTCCTTGTGCGTCACAGAATGGGACGCTCGGTAGGCCAATCAGATGCAAGACTCCCTTTTTCCCACTGCAGGGGGCAGCGGAGTGCCTTCCACAGTTCCCCAGTTACGCACTTCCGCCAGTCCTGTTTTACCAGTCTTGCCAATGAACTGCAGCGGTGGATGAGGTATCTAGCTTTTTATATCTGTGTGAAGCGCTCCCTCTCCCAACGCTAGGCTAGCAGTTTTCATGTGAAGTTCAGGGACATGGTAGCTAAATGTGGCATTAAAAAGTTACATATTTTTATCGAATATCTTAATTACGATGAAATGAAGTTGACATATTTGAGGGCAACGGTTGTATGATCGCAATATTACACTTGAGAGTGTCTGACATGACGTGACGGACAGAGGGACTGACGGAGGGACTGACGGTGGAGGTTTTGATAGTAACTGCGACCTGACGGTCGCAATAAAGGCATACAACATCAGGTATAACATTTAATTACTAAACATGAAGTTACCAGTAAGACTCCTTAAATCGGGAGATAAGCGACCATCAGGTCACATACACAAACTTTTGAAGGCAATGGTAGCCAATCAGGAGGGAATATGGGAAATGGGACAGATCCATGTAGATGACATGACTCTAGAGATGGGGTGATTTTAGGGCAGAATCTGTAGGAGCAGTGACCAAAAATGTGTCTCGCAAGAATCTGCCTCATGGTGGCACTAGAAGAGGGCCATGTGAGAAATGACAGGGGGTTGTGGTTTGGCAGCCAAGGAGTGTTTATGCAAAGTTTGGCATGGATAGGGGCAACGGTGGTGGAGATATGAGTAGGGGAAAAGTGTGATGTGACTGACAGAGGGAGGGACTGACAGCCGGTGGAGGTTTTGATAGTAACTGTGCGACCTGATGGTCGCAATAATAGGCCTACCACCATCGGTGTATGAATGTGTGTGTGTGTGAATGGTTGAATGTGATGCACAATCATCTTAAAGCATCTTAGATAAATGCACCATTTACTTATAGACATGTTATGTTGCCAGGTTCTACAGACAGTGGACATTGATGGTGAGTTAACTTAAAGTTACAATACCTGCATTTTTTCCCTTGATCTCCTGCAGTTCACTCTCAGTGGTGTTGAGCCTCATTTCAGTGGTGTTGATCCTCATTTCTAGGTGGGACAGCTGAGCAAGGAGGGCTGAAATCATCCCAGAATTAGAATTAAATTACAAATAGTTTACATTATAAAAATACTTTAATTTTAGTGATTCATGTGATTTGACCCAATCGTAAAGCTTTCCCTTTTCAATTACTTGGATCTAATATGAATTGCATTTGTCAAACAATGCATGTGTGTGTGTGTGTGTGTGTGTGTGTGTGTGTGTGTGTGTGTGTGTGTGTGTGTGTGTGTGTGTGTGTGTGTGTGTGTGTGCGCGCGCGTCCGTGCGTGTGTTCAAATTACCTTCCTCCATCTCAGTGCGGCTCACCTTGACAGACACTGCAGAGAAATATCACAGGAAGTTTAAAGTTATACCATGTAACTTTTTTTATAAAACAAATCTAAAAAATTGTCCTAACTGTTAAATCGCTAAAGTTTTAGAACCCCCACTCTGTTAATTTCAGCTTCTAAAGCCTTCTCTTTATATGTTTTCTATGAGCCGTGAGGGGGGGTGAATTTCGCGGCATGACGTCATCGTCATCATCTGTATACGTTGTGTATACGTTGGCCAATCATATCGCGGATCATAAACACATGATACACTACCGGCCAATCACAGCGCAGATCATACACTGCCGGGCTCTTCAGGAAGTACACTGCAGTGTTTACACTGGTCTAGGAGTCTAGCATGTAACTCCCCAACCGCTGCTCGTAGAGGGACACGAGAGACCTCGATGGATGCGTCTCGGAGAGGCGAGGCGGATGCGGTCTTCTGAAGGCCCGGTCCGCAGCGAAAAGTGGCCGAAAAAAGCGGACGTGACCGCCGTTTGCTCTACCGCTACTGACCACTAGTTGAGCAACTTACACAGTATAGCTTTAAATAAATACAAATCATTGCACATTGTCCAGAAAGTCCAAAAACTAACTCCACGTGAGCTGTATTTGGGTAAAGTGATGATAATATTATAAGGACATTCAAAGCATTGTATTTTGGTAAAGTGATGATAATATTATAAGGACATTCAAAGCATTGTATTTGGGTAAAGTGATGATAATATTATGTAATGTCCATATATGGGCATTCCCAGAAATGGGCTAATTTATGATGACATCAGGGACATGAGGCGAGACGTAACAGGGGACAGGGGAACAGGGGACGCTGTGGGCGCTGGGGGCGTGTTCTCTCCTCCGCGTCATCAGCGCCCACACCCTAGGTGGGGTTGGCGAAAGGGCCTTTCTGTGTGGAGTTTGCATGTTCTCCCCGTATCTCCTAGGGTATATACCCTCACAAAAACATGCAGTAATCCTGGTCTCTATACTGCCTCCCCCTGGCCAGCTGGGGCTCCCCAGGCGTGGCAGAGGGAGAGCAGAGCACAGGATCACAGCTGAGGCAATTAGCACTGGGTGAAAAAATGGGTTAAGAAATTGTGGGATAAATACAGTTAGATTGGGTAACTCAGTTAGATCGTGGGAAGAGCACTCGTTTTGTCGTTCACCACACACCCCTACCACCACCTGGATCAATTCACTTTGATAGTCTCTTATCAGCGCACCTGTGTAATTCTGCGTAGTCACCATGAGATGGCGACAACAGCCATTCACTTGTGTAGTCGCTGAAGTCAATCGTTTGCGACCCCCTCTTTCTTTGTTTATCTACTAGCCTAGCTCAGCTGTGTTTAGCCATTAGCTTACTATGCCTAACTCTAACCCTAACCCTAACCTTAACCTCAGTAAAACTATGCCTAACCCTAATCCTAACCCTAACCCTAAACTCTGTCGGGTGAGGCGCTATCATTCCTGCCAACGCTACGTTGTCGTTGTCGTTGTTGTGGATCAAAGCAACTGCTTGTTTCTGACCCGCGCCGCACGTCGAGCGATCCGGTTTTCGATCTAACTGTTTCTCGATCTAGCGGTGTAGGGGGCTGTAGAATGGCTGTAGAATGGGCTCAGGGCTGTTCAGATTAGCTTAGCAACATGGTGGTCTATTCCATAAAACAGTGTGAATTCTTCATCCTATGGAATATAACTGGTGAATGAAAGCTTACTGTGAACTCCAACGGTGATTCCAGCCAATAGCAGCAGACCTAGCAAACCCACAGCAAACACAGGAAGCTTGGAGCTGCACTTCCTGTCTGGAGTGACTGAGGGTAGACAGACAGACAGACAGACAGACAGACAGACAGACAGACAGACAAACAGACAGACAGACAGACAGACAGACAGACAGACAGACAGACAGACAGACAGACAGACAGACAGACAGACAGACAGACAGATAAATTTGTATTGCCCTTGTATTGCACATGAAACTTTACCTTTTCCTATGCAAACTTCTAATAAATACTTCAATCAAGTATCAATCAATCAATCGAGATCAATCAATCAATCAATCAATCAATCAATCAATCAATCAATCAATCAATAATGTTGTATGATTTGTGGATGAAATAGGACATTCTGCACACTGAGTGTTTTCTACTTTTGGTACTATAAGTACATTTTGATGCCAATACTTTTGTGCTTTTACTCCAGTAGTCTACAGTATACAGTTAGAATTCCAGACCAGGTGTAAACAGAGTATTTCTACACTGCAGTATTGATGGTTTTTAACACATCTGGTGCCAACCCCGAGTTTCCCGAGTTTGGGCCGTTTAAAAAAAACAAAAAAAAACAATGTTGGACCTCCAGAAATGTATTAGTCATGATCGCGATCGCGAAATTGCATGTTTAACCCCCATACCAACCCATTATTTCAAACATGGCAGCCATGTTTGTTTACATCTGAAGAAAACATAAATCATGAATGCCTGAACGGATTTCCAAGCAGATTTTTTTGTTTGAAAGCTGTGAACAGTGCACACACGTGGTGCATCATCTAGGCATGGGCGTGCACGATCCGTGCTATAAATTACATGGAAGTCTATGGAGACCATGGCATCGCGGGACATTGAAGAGAAAAAATCACTGCAACATAAGTGTTAAGTAAATCATTTTGGGTTCTTTCTCCACCCCTGACAGCCAGCTGCATGTGAATGGCAACGATGCACACAATGCTGTCAGTTACACATTTTTTACTCAAGTAAAAGTATCAATACTGCAATACAGAAATACTCTGTTACAAGTAAAAGTCCAGATTTCAAAATGTACTTGAGTAAAATTATGAAAGTGATGTCATCAACATGTATTTAAAGTACCAAAAGTAAAAGTACATAGATATTTTAAAATCGCAGATCTACAAGCCGATCTATAAGCAGATCTACAAGTTCACAACGCGTCGCGATGCGTCATGCTGTGAGATTGTAGATCTGCTATGTTCAAATAGCCAAGGTATAAAATAGGGCTAAAGTGGTTTACGTATGTTTTTTTATAATATTATAATTTATGTCTGAAAAGTAACTAGTAACTAAAGTTCTCAAATAAATGTAGTGGAGTAAAAGTACAATATTTGGAGTAAGTAAAAGTATTGGAAATTGGAAATACCTAGAACAGTACAAATACCTTAAAATTGTACTACAACTTCTTAGATTTGCACTGATGCTGGTGAAATTGCCCAATAGGCAAAGTTCAGGGTCTAATGGGAAGGGAGCATCTCTAATTTTAGCCAGTATACCAGAATGTTTTAACCTTAACACATTGCCATGTACAATGTAAAAAGGAGCCCTCTTCTGTGGCACATCTAAAACATAAGTCTGATATCTCAGATTTGTATCTATGCAACCTTTGAGGTGTATAATAAAGTTGGTGGAGAAAATTATAGTGGGTCAATCTGTATCTGGAATTAATTGTAGCAGAGAGGCTATCACTACACAGATCAGACCACAAAGATTCGTCGATAGTAATATTTAAAGCTATACTATGTAACTTTTTTAATAAAAGAAATCTTAAAATTGTCCTAATTATTAAATTGCTAAAGTTTTAGAACACCCACTCTGTTCATTTCAGCTCCCAAAGCCTTTTCTTTATATGTGTTCTACACACAGAAAAATAATGGTTCTTAAATGGTTCTTTAAAAGGCTATATGGTTCTTTAAAGAACCATCACCTATAAAGAACCATTTTATTTAACAAATGGTTCTTCAGATTCCTCACATGGTTCTTTGGGATTTAAAAGGTTCTTAGGCCTATATGGAGGTTACAGTATGTATTTTGCAACTGTAAATTATAACCTACATATTAATTTAAAACAATTAAAATTTTCAATGTAGGCATTCAGCAGATGAAGAGATGGAAAGATAGAAGATAAAAAACAACATCCTATATTAAAATTGTATTAAGGAGGACCTTTTAGCCAGCCGGCAGGTTTATCTCTGATGTCACTGACTCAGCCATAACCATGCAACTACACCCAAATATGAAGTGTATCTAACCTAAATGTGTTGTCATGGCATCAGGTGCAAACAAATCAGTCTGCTCCATATATGGGTACAAAAGGTAGCATGCCCATATAGGCCTATGGATATATACTCCATCTATAATATAATTTTTCAAATAGGCCTGTCTAGAATCTAATGTTTTAGGCTGTTGTCTCTTTGGGCATGGCATTACATGTTATTTATCTCTCTCTCTCTCTCTCTCTCTCTCTCTCTCTCTCTCTCTCTCTCTCTCTCTCTCTCTTGCGTGCGCACGCGCGCACGCACGCACACACACACACACACACACACACACACACACACACACAAAACAGCGGGCCGGCATTATGTCGGCCCCGCCCACTTTTTCCTTCTCTGTAGGCTACTGAACTGCGTCACGTCTCCTCACGAGTTGAACTGGAAGTTGTTAGCTCCATTCTCCAACATTTCTTTCATTCTGGAAGTAAGGTAAGGTGTTTTCGACTTTCAACATGTTTTAGTTGACGTTAGAATGTTCCACTGCCATCATGCAGAACGAGCAGTAGTTACATTTGTTTGTTGTTTGTTGCCAGGGCAGAGGGAAGAGTCAACATTACTGTTGGTTAGCTTAGCTGTTAGCTGCAGCTGCTAATTCAATTGACTGTTAGCTGAAAGCTAAGAAGGCATGTAGTTGAACATTTGATGTAAACTAGCTTAAAGTCAAGTTTAGTAAAGTTGTTGAAGGCATTTGGAGTAATGTGTGGTCTGTGTTATTTAAATGACAGGTCAATGTGTTTTTTGGGGGAAATTGACTCTGTATTTCCTTCCAGAAAGTGTGAAGGGATTTGCTGGCAGCAAATGAAGACAAGATACTGTGAGAAAGCAAAGTAAGTTATCCTGTGGAGTGTGCGTGTGTGTGTGTGTGTGTGTGTGTGTGTGTGTGTGTGTGTGTGTGTGTGTGTGTGTGTGTGTGTGTGTGTGTGTGTGTGTGTGTGCGCGTGTGTGTGCGTGTGTGTGTGTAACAATGACACATCCACAAGATAATGGCACAAAATAATTAAATGTCAGTAATATGGAAAATTCTGTGTGTTTAGATTATAATTTATGTATGTTCATATCAATGGTGAAATTGATGTTTGACAAGTATTGGACTAATGTTAAATATAAACATTTTGCTGACCCTACTGTACATTAAAGGACAACCTCACCACTTTTCAACCTATCTTCATTTAATTGGTCCTCACTAATGTTCATGATAGCAAAATTCATAGAACTCCATCTAATGGGGAATCAAAACAAATAGAAACTAGGCTTTGCATTCTTGAAAAGTTGCAATGTTATAATGGAAGCCATTGTTTTCACTATAATAAAAATGTAAATATAAAAAAAAGAATAATCTTCCAAACAATGTCATTGGTAGATGGATTTCTGAACTGCCAAGTGGGTCATCATCATCATCATCATCAAAAGTGGTAATTAAGGTTTATGCAGTATAGTATAAGATGACTTAAAAGGTAACAGTATATACAATTCTGAAGTCAATTTAATTTACATTTTAAAAGAATGAATGCAGCATTTTTTCTTTTTTTAAATCATTTCAAGAGTAGCTGCCGCTGCCAGGAAGGGTTCAGAGGTCTGCAGTGTAAGCTGGGACAGGCCACCGCCATCAGCATATGTCTGCTGCTATTCTATGGTAAGTGGAGGAAGGGGTCACTGTGTCCTCACTGAAATTACACAGTATTACAAATGTAACCAAACTAGAGGTTCTGCTAGTATCTAGTAACTAGTAGCGTAGGCCCTCACATTCAGTAGGCTACACTATCGCTCTGAACACAGCACCACCAGTTCTTCAGTAAAAGATTAAAGCCAGGTACTTAGAAACATCCTCATCTTTGGTTTTGAACTGCTGTTATTCTGGTTTATCCCCAGCATCATGCCGGCACTATCCTTTTGCACATACTGTCTTTTACCCACAATCATTGTGTGTGTGTGCATGTGTGTGTTGCAGCTGTACTGGTAGCAGTGACCGTATGGAACCAGAAAGGCAGTCGTCCCTGCTGAGCACGAGAGCTGGGAGGATATCAGACAAAACATCCTCGACTACAACGTTCTGCATACAAAAGGTATTGGCATAAAATAAACAATTTCAGAATCATATAAAGTATTTGTATCATGACATTGGATGTTGGATAAGGGACACGGACCCCAAAAGGGCTGAGAAACAACACTAGATGCATTGAAATCAGATTGGAGCAATCTGTTTCCTCAATTGTAATTCTAAATGTAAACAGGATAATAAATGCACTAATTGTGCATGCACACCTGAATCACATACAAGGTTTATTTTAGTATTGATGTCAACTCAGAAATGTTAACTCAAGCCTTTTGGCCCCAGAAAGAGAAAGTGAACATTTAGAACAGTAAGACTAGGAGGTGCTGTTATTCCTAGCGTCTAGCATCCACACAAACCTACTGCTAACCATTTTCCATTTTGTATGAAAAGGGACAGACTTAACTATCTTAAATGTGACTAACTGAACCTCCCCCTTCTTCAGAACGTGTACGACAGTGTCCCCTGTGCTCCAGCCTGTCCCAGTCGTCCGGCTCATCAAGTCCTCCCATGGCTCCTAGGAGGATGTGCACCCGGCTGGCTTCTCCTGCAGCAGCTTGGGTGCCCTGTACCTCAGCATTCCCCACCATCACCACACGGCAAACAGCAGCTGCACTAATAGTGACGCTGATTACGACGCCAACAAAACTGGCCACGGCACGAGCGGGGACGTGAATGACGCCAGCTACGTGGATGTCGCCCATGCAGGACGGCAGTCCCACATCGACTTCAAGAGCTACGTGGCGCACACTGCTTCAGCAGTGTTGGGATTGGAAGTCTCATCAAAGATGATGCGCAACCAACAGTCAGTGACTTGTTCCTTCAAGAACTTCCACTGAACTTGCAGGCTCATTTTAAAAACTTGGAGGTACCCATTGCTGTTGATGAGAAGCTCTGGAAGAGTAAACACATTGTTTTGAACTCTGTCAAGTATGCGGCTGGAGCCTGTATGAGGTGGACTTGCTTTGTATTCTTCTTTTTTACTTGCACAGCACTTAAGAGATTTAAATGTTTTGAAACTGTTGTACTGATGTTAAATTTTGATTAAATGATGATTTGATTAAATTCAAAGAGTTATAACTAATCTCGTGTTCATCTTTTCCAACAAATCTGATATATTTTAAAGTGTAGTGAAACATTTATTACCCTAAGAACCACTTCTTTAGCTGGAAAACCATTTTTTAGCTGAAGAACCATTTTTTTTGCTGAAGAACCATTATTCAAAACATTTTCCAAAAGGTTCTTCAGAGAACCTTTTTTTGACATGGTTCTTTGAGGAACCAAAAATGGTTCCTCAAAGAACCATTTTTTGATGGTTCTTTGAAGCACCTTTAATGGTTCTTTATCGAACCATTCGAATAAATGGTTCTTTAAAGAACCTTGGTGAAAAAGGTTCTTTGTGGAACCAAAAATGGTTCTTCTATGGAATCACTCTGAAGAACCATTTTTGGTTCCAGTTGGAACCTTTTTTTTTCTGTGTGTACTGAGCCCTGGTGGCCGTGACCGGGGCTGTTTTTCCCGGCAAAATTACGTCATATGCATCATTCTGTACACGTGTCTCCCTACCGGCCAATCAAAGCCCAGATCATACACTGCCGAGATTTTCAGGAAGTACACTGCAGTGTTTACATTGGGCTAGGAGTTTAGCATGTAACTCCCCAACCGAGGCTCGTAGAGGGACACGAAAGACCTCTATGGATAGGTCTCGGCGAGGCGAGGCGGACGCGGTGGTGGCCCGGTCCGCGGTGGCCCGGTCCGCGGCGAAAAACGGCCGAAAAAAGCAGACGCGACCGCGTTTGCTATAACGCTACTGACCACTAGTTGAGCAACTTACACAGTATAGCTTTAAATCCGACTCCCACCTTTCTCGAGATTCATGTATGCCTACTCTTGGGCATAGACTCATCAACAAAATGTACATATTGGAAATGAATCTACCGGTATATGAACATTGGTCACTATGTAAAATCTTTTCCACATCAGTAAAACACAGGTAAAGCCATCTCTGGCCCAGAGTACTTCTGAGGAAGTCCCTCAGTTGGAAAAAACAGAACAAATGCTGGTTTGACAAGTCATACTTCCTTCTCAATTGTTCGAAAGACATGAACCGTCCATCTTTATAACAATGCTCCAAAATTTAAATGCATGCTCTAAAGCATACATGGGCAACTGGCGGCCCGGGGGCCACATGTGGCCCTCACCTTCACTTAATGCGGCCCGCAGGTTGATACCGGAATACTGATATATTATTGATTTCAGCTGTTACAATTCCAAACATAACCTGCTTTAATTCCTTCAGTCTATCTTATTAGTTTAATGACTAGTATAGTAGTATTCCAATGTATTTGTATTTAGGTTAACATGTTAACATGAGTACATAACTAAATAGGTTTGAAATTAAATCAACATTTTTGATTTCAGGATTCCAATTCAAAAATAAAAAGATTATTCAGGATTACAATTCAAAAGGAGCTAAAATAGCCGATCTACAAGCTCAAAACGCATCGCAGCGCAATGCGTTTTGAGCTTGTAGATCTGCTATTTTTTGCTTCTTTTGTATGAGATACAGGTCCATGATCAGGTTCCCTCAGCCCTATTAGTAAGAGAAAGTTAGCCTTTTGCTACATAAATCTGGGAACTAAATCTAAATCACTAGGTTTCTTCCCAAATGTGTTCATAAAGGTGTCTACTATCACCTCTGAACTTTGTCAATGTGACAAACTTTGACATACTTTGTGGGAGCCAATCAAAGTTGGGTGTATCGGGATACCCAGGGCCTGGGATTAAAGGGGGAAAAATAAAAAATGGCCAATGTGAACATATGAGGTGTGTAATTAGGATATTGTTGTGCTGCTGAATCCATTCCAACCATTAGTTATCAGTAAAAATGACTCCTTGGCCATAAAAAGGCCTAATTGGCTAAGGCTTAGCCAATCATGTCATTCAAGTTCACCTGTGTCCTGTTAGTCCCTGTTTTAAACCCTGTGTTTGAGTGTTCCTTGTCAGATTGTATCATGTTATCCTGTGTGTCATGATGTGTGCTTACCCACCCGATCTTGAATAGTTTTCATGAATTCAAACCCTACTCCAACTTTTTTATATTATGTCTCATGGACAGACAAAAGTAGCGGTGGCCTATTTTATGGCCAAGGAGTCATTTTAACTGAAAACTAATGGTTGGAATGGATTCAGCAGCCCCAAAATACCCAAATTACACACTTCATACATTCATATTGGCCATTTTTTATTTTTCCCCCTTTAATCCCAGGCCCTCGGGATACCCAATAACTTTGATTGGCTCCCACAAAGTATGTCAAGGGAGTTGGGTTTGACAAAGTTCAGAGGTGATAGTAGACACCTTTATTAACACATTTGTGAAGAAAGCTAGTGATTTAGATTTAGTTCCCAGATTGATGTAGCAATAGGCTAACTTTCCCTTACTATATGTTCCCTCAATGTTAACCACTATGCCTAACCCTAACTAACCCTAACCCTAACCCTAACCCTAACCCTAACCTCAGTGAGGGAACATAGGGTTGAGGGAACATAGGCATGACCCCTGAGATACTAGAATGACAAAGTAGGACATAGCAATATGCTATGTGGCCCTTTGGAGTGAAGGTGGAAATATAGTGGCCCTCGCCATCAACAAAGTTGCCCACCCCTGCTCTAAAGGATACTGTGGCTAATGAGTTTATTTACAAATGGAATCCTAAATCCATTGCTACCAAATCCAAAATTCTTAAGTGTAAAACAGACTTATCCCCTAAAACGCCACTAAAGAAAAATGGGCTTTTACCCATGTTTGTGGGCAATAGAATTCTGGAGAGCAGGAACCACCATTTGATGACATTTAGCCTCTCAGACCCAAAGCGTAGAATATATATTTTGTTATTATTGTTGGAAAACATTTTGTCCACAATTCCATGCTGTATTGATGTTGGTGCCATAGGAGAGATGACAGGCACGCGTTGACTAAAATTACAATAAATATAATAAACTAGACCTTATCCGTTTGAAGATATATGCTCCAAAATATGAGCAGAGTGTGGTTTATTATGGGGAAAGTAACTGTAACTGGTGTGTGCATGACAATATGTAGGAGCATCATAATGCAAAGAGCAGACAATCGAGGAGTGCATGTTATTGAGACAGACAGACAATGTGTAGAAGGATTGCTTTGCTATAATTGTGAATATAGTTGATCAGTAAAAATGAAACCAGCTGAAACCGTGACACACACGGAGACCCAAATGTCTCCATCCGGAATCAATATGGTGATACTGTACATTTATTAAATACATTTACTATTTACTAATTTCAGTCTTAGGTATGCGACAAACACAAAACAATATATATATATATATATATATATATATATATATATATATATATATATATATATATATATATATATATATATATAATTGAAATCAAGTCACCATGGCGTGAATAATCAATAGGAAAAAAAAAGTCATTTTGGGGGTGAACTGCTCCTTTAACAATCATTTAACTCTTGAGAGGTCTCAAGATGTAAAGATCTATAAGGGTCCATTTGGTTACCAAGTCTCCATCATCACCTGGAACCCCCTCAAGGACCACTGGTTGAAAACCAATGCAATATTGATTGATTAGGGTTTGCATAGGGAAAGGTACAGTCAACTAAAAAGAAAACTCAGGTTAGCCTTGCAGCTTAATTCCAAGGAGATCCTTCTCTTTAACTCATATAAAGGATGGTTTTATGTGATAACATATCTTTAACTCATATAAAGGGATGGTTTTATGTGATAACATATCTTTAACTCATTTAAAGGGATGGTTTTATGTGATAACATATCTTTATCTCATATAAAGGATGGTTTTATGTGATAACATATCTTTAACTCATTTAAAGGGATGGTTTTATGTGATAACATATCTTTAACTCATATAAAGGATGGTTTTATGTGATAACATATCTTTAACTCATTTAAAGGGATGGTTTTATGTGATAACATATCTTTATCTCATATAAAGGATGGTTTTATGTGATAACATTTCTTACCAGGCTGTGGTACGTTGTGTGGCCGTTGCCCCTGCGGTGGAGGGTTGTCCACGTTGTTATAGACCCCATCACCTTGCTGCTGAGGTGGAGGGTTGTCGATGTCGTCATAGATTGTACCATCATTCTCCTCCATCTCAATGTTTTCAAAGTGCAAAGCCACGGACATTTCTACCTTCACGACTTCTAGATTCTAAAGTGATACGATCCGCTTCTATACCTCTACGACTACAGTGGAACACACACCGGAGAAGAGTGAATCATCTCTCTTTTGTCTCTGTCTCTCTTCCCCTTTATCTGGGCGGTTCCTCCCTCCTCCCTCACGCTTAGAAACACTTTTTATTTTATGTTGCCATGGTTGTTGTTTTTTATTTTTATTATTAATTAGCAGCTAATTAAGTATTTACCCAGGAAATATGTGGTATATGCCATTATATAGTGTATTGTGCCGTACTGTGCATTACATTCATCCATTCACACACTGATGGCAGAGGAAACCATGCAAGGCACCAACCTGCTCACCGGGAGCAACTAGGGGTTCAGAGTCTTGCTCAAGGACTCTTGGACACTAACTCTGGGGGAGCCCGGGATCGAACTGTGGGAACCCTCTGTGTTCTAAGACGGCAACTCTACCCTTGAGCCACTGCCTCCCCCTATGATAACATGTTGTAGGTTAATTCTCACTATAAATGGGCAGGTGAAAACAAAGAAACTACAGTTGCTATAGTCTATCACTTCACTTTTCGGGGTTGTAACCGGTCTGGAGCAGAAACCACAACACGTCATAGTACTCAAAGGACTACAATTTGCTGAAACTATCCACCGGAAACAGTTTTAACCCCAAATAATTCCCCTGCGCTCAAGGACATACTTTTAGGGCCTACCTAATAAACTCCTTGATGCGGACATTCCCGAGGGAAGTAGGGGGGCTGGGGGCAGGTGTACAGTAACTAAGTAGATTAACTGAAAAGCTTTGGGAACTGAATGATTATATGAAACTGGCACGTGTTGTCTGTCTGTTGGTACCAAGAAATCCATCTACTATAGACTATATCTGGCTGGCTGGTGCATGTGGAGAGGCAAAGGGAAAGTGTAGTGTGCCGTTCCCGATTGTGTTACATTTAGCTAAAAAATGTCATGGCAAAAAATCATGGCACCCCATCTTTAAATACGGCTTGCATTCACTATAGCTCTGCTTGTCTTGGAACCGAAGCCTCTGATCCGCTGATGCTTAGCTGCCTCCTCCACCCAGCCTCCACCTTTTGACCAGAGTCTGGCATAGGCTCAAATACTTTAATTTTATGTCTGCTGATTCAAGCTAATAACTAGAACTGCACTCTGTCAAGGTGCCAACTTGCAGCTTGAGCACAAGGAGGCCATATACAGTACATGGCTCCATCCCTATGGGGGTTTTGACATGAGTGTTCCTAATCCTTACTAAACAGTCGTGTGAGACTTGGGTGCACACTCCTTAGAGGCCTCGGAAAAAAACCCTGCCCTGCATTTTTGCATCAGCCTAGCTTGTACAAAGGATTTCAATGTAAATAAGCCATGTGCTTTCCTGAGCGTATCCTTTTAGTTGACCTTGTACCAGTGAACTGTACTGTCATGAAACTGTACCTTTTCCTATGCAAACTTCAAATAGTGGGGGGCGTTAGGGAGATGACATGGTAATTTCGTGCTAATTAGTCTAAAAGCGCCAAGTTCACAGATGTAGCCCAGGGCATGCTCTAATGATTTAGCTAGGGCGCCCGAGTCTGCGACATTCGGGGTCACCACAGTGGCCAAATCAAGTTGGGCTCCCATCGACTTTCTATACAGGAGGAAAATACCCCCCCAAAAAGTCTGCTTTAAGTAGGATGTGAGGGGTCTAACTAGGGGTTAGTCATGATACTGAATCCATTGCAAGAACATTCCTTGGGCTATAAATGGCCCCAGAAAACGATGGTTTAGTGATGAAAAGTGATGAGTCATCACTTTTCAGAGTTTTGTGGGTGTTTTCTGGAGATGTGGCGACCCCGAAGGTCGCCGACTCGGGCGCCCTAGCTAAATCATTAGAGCATGCCCTGGGCTATATCTGTGCAACATTTGGCGCTTTTAGACTGATTAGAACGAGAAAAAAAAACCCTAAGGCCTCCGACTAACATGAACGCTCACCCATACATGCATCGTTTTCTGAGGCCATTTATAGCCCAAGGAAAGTTTTTTGTGCAAAACAAATGCTAGCAATGGATTCAGCATCATGACAAACCCCTAGTTAGACCCCTCACATCCTACTTTTTTTCTGGGTATTTTCCTCCTGTATAGAAAGTCAATGGGAGCCGAACTTGATTTGGCCACTGTGGCGACACCGAAGGTCGACGACTCGGGCGCCCTAGCTAAATCATTAGAGCATGCCCTGAGCTACATCTGTGCAAAATGTGTCTTTTAGATAACCTGACTTACGCCAGTGGTGGCAGTAGTGCCTAGGCTACCGCCCTACTTTACCATCTGAGATCTCTCGGGGGGAGTTGATAACGCTCGTAAAGTCCCGGGCCGGACGAATCAGCGGCAGCTACGGGCGGGCTCTGAGCGGCTCTGAGCCAATAGAGTCTGATTGCAGACCACGTGGATGCAGACAGGCCAATATGAGTGGTTGGAGTTGGCACTCCCAGACTCTGATAGAGAGACGGCCACATCCAATCACCTGCTTAAGAATTTGAAAAAATGGCCCGCCCCTTACATCGGGTCTGCCTGAGAGATTCCAGATGAGGGTAAGCAGAGCGGTATGCAGCTAGGCATACGCACTGCTGCCATTATCTGGCGCAGTCAGGTTATCTTTTAGAGTGATTAGCACGAAATATCCCTAACGCCCCCAACTCAAATAAATACTTCAATCAATCAAAGGATAGAGCCATCAGGAGGCCGATTTCAGTAAAACCCAAAATCCTACAGATTTTTATACAAACATCACGCAAATCGGTACACATTATCTCTGTATTCATGTGATCAACAAAAAATTAGGACAATATTAGTTGCCGGAATGGTTAAAATGGAGTTTAAAGTTACTATTGGTTTATGTGGGAAGGGGTTAGCCTCGTTAAAAAACCAAACCGCACAACACCACCCCCTGGTGGTAGTGGTGGTAGTGTGTGATACAGGCTGGCACCACCAGGTTATAGGAAAGGGGTGTCATCAATATTAAAATTTAATCTAAATACTGGATCAAAAACAAAAGCCTGAGTGGACATTAAAATGACCCCAGACGTGTTTTAAAGTGAAATACTCCTTTAAGAGTAATTATAAATGAAATGTGAGAAAGGCTTCGCTACTTGTTGGATAGAAGGTGTTTTATCTGCACCTGGAAAACAAAAATCATTCTTTTCTACACTTCCTGCTGTGTTCATCTGCACACACCAGTGGTTCTCACTCTTCTACATGTCAACGACCCCCACATTAATATGATTTATCATCTGAAAATACACATGAGCTGTGTTGTTAAAACCATTCACATTAATATGATTTATCATCTGAAAACACACATGAGCTGTGATGTTAAAACCATTCACATTAATATGATTTATCATCTGAAAATACACATGAGCTGTGATGTTAAAACCATTCACATTAATATGATTTATCATCTGAAAATAAACATGAGCTGTGTTGTTAAAACCATTCACATTAATATGATTTATCATCTGAAAATACACATGAGCTGTGTTGTTAAAACCATTCACATTAATATGATTTATCATCTGAAAACACACATGAGCTGTGTTGTTAAAACCATTCACCTTAATATGATTTATCATCTGAAAACACACTTGCGTTGTGTTGTTAAAACCATTCACATTAATATGATTTATCATCTGAAAATACACATGAGCTGTGTTGTTAAAACCATTCACATTAATATGATTTATCATCTGAAAATACACATGAGCTGTGTTGTTAAAACCATTCACATTAACTCTCCTACCGCCAGATGTTGTTATTTATTATTGGGTTTTGTGCCAGCAAAAGCACCTTACCTTTGCGATGTTATAGACAAAGATGTACTATTTTTTTTTTTTCATTATTATTTTTTAATTTTCTCCTTAGAGGTGTACCGTGGCTATATGAGCAGTAGAGGGCAGCCTCATGCAAGAATTAATGTGAAAATGGTCTCAGTGGCTCCTGCTCGTCAAGGCCGCTCAGTCGCTACAGAGCAATAGATTCAGAGGAAATCACATGGAACTGTTTTGTTACTCCATTGATGCTAACGTCCAGTGGATTTTTGAGGATACTTTTACGGGAGCTGTTTCAACGGTATACACCCGCGCGACCCCTCATCAGTTTACAGACATCAAACCAAGGTACAAAAGAACAAGCCAAAGAACGTACAATTGGCGTCGAGCTTCTGTCAAAAATGGGGCGAACGGGAACGTTCAAAGCGTGGAAAGAGTTAATATGATTTATCATCTGAAAATACACATGAGCTGTGTTGTTAAAACCATTCACATTCATATGATTTTGTTGATTTATTGACGATAAACTATTATTTTGAGTGGTCCCCAGTTATGTATTTTTATTTTATTATTATTATTATTATTATTATTTTTTTGGGGGGGGGGGGGGGGGGGGGGGGGGCATGCAGTTCAAACACTTTATTTTAAGTTCAAATGTGTGTGTGTGTGTGTGTGTGTGTGTGTGTGTGCGTGCGTGCGTGCGTGCGTGCGTGCGTGCGTGCGTGCGTGCGTGTGTGTGTGTTTGGGGGGGGGGGTCATGTCCTGAACAGGTAGAGAACCCTTGGTCTGCAGTACAGAACGTCTACAGTGGGAAGAGCAGGAAGCCACTGAAAGTAGTGTAGTGGTAACCACTGTCATATACTTGAAAACTGCCCCCCCAAGTGACCACATTCACTTTGTCTCTGGCATTGAGAGACAGAATCACTGCTCCACTCATGGTGCTGTCCTCTCCCTTCCGTTCCCAGGTGCTGACTTGAAGCTGACCGTTCTTCATCAGATGGGCCCCAGAGTTGTAAGAAGTGCTGCCGCTGTGCGTGGTGAAGGTGAACAGGTACGCCCCCTTGTGGCTAGCAGTGAAGTAACCTGAGACAACATGGAATCATTAGAGCCTGTCTGTTCTATGTCTGAATGATGAATTGAGTGCAATAATAATGGACCACCATGGAAACAAGATCCACAGGGGGCACCGTCAAATATTTTTATTTCTCTTCTCTCTCCATTAACTGATGGAGATTAATTAGTTTTAATCCTATTCCTGATCCAGTAATTTGATGACAGTCTCCTATTGATCGATGACCCGTCATCAAATTATTGACTTATGAATGTGACAAAATAAATTAATAATAATAATAATAATCTCCATGAATAAGCCATTTTTGGGGTGAACTACTCCTCTAACCACTGGATCCCTATTCTGGGGGGGGGGGGGGGGGGGGGGCTGCCTCATCCGCCTCTCAGCTAAGGGGGCACAAGTGCCGCGCTGTGAGCTTGTATATCTGCTATTTCTCAATAGCTTAAAGTTATACCATGTAACTTTTTTTATAAAACAAATCTTAAAATTGTCCTAACTGTTAAATCGCTAAAGTTTTAGAACACCCTCTCCGTTATTTTCAGCTTCTGAAGCCTTCTCTTTATATATTTTCTATGAGCCGTGAGGGGGGTAGAATTTCGCGGCAAAATGACGTAATCTGCATCATCTGTATACGTTGTGTATACGTTGGCCAATCACATCGCAGATCATACACACATGATACACTACCGGCCAATAACAGACTCTTCAGGAAGTAGCCTTCCTCAGCAACCAGTGTTTACGATGGTGAAGGATTCTTAACCTCTTAATCCCCAAATCCTGCTCAGAAAATTACGTTCTACCCCTCCATGGATCCGTATCGGTCGCGGTGGTTTGCGGCACCGCTCTGGTGGTCCGCGGCGGTGGTCCGCGGTGACTCCGGGCGAAAAACGTCCGAAAAACTACCGAAAAAAGCAATATCGCGACTGACCACTAGTTTAGCAACTTACACAGTATAGCTTTAAGTATAAAATAATTAAGGCCCCTCCACCTTGGGCCCGAGTAAAGCAGTCCCCCCTCCCCTTGTGACGCCCCTGTCAGTACCTGTGGCAGGGTTGTAGGCGTTGCCGTTGTTGATGAGGACCCTCTTGAACACAAGGGTTTGGGATGCAGCAGGTCCAAGGCGCACATAACTCCTATCTACCAACGATGCTGAAAAGGCCACTTTGGGAACAACTGAGAACCAAAGAGAAAGAAAGCAGGGAGAAAACATTACAATTCATCATTATTTCACTGCATTTCCTTTGATATTTGAGGTTAACCATGAATCACTTCAACCAATCAATACCATGCAATTTGTGTGCGTGCGTGTGTGGTGCTTGCGTGCGTGTTTGTGTGTGTGTGACATGCAGACAGACAGACAGACAGACAGACAGACAGACAGACAGACAGACAGACAGACAGACAGAGAGTGTATCCGTCAGTCCGTCTGTGTACAAATAATATCCAGCACATTTAGACCTGGACATTGTCCTGTCATAGCGCCACCAGGAGGCTAATTTTCAATCTTTTTACTCCTACAGGTTCTGTCCACATCGCCAGTGGTGGAAAAAAGTACTCAAATGTTCTACTTAAGTTCATGTCAAGTAAAAGTCTGCTATTCAGAATTCACTTGAGTAAAAGTACAAAAGTATTAGTATGAAAATTTACTTAAAGTACCAAAAGTAGAAATTAATGTCACTTTTCACAAGTTTTCAAAAGTATGAAATCTTTTGAAAATAGTAGGGTGGACTCAGGTAATGTGGGCCGCTTTTTGGTAAATCGCCTGGGAAACTAAGAAAAAGCAGTGCAGAACGCTGAATGTATTTTTTATAGTTAATATAGACTGTCCTTAATATATTTGTGTTAAATGTATGTAGGAAAATTAGATGGTTATTTTTTTTTTAAATGTTTAAGCTTAAAATGTCACACATTTTCAAGATTAACACTTTTCAGGTTTTTTAGGCCACCTGATCAGCTAAAATGGGCCACTTTAGGGTTGACCCCATTAATTCCTAGCTCTTTAAAATTTAACAGCCAATGACTGCACATGTTTCTTGCCACAACTGTACTTGACACAAAACAATCAAAATTTGAGTGCTTTGGTTGTTTTGGTGGGAAGAGCAATGTCTCAAAACTAGCCTGCAGAGGAGAATTGCATTGTCCAAACATATCTAATTTGTCAGTTATAAGTTTGACAAGTGAATAAAAAACAAATGCACATCGATAAAAAATATATATAATATATATGTAGACGGCCTTAACCAGAAACAATGCTTATATTTTGCATATCTAGTGTATTTTTATATTAAATCATATTTTTGTCAGTGGCCCATCTTACCCTAACCCTAATAAGGTAATGTGAGCCACTCATCTGCTATAATGAGCCAAAGCAAATCAAAGCAAAACAGTCAAACAAGATTTGGAGGTCAATTTAATTTCATTCATTGAATTTAATTTCAATAATGGTACCGTTGGAACCGGCTCGCCGCCCCGCACACGATGGTGCCATTGAGGACCCCCGCGGACCCCCAGGGCCGGCGCCAGGCCCCAAAAACCGGGCCTGGGGAGCTCCGGGGACCCCCAGGGACCCCCAGGGCCGGCGCCAGGCCCCCAAAAGCGGGCCTTTGCACCACTCTGGCCGGCCAGGGACCACCAGGGACCACCAGCGGGGGTCCAGGGAGGTCCCTGCCCGGCCTCCGAGCACTGCCGCCCGGGGACCACCTCCGGGGACCCCCAGGGACCCCCAGGGCCGGCTCCAGGCCCCCAAAACAGGGCCTGGGGATGGCCAGGGACCACCAGGCACCACCAGGCACCACCAGGGACCACCACCAGAGGTCCCTGGCGGGCCTCCGAGCACTGCCGCCCGAGGACCACCTCCAGGGACCCCCAGGGACCCCCAGGGCCGGCTCCAGGCCCCCAAAACAGGGCCTGGGGACGGCCAGGGACCACCAGGGACCACCAGGGACCACCACCGGAGGTCCCTGGCGGGCCTCCGAGCACTGCCGCCCGGGGACCACCTCCAGGGACCCCCAGGGACCCCCAGGGCCGGCTCCAGGCCCCCAAAACAGGGCCTGGGGACGGCCAGGGATCACCAGGCACCACCAGGGACCACCACCGGAGGTCCCTGGCGGGCCTCCGAGCACTGCCGCCCGAGGACCACCTCCAGGGACCCCCAGGGACCCCCAGGGCCGGCTCCAGGCCCCCAAAACAGGGCCTGGGGACGGCCAGGGACCACCAGGGACCACCAGGGACCACCACCGGAGGTCCCTGGCGGGCCTCCGAGCACTGCCGCCCGGGGACCACCTCCAGGGACCCCCAGGGACCCCCAGGGCCGGCTCCAGGCCCCCAAAACAGGGCCTGGGGACGGCCAGGGACCACCAGGCACCACCAGGGACCACCACCGGAGGTCCCTGGCAGGCCTCCGAGCACTGCCGCCCGGGGACCACCTCCAGGGACCCCCAGGGCCGGCTCCAGGCCCCCAAAACAGGGCCTGGGGACGGCCAGGGACCACCAGGCACCACCAGGGACCACCACCGGAGGTCCCTGGCGGGCCTCCGAGCACTGCCGCCCGGGGACCACCTCCAGGGACCCCCAGGGCCGGCTCCAGGCCCCCAAAACAGGGCCTGGGGACGGCCAGGGACCACCAGGCACCACCAGGGACCACCACCGGAGGTCCCTGGCGGGCCTCCGAGCACTGCCGCCCGAGGACCACCTCCAGGGACCCCCAGGGCCGGCTCCAGGCCCCCAAAACAGGGCCTGGGGACGGCCAGGGACCACCAGGCACCACCAGGGACCACCACCGGAGGTCCCTGGCGGGCCTCCGAGCACTGCCGCCCGGGGACCACCTCCAGGGACCCCCAGGGCCGGCTCCAGGCCCCCAAAACAGGGCCTGGGGACGGCCAGGGACCACCAGGGACCACCAGGGACCACCAGGGACCACCACCAGAGGTCCCTGGCGGGCCTCCGAGCACTGCCGCCCGGGGACCACCTCCAGGGACCCCCAGGGACCCCCAGGGCTCATTTCTGAAGGTGGCCCACCTAAGCTAACACAAAACATAATGCTAATGAAGGTGGCCCACCTAAGCTGGCCCAGCTAAGCTTTCACCACAATTGACTATGGTAATGTGAGCCACTTACAAAAACGTCATTATTTATGAAAAATGATTTCATTAAGCAAAATATCAACATCATGCCTGGTAAAGGACATCTTAACACACATTTTGCACCAGTTTTTATAAATGTGCATTTGTTTTCATTGATGTAGTATCCTTAGCAATCTCAAGTTAAAACTTTGGCGGAGGCGGCGGAGCTGGAGGAAAACGTCCCCGGGTCTTCATCGCCAAGATGCACCGGTATCAAGACAGAGAGCTGATTCTACGTTTGAGCAGGGAGAAAGGCCAGCTGGAATACAACGGTTCCAGAATTCACATCTTCCCGGACTATTCACCAGAGGTACTGAAACAACGCCAAGCTTTCAGCTCGGCCATCAAGATTTTCCGCGAAGCTAGTGTGAAAACATCTCTCCGTTTTCCAGCTAAACTACATGTCGAGCATAAAGGAAAGACCACCATCTTCACCGATCCTGAGGAGGCTAAAACCTTTGCCGACAATCTGCCTTCTGACTCGGACTGATTTCTTCAAGCAAGGGTAAAAGCCACAGAACCGCAAGACGTAATATAATGCACTAGCCTTTTTTTTTCCTTATCTGTTTTTGTTTGTTTTATTTTCCCTAAGTAGCTGTTTTCCTTTTCCCTTTTTGTTTTCATTAATTGGTCTCTTGTTTTCGTTATTTTCTTTTCTATTTCTTTTTTCTCCATATTTGTTTTTAACGATGTTATCACATAAAGAGGGTGTTATTTAAATAAATAAAACATTTGTAGTACACTATTTGTTTGGGGTTAGTGGTTGTTATTATTATTATTATTATTACCCCTATCGTTAAATCGGTCCACGAAGCCGAGGTCCTAGGGCTGGTGTACACGACAAATTTCCAAACCCCGCTGTGTGTTCCCTGGGGGCGTGAAAAATAAGGGGGTGGGCTCTACATGTCCTCTGGGACCCCATCTACGTATGGACACCACTTGTTCGCCCATCCGTCTTACGGATGCTTTTTTATTCCATTTTATTTGTTTTAGGGTCCTATCTTGCAGTTCAAGCCTATTTCCACAGGGTGGCAGGCTACTTTCCCAACCTACTGGAGGTGAACATGCAGGGGCGTCAATTGGTATGGCAAGCTATGGCAGCTGCCATACCTTGGCTACAGGGGGGAAATAATTAAATGTACTTTTCATCGTGCCTGTTGCTAAGGTATGGCAACATGATTGGTGTCTTGCAAGACACCAGTCATGTTGTCATACCTTAGCCTTTCCTGAACTGACGCCGCTGTGAACATGTGTACACAGCCAGCATATTACTCAATGCCAAACTTTGCACACACACTCCTTGCCTGCCAATCCACAACCTCCACCCCTCCAGGGACCCCCAGGGCTTATCTCCCGATTAGGACACTTTCCAGCATAGTGACATGCAGAACAAACTGTCCATATAGTATGGTTTACATAAAAGTCAGTTGTCTTTCACACACACACACACACACACACACACACACACACACACACACACACACACATATATATATACACATATATATATATATATATATATATATATATATATATATATATATATATATATATATATATATATATATATATTTCATTTATTTATTTCATAAATATTTTTCATCACAATTGGGTTTGTGGGGAGCCATCCCTGCTTCAAGCTGTCACAGCACGGCACCAACACTTCAAACTAGTTAAAAAACCCAATACAGCAGATCTACAAGCACCTCACAGATCTACAAGCACCTCGCACATGCCAGGGACAGAGTAGGTTGGCCTGCATAAGTCTTGCTGTCAACACACTATACTACACCACTCAGGCCACCAAGCCAGGTGTGGTCAATTAGTGCCTTCTTTTGATCAGTGGCTTCTGCTTGATGAGTGGCACCAGTCTGTCTTTGTTCCCTGGTCAGTCAAGTTCACTGGGAGAGAATGTTTCAGATCAGTGCAAGTGTATTTGTTTTCCATTTGGACTTACTGTGTTTTGTTGGTACAGTATGCGTGCGACTAACTAATATTTCTGATAATTCCAATTTGTTTGTTGTTTAATTAGCCGGATTGTGAATGCCCTGCATTTTTCTTTCATCTTTAGAACCACATGTGTAACAAAACAGAGTGGTGATCATTTGGTGTGGGTGAAGAGAAGAAAAACATTTCATTAAAGGAGTAGTTCACCCCCAAAGTGACTTTTTTTCTATTGAACTCAAGTCTCCATGGCGTGAGTAATACATTGAAAAAATAAGTCATTTTGGGGGTGAACTACTCCTTGAATGTCAGTTTTGTGGTGTTTTGACTGGACACCCTGAGGATATTGCCAGACAGACAGACAGACAGACAGACAGACAGACAGACAGACAGACAGAGAATTGTAGGCCTTGCATTTATTTGACTTGGTTCCAACAGATGGCGAAAATAGCTAATCTTCAAGCTCACAATGCCTCACTGTTTGGACAAAGAGTTGAGGCGTTACATTTTGTAAAACACGGCCTTGTGAAAATAGCAGATCTACATGCTCACAACACCTCACAACGCAGGGCGGCGTGAGCATGTAGATCTGATATTTTCACAATTTCTGCCCCTAATATTTAATTTATCATTTTAAAAGTATTAAAAAGTCCTTAAATTGTCTCTTTAGAAATGTGCAGATAGCCTCTGTATACTGTTGAGTGGAAAAACAATGTTTCACATTAAGCTAAACATTTGGGACCACCCAAGATCATTTGGAGACCCCTCTAGGGGTCCCATAGTTGAACCACTGACTTATAAGGGGAGTATGGAGACCCCTCTAGGGGTCCCATAGTTGAACCACTGACTTATAAGGGGAGTATATGAGGCTGGATCCGTCTGGAACACTGCACTAGGCTCTCGCCAGCTCTGTAGCTCTCCACACTTGAACAGTTGTGTCCTTAAATTCAATTATAATAATTAACCCCTGTATATACGGGCAATAGTTTTACATGACTTTGTGTACACAGCCAATAGTTTTACATGAACATGTCTAGGCTTTAGTACTGTACTGCCTCGTATAGCCCAACAGAGCCCAGCACAGAACAGCACAGCCCACCAGAGCCCAATACAGCCCCCCAGAGCCCAACAGAGTCCAGCAAACCTAAGTCCAGCCCAGCCGAGTAGGAGTATAGACGGGGGAAAGGGGGTAGTTAGATGACTCCACCAGGCCATTACTGTCCAGATCTGGCTTGAATAGGCCAGACTAGGGTAGACAGGACTGCACCAGACAACACCAGGCTGCTCCAGCCTGGTGGGACACTCAGAGACTTTGTAAACGCCTGTGTACATTTCCCATAGATTCTATGGGACTTGAACACTTGCTCCTGCCCTTCGTGTACACAATCTGTGCCGTGTCCCCTCAGAGGGACATTGTGGGCCCCCCGACCTCACTTTGAGAACCGGCCATGGACCACTTGATAAGCCCACAGTGTCCCTCTGAGGGTTCATGTAAAACTACTGGTGACTTTGTACACGCCTGTGTACATTTCCCATAGATTCTATGGGACTTGAACACTTGCTCCTGCCCTTCGTGTACACAATCTGTGCCGTGTCCCCTCAGAGGGACATTGTGGGCCCCCCGACCTCACTTTGAGAACCGGCCATGGACCACTTGATAAGCCCACAGTGTCCCTCTGAGGGTCCCCCGACCTCACTTTGAGAACCGACCATGGACCACTTGATAAGCCCACAGTGTCCCTCTGAGGGTTCATGTAAAACTACTGGTGACTTTGTACACGCCTGTGTACATTTCCCATAGATTCTATGGGACTTGAACACTTGCTCCTGCCCTTCGTGTACACGGTCTGTGCCGTGTCCCCTCAGAGGGACACTGTGGGCCCCCAACCTCACTTTGAGAACCGACCATGGACCACTTGATAAGCCCACAGTGTCCCTCTGAGGGTCCCCCGACCTCACTTTGAGGACCGACCATGGACCACTTGATAAGCCCACAGTGTCCCTCTGAGGGTCCCCGACCTCACTTTGAGAACCGACCATGGACCACTTGATAAGCCCACAGTGTCCCTCTGAGGGTTCATGTAAAACTACTGGTGACTTTGTACACGCCTGTGTACATTTCCCATAGATTCTATGGGACTTGAACACTTGCTCCTGCCCTTCGTGTACACGGTCTGTGCCGTGTCCCCTCAGAGGGACACTTTGGGCCCCCCGACCTCACTTTGAGAACCGGCCATGGACCACTTGATAAGCCCACAGTGTCCCTCTGAGGGTTCATGTAAAACTTAAAACTAATGCCCGTGTACACAGTGGTTAATCGCATGTGCAAGGATCTACAGAGCTGGCTGGAGCAGCCTGGTGGAGTCTGGTGCAGTCCTGTCTACCCTGGTCTGGCCTATTCAAGCCAGATCTGGACAGTAATGGCCTGGTGGAGTCATCTAACTACCCCCTTTCCCCGGTCTATACTCCTACTCGGCAGGACTGGGCTGGACTTAGGTTTGCTGGACTCTGTTGGGCTCTGGGGGGCTGTATTGGGCTCTGGTGGGCTGTGCTGTTCTGTGCTGGGCTCTGTTGGGCTATACGAGGCAGTACAGTACTAAAGCCTAGACATGTTCATGTAAAACTATTGGCCGTGTACACAAAGTCATGTAAAACTATTGCCTGTGTACACAGTGGCTTTTTCCTTGACCTTTCGAGTTAGGAGTGTCGTAGAGACACGAGACCGGGTTTGTTGGATTCAGCGTCAAAAAGTAAGTCAGAATAAGTGTCTTTTATCCGAAAGAATGTGTAATCGTGTTGGTGGCGTGCAAATTTCGTGTCTTTTTCGCAATCATAAAGGGTCCAAAGTGTCGGAGAGACACGAAACCCATTCCATCGGATCAGGCATCCTTCAAATATGAAAAGTGTTTCCTGCGTAAAACAAACAGATTTTTTTAGATTTTTTTATTGATTTTAAGGACAAAAATCCGGGTTTCGGTGTCTTTTTCGCAATCGTAAAGGGTTCAAAGTGTCGGAGAGACACGAAACCCATTCCATCAGATCGGGCATGCTTCAAATATGAAACGTGTGTCCTGCCTGAAACAAAACATATTTTTTTGATTTTTTTATTCATTTTAAGGACAAAGGGCCTGTTTTGACGCCTAAAACGACCCTTTTCCTTGACCTTTCGAGTTAGGAGTGCCGTGTACACAGGATCTACAGAGCTGGCTGGAGCATGGAGCAGCCTGGTGGAGTCTGGTGCAGTCATCTAACTACCCCCCTTCCCTGGTCTATACTCCTATTGGGCAGGACTGGGCTGGACTTAGGTTTGCTGGAGTCTATTGGGCTCTGGTAGGCTGTATTGGGCTCTGGTGGGCCGTGTTGTGCTGTGATGGGCTCTGTTGGGCTACACGAGACAGTACAGTACTAAAGCCTGAACATGTTCATGTAAAACTATTGGCTGTGTACACAAAGTCATGTAAAACTATTGCCCGTATATACAGGGGTTAATTATTATAATTGGATTTAAGGACACAACTGTTCAAGTGTGGAGAGCTACAGAGCTGGCGAGAGCCTAGTGCAGTGTTCCAGACGGATCCAGCCTCATATACTCCCCTTATAAGTCAGTGGTTCAACTATGGGACCCCTAGAGGGGTCTCCATACTCCCCTTATAAGTCAGTGGTTCAACTATGGGACCCCTAGAGGGGTCTCCAAATGATCTTGGGTGGTCCCAAATGTTTAGCTTAATGTGAAACATTGTTTTTCCACTCAACAGTATACAGAGGCTATCTGCACATTTCTAAAGAGACAATTTAAGGACTTTTTAATACTTTTAAAATGATAAATTAAATATTAGGGGCAGAAATTGTGAAAATATCAGATCTACATGCTCACGCCGCCCTGCGTTGTGAGGTGTTGTGAGCATGTAGATCTGCTATTTTCACAAGGCCGTGTTTTACAAAATGTAACGCCTCAACTCTTTGTCCAAACAGTGAGGCATTGTGAGCTTGAAGATTAGCTATTTTCGCCATCTGTTGGAACCAAGTCAAATAAATGCAAGGCCTACAATTCTCTGTCTGTCTGTCTGTCTGTCTGTCTGTCTGTCTGTCTGTCTGTCTGTCTGTCTGGCAATATCCTCAGGGTGTCCAGTCAAAACACCACAAAACTGACATTCAAGGAGTAGTTCACCCCCAAAATGACTTATTTTTTCAATGTATTACTCACGCCATGGAGACTTGAGTTCAATAGAAAAAAAGTCACTTTGGGGGTGAACTACTCCTTTAATGAAATGTTTTTCTTCTCTTCACCCACACCAAATGATCACCACTCTGTTTTGTTACACACGTGTGGTTCTAAAGATGAAAGAAAAATGCAGGGCATTCACAATCCGGCTAATTAAACAACAAACAAATTGGAATTATCAGAAATATTAGTTAGTCGCACGCATACTGTACCAACAAAACACAGTAAGTCCAAATGGAAAACAAATACACTTGCACTGATCTGAAACATTCTCTCCCAGTGAACTTGACTGACCAGGGAACAAAGACAGACTGGTGCCACTCATCAAGCAGAAGCCACTGATCAAAACAAGGCACTAATTGACCACACCTGGCTTGGTGGCCTGAGTGGTGTAGTATAGTGTGTTGACAGCAAGGCTTATGCAGGCCAACCTACTCTGTCCCTGGCATGTGTGAGGTGCTTGTAGATCTGTGAGGTGCTTGTAGATCTGCTGTATTGGGTTTTTTAACTAGTTTGAAGTGTTGGTGCCATGCTGTGACAGCTTGAAGCAGGGATGGCTCCCCACAAACCCAATTGTGATGAAAAATATTTATGAAATAAATAAATGAAATATATATATATATATATATATATATATATATATATATATATATATATATGTGTGTGTGTGTGTGTGTGTGTGTGTGTGTGTGTGTGTGTGTGTGTGTGTGTGTGTGTGTGAAAGACAACTGACTTTTATGTAAACCATACTATATGGACAGTTTGTTCTGCATGTCACTATGCTGGAAAGTGTCCTAATCGGGAGATAAGCCCTGGGGGTCCCTGGAGGGGTGGAGGTTGTGGATTGGCAGGCAAGGAGTGTGTGTGCAAAGTTTGGCATTGAGTAATATGCTGGCTGTGTACACATGTTCACAGCGGCGTCAGTTCAGGAAAGGCTAAGGTATGGCAACATGACTGGTGTCTTGCAAGACACCAATCATGTTGCCATACCTTAGCAACAGGCACGATGAAAAGTACATTTAATTATTTCCCCCCTGTAGCCAAGGTATGGATAAGCCCACAGTGTCCCTCTGAGGGTCCCCCGACCTCACTTTGAGAACCACCACGGACCACTTGATAAGCCCACAGTGTCCCTCTGAGGGTTCATGTAAAACTACTGGTCGTGGACACCACCTAGGGCCTGTGTACATATGGCTCTCTGCTGCCCCCCATTAAGAAACTATAGACGGCACAGACCGTGTACACGAAGGGCAGGAGCAAGTGGTCAAGTCCCATAGAATCTATGGGAAATGTACGAAGTCGTGTACAAAGTCACCGGTTGGTCCACGAGCCATAGTTTTTTCCATTGTAGCTCCCTACAGTGTACACGACTATGATTATTTAGTATCATTATATTTGTTCGATTTCATTATTGCACAGTTAGGGTGATTAATTTGTAAATTAGATTTCGTTGATATTTTATTTATTTTCTCACTGCAGTGGGCCTACTAAATTTGACGTTTAATGGTCTTAACTGACCCATACGACGGCCTAGTAGTCTCATTTAGATTATGTGGGAAGGGGTATTGCCAAATCGTTTGGCTGGTGGGAGGGGTGGGGGGCGGTGGGGGGTTTATGTTAAATGTACCAGACTGCATTATGTGTTATATGTTATTCAAAACGAGTAAGCCTATGCCTATCATACATGTCTCATTTCTGTTAACTGATTGCTATGAGCACGAGCAATAACAGCACCGATATTGGAAATTTAACTTTTGTTACTTGGAATGTAAATGGATTGGGAAGTCAAGTCAAGAGAGGAAAGGTTTTCTCTTATTTAAAATCACTATCTGCCGATATTATATTCTTACAAGAGACACACATCAAGCCATCTGATCAAAGTAGACTTAAAGCGAGTTGGTTTTCCGAGGTGTATCAATCCACGTTTTCATCCAAAGCTAGAGGAGTTGCTATTTTATTTAGAAAAAGTCTACCGTTTCAATTAACTTCTCTTATTAGTGATACTAATGGTAGATATTTGATCATCTCTGGTAAAATCAATAATATCCCCATTACTTGTGTTAATATCTACGGTCCTAATACTGACGACCCAGAGTTTTTTCGGAGGTTATTTAATTTATTGCCTGATCCGAATTCAACTAATTTGATAATCGGTGGTGACTACAATTTATTTTTGGATGGTTACCTCGACCGCTTGTCAACACGTCCTTCTCCTCCTAGCAAGGCGGCGTGTACTATGCTTAACCTAATGAAATCATTTAATTTAGTTGATATTTGGAGGTTACAGCATCCTACTGACAAAGAATATTCCTTTTTTTCTCATGCTCACAAATCGTATACACGTATTGATTTTTTTATTATTGATTCAAAGTTGATATCAAATGTGTTGCATACAAAATATCAGGGAATCGTAATCGCCGACCACAGTCCTCTCGCTATGTCTTTTAAATGGTCCCTTCCAAAAGCTTTTTTCCCTTGGCGTTTTAACTCTCTGCTACTGCAGGATAGTAATTTCAATGAATACATGAAAACATCCATTAATGATTTCTTGTTATTTAATGATAAAGGTGACGTTTCTGATTCTATATTATGGGAGTCATTTAAGGTAGTGGCGAGAGGAAAAATAATTGCATACGAAGCTTCTAAAAAGAGAGCGCGGCGTAAACGACTCGCTGATATTGAGGTGCAACTTTTGGATGCTGAGAGGCTCTATAGAACGTCGTTGTTAGTGAAAGATCTGTGTTCCGTCATGAAATTGAAATATGAATATAATACCATTCTGAGTGACCAGGTTAACAAACAGATACTTAAACTGAGACAAAAACAATTTGAACTGGGTGACAAGCCTGGTAAACTGTTGGCCAGACAGTTGCGTGGTGAGCAGGCAAGCAGGTCTATCCTTAAACTTAAGTCCTCGACTGGTGAACTGTTAACTGATCCTCGTGCCATTAATAACCACTTTAGAGATCACTTCGAAAATCTGTATAAAGCTAAGAATACTGCAACTGACGACGAGATCGAATCATTTTTAACATCTGTTGATTTACCTAAAATAAACGTGATCGCCAAGGCCGACCTTGATTCTGAAATTACTATCAATGAAGTTAAGGACGCTATTAAATCTCTCGCGAGTGGCAAGGCCGCGGGGCCTGATGGATTTGGAGCAGAATTTTTCAAGGCATACAGTGATCTTGTTTCTCCTTTGTTACTCAGAATGGTTAAACACTCTATTGATAGTAACATCTTTCCACAGTCTCTTTACGAGGCCAATATTTGCTTGCTACCTAAAAAGGGGAAGGATGAATCGGAGCCATCAGCATATAGACCTCTCAGTCTTTTAAACTTTGATCAAAAAGTGGTAGCCAAGATTATATCTGCCAGGCTTGCTAGACACATGCATTCTCTTTTACACCCGGATCAGAATGGGTTTTTGGCCGGGAGATTTTCTTTTTTTAATACTCGCAGATTATTTAATATAATGTATGCTAAATATGAATCAGATGATAAACCCGTAGTCATATCGCTCGACGCAGAGCGCGCCTTCGATCAGATCGACTGGAGATATATGCATGCCACATTAAGGCATTACGGATTTGGTGATTATTTTTTGAAGCTGATTAAAATGCTTTATGCTGCCCCCACATCCTCCATTCTGACTAATAGTAATAAATCAGCGTCCTTCAAGCTACAACGCGGGACGAGACAGGGCTGTTGCGCAAGCTCTTTATTGTTCAATTTAATGCTTGAACCGCTCGCTATTGCTATTAGAAAGCATATTGATATTAAAGGAATTAAGGTAGGGGATGTGGAATGTAAACTATCGCTTTACGCGGACGATTTATTAATTTTTATGATGGATCCATCTTCATCCATCCCTCCGCTTCTCTCATTAATCAATCGTTTTGGCAAGCTGTCTGGGTACTCGATTAATTGGCAAAAGAGCGCCTTTATCCCCCTTAGTAACAATCTAGATCGAGCGTATCTTGAATCCCTCCCCTTTAAAATAGCCACTGATAAATTTACATACCTGGGCTTATCTATATCGTTGAACCCAATGTCTCTGTTTAAATATAATTTTACTCCCCTAATAGCTAAACTTAAGACAGACATTGAGTATTGGAGAACGTTGCCGCTATCTATGATAGGGCGCGTGAATGCCATTAAAATGGTCTCTCTCCCCAGGTTCATGTACATATTTCAAAACATCCCAATTAAACTTTCATTGTCATTTTTTAAACAAATCGACTCAATAATAATGCCTTTTATTTGGGGGTATAAAACCAATCGCATCTCAAAGTGTCATTTACAAAAATCTAAGATACTAGGGGGGTTCTCCCTCCCTGTATTTCAACATTACTACTGGGCCACTAATTTGAGAGCATTAATATACTGGCAAAACCAGTCTCCTCAAACTTCATCTGATGCCCCCAAATGGCTCCAGTTCGAATCTCAGGCAGTAAGGGACAGCTCTCTTTCAGCTCTATTGTTCTCATTTAAAGACTACCCAACCCACCTATTGGGTGACAATTGGGTTTTGGAAAATTCAATAAAAATATTAAAACAGGTAAAAAGAGCACTTTCGGTTCCGGATCTGTCAATATACTCTCCAATTTGTTTTAATCACAACTTTATTCCTTCTCAGTCAGATCCAGCTTTTACAGAGTGGAAGGAGAAGGGTTTGATATCCTTTGCCGATTTATACATAAACAACCAATTTGCTGCATTCTCAGAGCTGAAAGAAGCATTTTCACTTCCACAATCCCACCTTTTTCGTTACTTTCAAGTTAGACATTTTGTTCTAAACAATTTTAACAACTATCAAAATTTGCCTGAAGAACACTGCTTTTATGCTTTGATGAGACAGCATCCATACTCTAAACATCTCATCTCTAAATTTGTCTCGTTGTTTTCCAAATCATCTATTCCGTCAACAAACCACATTAGGGCATCTTGGGAGGCTGATATTGGGCTGGAACTGTCCGACGAGATCTGGAGCGAGGGGTTGAAGAGAATCCATTCAGGCTCAGTCAATGCCAGACTGCAGCTTGTTCAGTTTAAAGTTATGCACAGATTACATTACTCCAAAGTAAAAATGAATAAAATGTATCCAAACGTTTCAGATATCTGTGACAGATGCACCACATCCAAGGGCACGCTGGGACACACGTTCTGGTCGTGCCCAAGGATTGTTCCATTCTGGCAAAGCATTTTTGCTTGGTACAGTAGTGTATATCGTATTCGCATTGAGCCCGATGCACTGACTGTCCTGTTTGGTTGCTCCGAAGCTTCTCTTTCTCTGCCGTACTCTGTCCAACAGACACTTATGCTTGGTACACTAGTAGCCAAAAGAATTATATTAACTGAATGGAAATCCTCTACTATACCTTGTTTCAACAGATGGCTTACAGAATTTGTGTCAATTATTCATTTGGAGAGGCTTCGATGCTTTAAACAGGACAGTCATGCTGCATTCGAGTTCATCTGGGGTCCTATTATGGCGCATCTGGACGTTTAGTCCATAATGGCTACATTAGTAGATGTCCACGTTTTCCAAGAGGTTGCTAACTTTTGTACTATTTATATGATCGGTGAATTGCTCGTGTTTTGTACTTTTGTATTTTTATATGATAGGTGAATTACCCGTGTTTGACTTGTGTTTGACAATCTGGTGTGTTTGTCTTGTTATGTTTTGTTGATGTCTGTGATGTCCTGTCTTTCAAAAAAATCATAATAAAAATTAATAAAAAAAAAAAAAAAAACTTTGTGTCTCTGCACCCACCTTGCAAATTCTTCCAGCAGGTCTTGTTGTGTGGCTTAGCTCCTCCCATCAAAACGACTATGGACCAATCAAATCACTTGTTGGTGTCAAGCACAGCTGTGGCAAGAACATGTGCAGCCATTGGCTGCAAAGATTTAAAGGCACAGTTGCTAGGAGCCTGAAACTATGGCTGGCTCACATTACCTGATGGCCCACATTACCTGAGTCCACCTACATCTACAAGCTCACAATATGTTGTGATGCGACGCATTGTGAGCTTGTAGATCTGCTATTTTCAAAAGACATGACATTGTACATCTGCTATTTTCTTCTACAGACATGAGCACCAGTGGTGGAAAAAATACTCAAATGTTTTACTTAAGTACAAGTATCAGAAATACTCTGTAAGGGTGCCCTCACACCAAAATACCTATGAGAGTGGAATCCGCGTTCTGCCAATGCATTTCAATGAGAGTGGAGCGTTTTTTTTTTTTTGCAGAAATCCTCTGCTGGCATGAAACCGCTTCACTCTCATTGAAATGCATTGGCGGAACGCAGATTCCACTCATAGGTATTTTGGTGTGAGGGCACCCTTACAAGTAAAAGTGGGATATTCAGAATTTACTTGAGTAAAAGTACAAAATAATTAGTATCAAAATGTACTTAAAGTACCAACAGTAGAAAGTACTCATTGTGCAAAATGTCCCTTTTCACATGTTTTCAATATAAAATCTTTGAAAAAAGCATATCTACGATGCGAAGCTTGTGAGTTTGTAGATCAGCTACATTTAAGACAGACAGACAGAGATACAGACAGACAGACAGACAGACAGACAGACAGACAGACAGACAGACAGACAGACAGACAGACAGACAGACAGAGAGTGTATCCGTCAGTCCGTCTGTGTACAAATAATATCCAGCACATTTAGACCTGGACATTGTCCTGTCATAGCGCCACCAGGAGGCTAATTTTCAATCTTTTTACTCCTACAGGTTCTGTCCACATCGCCAGTGGTGGAAAAAAGTACTCAAATGTTCTACTTAAGTTCATGTCAAGTAAAAGTCTGCTATTCAGAATTCACTTGAGTAAAAGTACAAAAGTATTAGTATGAAAATTTACTTAAAGTACCAAAAGTAGAAATTAATGTCACTTTTCACAAGTTTTCAAAAGTATGAAATCTTTTGAAAATAGTACATCTACAAGCTCACAATATGTTGTGATGCGACGCATTGTGAGCTTGTAGATCTGCTATTTTCAAAAGACATGACATTGTACATCTGCTATTTTCTTCTACAGACATGAGCACCAGTGGTGGAAAAAATACTCAAATGTTTTACTTAAGTACAAGTATCAGAAATACTCTGTAAGGGTGCCCTCACACCAAAATACCTATGAGAGTGGAATCCGCGTTCTGCCAATGCATTTCAATGAGAGTGGAGCGTTTTTTTTTTTTTTTGCAGAAATCCTCTGCTGGCATGAAACCGCTTCACTCTCATTGAAATGCATTGGCGGAACGCAGATTCCACTCATAGGTATTTTGGTGTGAGGGCACCCTTACAAGTAAAAGTGGGATATTCAGAATTTACTTGAGTAAAAGTACAAAATAATTAGTATCAAAATGTACTTAAAGTACCAACAGTAGAAAGTACTCATTGTGCAAAATGTCCCTTTTCACATGTTTTCAATATAAAATCTTTGAAAAAAGCATATCTACGATGCGAAGCTTGTGAGTTTGTAGATCAGCTACATTTAAGACTTTTCAAAAGGCCAAAATGTACAGTTTATAGAGTATAAGTGGTTAATGTCTGTTCGGTAATTATAATACAAATCTGCAAACTTGACAAAAAGTAAATGTACATGTAAGTAAAAGTACTTAGTTACTTTAAACCACTGCAAATCAGCACACACTATCTCTACAGTCATGTCACCAAGCCCGATTTATCATATTTCATCCTGATTGGCTCCAAGGAGCATTTTTTTCTAGTTTATTTAATTATTTGTATTTGTATCAAAGCATCACTCTTAGCTTACCATCGCTCTTGAGGTTTCCCAGTTCTTGCTTCTGTGTTGTCACTTTAGACTTGAGATCTCGCAGCTGTGACGTGAGATCTGTGGACACATTAAGACATATTCAGTAAAAAAGGCATCACTGAATGCTTTGTGTTAAAGCCCCACTGCACAGTAAGCACAACATGATCTACAGTTTAGCATTAAAACTAACTGACATACTAGCAATAATAGTCCAGACATCTACTTGTATTAAAGACATGGCGTTATGTTGTAAAAAACATTCAGGTCTGACTATAATCAGTGTTGTTTTTTCAAGAGGTAAACGGTAAAGCCCATAATTACTGTGCAGAGAATAATGTAAAAAAAATCGTAGTAAAAAGTAACCAAATAAACAAGCGGACAGATCTATGAAAATAAGCCCAATACATCCACACGGAGATAGCCAGGAACACCCACATTCCCACAAACGTCACATCCGGATTAGTCGCCGGGGTAAACAAATGATTCTTCCGCATGGAGTTCATACAGCATACATAGTACACTATCATTTGAATCATGTTCAGAGTGATTTTTTTGGATAGAAAAATCCATCAGAAAGACATCTGGAACGCAATTGTTCACTCGCCCTCGGAAGGTTGACTTATTACCAGTAAGACTCCCTAATCGGGAGATAAGCGACCGGTCGCTTATCTCCACAAATAGGGCAAAAATTTGTTTTTCCAAAATCTTCCTGATCCATGTTGATGACATGAGTGTAGACATACTGTGTAGTGATTTTTGTGATTTTAGGGCAAAATCTGTAGGAGCAGTGTCCAAAAATGTGTTTTTAAAAATCGGCCTGAAGGTGGTGCTATATGGGACAGATTCATGTTGATGGGATGAGTGTAGACATACTGTGTAGCGATTTGCGTGATTTTAGGGCAAAAACTGTAGGAGCAGTGTCCAAAAATGTGTTTTGCAAGAATCGGCCTCATGGTGGCGCTAGAAGAGGGCCATGTGAGAAATGAGGGGTGGGGTCTCCGCGTTGCCTTGGCGGACGAATAGGTAGCGGCCCCGGCTCTCCCGGACGCTCCTAGCCCGAGTTACGGCATTTTATGTTTTGCATCCATTCTGGAGCAGCAGGAGTGGGTGGTCCCCAGGAATTCCCCGTGAGCAGCCCCGTTGGGGTGGTCATTTGGTCATTTTTGCACATTTGGTCATTATTTACACCTGGGGGTCCCCCAGGGACCTGGAAGTCCCTGGGGCTCCGGGGCCACCTCGGATAGCCTACTCCTATCCTGCCTCCTCAAAACCTCTTAAAACATCATGGAATAAAACGGGACCCAACTTTGCTCTTTACTTTGACCACGTATTCAGTCTACACCAAATCTCTTTTTGCCTCGGGTCCCACGTCGTCATGTTGCACCCCAGTTCCCCTAGACCGGGGGTCAGCAACCCGCGGCTCTAGAGCCGCATGCGGCTCTTTAGCGCCACCCTAGTGGCTCCCTGGAGCTTTTTCAAAAATGTATGAAAATGGAAAAAGATGGGGGGGAAAAATATATTTTTTGTTTCAACGATTTTTTTATCGTCACTGTCGGGCAGAAACCTTGTATCTCCAAGTTTCAAATTTGTATTTTTTTTTTTTTTTTTTTTGCAAAGTAGGCCTAAAGCCCTGCTTCATCATACAAGACTGACGCACAAAAGTAGTGAAAACAGCAGATCTACAAGCACACAACGCCTCGCGGTGCGAGGCGTTGTGTGCTTGTAGATCGGCTGTTTTCACTAGTTTAGTTCATTTTTTAAATGATAAATACAAAACAAAGTTTTGGACATACAAGGTTTCCACCCGACAACGGCGATATATAAGGCTTTTATAATTTTTCGCGGCTCCAGACAGATTTGTTTTTTTTTTTTTTGGTCCAATATGGCTCTTTCAACATTTTGGGTTGCCGACCCCTGCCCTAGACTGGGGCCGTAACAACACCTTATTCTCTGACAAACTTTATGAATTCACCTGAGTTCTGTGTCTTCAGAGCTGACACATCCTTCTCTAGGGCTGACACAGCATTCTTCAAGGCTGAAAACACATGAATTAAAACTTTTACTTTAATTTAAATAATACATTTATATAGTAAATGACCGCTGCCTGTAAGAAGATTTGCGAGGAATGGCAACTGTCTCTAGGCCCTTCCACGCCTGCAAGCAAGGCCATCACCATGCACTACAGTTTTGACTTTGCCCAACAGGTAAGAATAGAATAATAATATTCTCATCCTCACTTTTGTTTGTTGACTTTGTTACTGTTATAAGCATGTGTTATGATATTGGTGTGTGTGTGTGTGTGTGTGTGTGTGTGTGTGTGTGTGTGTGTGTGTGTGTGTGTGTGTGTGTGTGTGTGTGTGTGTGTTGAGTAACATGTATTTATACATTTTTTCTATCTCTCCTCTCTCAGGTGCACTACCCTACCTCCGCCCTTCAGGTTATCCCATTGTTTTTCCTCACTGCACGTAAGTGTGGCCTTTTTGGTATGCACTGTGAAGGCTTGGTGAAGCAAGTGAATTACCTAATCGATGAAGGGATGGCTTCAGGAAAGGGAAGCAACGCAGTCATAAGCTACTTGCATCATTTTTTCAACAACTATGGAGTTGGAGAAGCAAACGTGGACCTTCATTGTGACAACTGCAGTGGACAAAACAAGAACAACTTCATGCTGTGGTACTGTGCCTGGCGGACCATTCATAAGCTCCACCTAAAGCTAGGCCTGCCCCTTCTGATTGCCGGCCACACCGAGTTTGGTCCTGACTGGTGCTTTGGCCGCTTCAAGCAGGTCTTCAGGAAGAACAGAGTGGACACCCTGGCAGACATTGTGACTGTGATGGATAAGAGCTCTGAGGTGAAGGGAGTGAACCTCTCCCAGCTTGTAGGACATGAAGATGGAACCGTACTGGTTGAAAGCTACAACTGGCAAGACCATCTGACCCCATACTTCCGCAAGCTTCCACAGATTAAAAGCTACCAACACTTCAGCTTTGATACAACTAAACATGGCGTGGTGATGGCCCAAAAACACTGTGGCGCAAAAGTAGTGGAGTAGTACCCCCACCTGGACTGGACATGGCCCGACAGGAATATCTTTTTAAGGAAATAAGAAAATTCAGTCGCGGTGAAGCACAAGACACGACATGCCCCAAACCACCCCCCAAGTGCCCCCAAAGTCCACAGCACCTCAGAAGAAGAAGAAGACTGTCCGTGTATAGTTACAGTATGTCTAAATGTTATAATTAAAAATAGCAGATCTACAAGCTGGCTATTTTCAAAGAGCCAAAGTTAAAGGCCTCATGTCCCTCATTAAAATTCCTGTGACAAAAACAGTTGACATGCAGCTATATTTATTATTATTATAGCGCTCCCCCTGGAGGGAAAATCACCAGCCGCCACTGATGTACTGTAGCAGCAGGAGTCTGCTCTCACTCACAGTTTAGAGGTGGGATTTATGGCTTATTTGAAGTGAGCCATAGCCATCAGTGGTGCAATGAAGTGGTTAATGTCTGTTTGGTAATAATAATACAAATCTGCAAAGTAACTAGTGACTAAATTATCAAATTACTGTTACTGTGTACTTTTTCTGGTTTTCATGTGTCTAGGAGGTTGACAGTACTTCATTAGACCCCCTGGTGTGGTTGTTATGAGCAATTATGTATTGCCTTTCTATTTGGGTTTAGCTGGAGGCTGCCACCTTGTGGGGTCAAACGTGCCGGTCTAAAAACACAGATACTTATTACATCACAGAATCAACCCCTCCCCTAATTACGATTCACCCAACATACGTGGGTGCTGCTAACTTCAGCTGGGTCACCACCCACCATGACAACCACGCATACCAATGAACTGGTGGGTGTGGCCACATAAAAACATCATTTTAACTCTTTCTGTACACTTCTGTACACGGAACAAATCTTCCTCCTAGTATAGATCAAAACTTTATTACAGCCGAAGCCAAAGGTAGACAAACAAACAGTTAAAAAACAATATAAATTCATTAAGACAATAAAGATCTAAAAAAGAACAAATAAAAACATCTATAAAAGGCACTCATACCAATGTTTCCACATATGAGAGTGATATCTTACAGAGCTATACTTCGGATTGATCAACATGTTAATCACCTCATTATGAGAGCCATCAAGTCTACTTTTAAAGCTAAACATAAGGTTTCTCAGGAGAGCCTGGAAGGTGGTGAGACCTGAGTCACAAAACAGCTGGCTAGCACTGCCACCCCTAGGCCTCTTCAGGAGAATTCTGAGTGCATCGTTATACGCCACCTTAAGCTTGCGCATACTCTCTGTTTTATAGTTCACCCATAAAGGAGCTGTATTTAAAGACATATAATCATAATAGTAGATAATCATGTTTTAGAGGGGGAAAAATCATGGCACCCCATATTTAAGTACATTAACTTACTTTAAACCACTACAAATCAGCACACACTATCTATATAGTCAAGTGACCAAGACATACCCGTCCAATTTTTCACATTTCATCCTGATTGGCTAAGATTGACCTCTACTACCTGGCCTGGCTCCAAGGAGTATTTTCTTCTAGTTTTTTTTTTACTATTTCTAACAAGACATCACTCTTAACTTACCATCTGTCTTGAGGTTTCCAAGGTCTTGCTGCTGCGTTGTCACTTTAGATGTGAGATCTGTGGACACATTAAGACATATTCAGTAAAAAGGCTTCACTGAAAGCTTTGTGTTAAAGCCCCACTGCACAGTAAGCACAACACGATCTACAGTTTATCATTAAAACTAACAAACAAATAATACCCTCCACTGCAGCCTGGAGTAATCTGATGTTTACTGCGTTGTCGATCGGCAGGGCGCAGGTGTCGGCGGTGTCGGCGACGGCGAAAGCCTGCAGAAGTGTCCAGGTGAAGAGGATCAGGGTGTGGGTCTGTGTCATGTTGAGGATGTGTGAGTTATCTCTGCACCTGTTGGGTAGCTCTGCTCACACTGACACAGCATGGAATGGGAGAGGCCTTTTATAAGCGGAGACAGAGCTTTCACCTAACAACACACCTGCAGGGAGGAGGGAAGGAAATTCCCCATTATGTCTATCAGGAAATGTTTGGTGATGGAAAGTTACTAAGCACATTAAAGCTGCACTCCAGGCACCCAAACGGTGGAATAAACTCCCTGTCGCACTTAGAACTACAGACTCACTCCCTAGCTTCCATTAGAACTACAGACTCACTCCCTACAGACTCACTCCCTAGAAACTTTTTTTTACTGATTATATTGTTTTTCTAGATTGATATTCATATGCATTTGTTATATTGTTGTTGATGTTCTGACATATTATCTTGTTTATTATAGTGATGTATTATCTGCTTATTGTAAGTCGCTTTGGATTAAAAGCATCTGCTAAATGCCTAAACTGTAACTGTAACTGCACTATGTAACTGTGTTTAAATGAATACAATGCAGTTTATCCAAGATCTTTATGTTAATATAATATAACGTATGCAATCCTTATGGCAGAGTATGTTTCCAAGGTTAAGAGTTGATGATATCTGACCAGTAAGACTCCCTAATCGGGAGATAAGCGACCGCCAGGTCGCTTTTAGGGCAAAATGAGCATGAGCAGTGTCCAAAAATGTGTTTGAAAAAATCGGCCAGACAGGGGCGCTATATGGGACAGATCCATGTTGATGACATGAGTGTAGACATACTGTGTACCGATTTGCGTGATTTTATGGCAAAAAATTTAGGAGCAGTGTCCAAAAATGTGTCTGAAAAAATCGGCCTGATGGTGGCGCTATATGGGACAGATCAATGTTGATGACATGAGTGTAGACATACTGTGTACCGATTTGCGTGATATTAGGGCAAAATCTGTAGGAGCAGTGTCCAAAAATGTGTTTGAAAAAATTGGCCTGATGGTGGCGCCATATGGGACAGATTCATGTTGACGGCTCTCTTGGCGCCGCAGAGGCGGACGCGTGGGTACCGGCCCCGGCTCTCCCGGTCGCTCCTAGCCCGACTTACGGCATTTTATGTGCGCTGCAGTGGCGGGGGTCCTCAGTTTACAGTTTACAGTTTAGGCATTTAGCAGACGCTTTTAATCCAAAGCGACTTACAATAAGCAGATAACAATAACAAGATAATATGTCAGTACATCATCAACAATATAACAAATGCAAATGGATATCTATCTAGAAAAAACACAATATAATCAAAGTTCTAAAAACCTAAAAACAAAAACAAATGCTAACTAGCTTCATGTACGGTCATTGATTTTTCTGTAGTGCTAAGGATTTAGGTGGAGTCTGAAAAGGTGAGTCTTCAGTCCACGGCGAAAGCTAGCGAGTGAGTCTGTTGTTCTAAGTGCGACAGGGAGTTTATTCCACAACTTGGGGGCCAGGAGGGCAAACTGTCTCGGACGAGTGGATTTTTGCCCTGAGGTTTTTAGCGAGGGTTCTGTCAGCATCCCTGTGTTGGCTGATCTAAGTGAACGGGTGGGGGTGTAGGGGTTGATCAGCTTTTGGAGGTATGGAGGAGCCATACCTTTGGCTGCTTTGAAGGTCAGCATCAGTGTTTTGTATTCAGTGCAGGCCGCAACCGGGAGCCAGTGGAGGCTGCGGAGAAGGGGAGAGACATGTGAGAACTTAGGCTGGTTGAAGACCAGTTGTGCCGCGGCATTTTGGATCAGTTGGAGAGGTTTAAGTGCACATGCCGGGAGACCAGTGAGGAGAGAGTTACAATAGTCAAGCTTTGATATGACAGATGTCTGAATGAGGAGCTGGGCTGCCTCCTAGGTGAGGAAAGGTCTGATTTTACGGATGTTTTAGAGTGTGAACCTACAGGACCGGGTGACTGATGCAATGTGTGCCTTGAATGATAGCTGGCTGTCCAGGACCACACCAAGGTTTCTAGCAGTAGGAACTGAAGTCACAAATGCATTATCTATGGAAATAGTGAGATCTTGCATGGGGCAAGACTTAGCTGGGAAGAAGAGTAGCTCCGTCTTGTCCAGGTTCAGCTTAAGGTGGTGGGCTGACATCCACTGTGAGATGTCGGCCACACATGCAGCAATGCGTTCTTCCACCTAGGTGGCAGAAGGGGGGAAGGACAAAAACAGTTGAGTGTCATCAGCATAGCAGTGATAGGATATATTGTGAGCAGAGATTACAGCACCAAGGGATTTGGTGTACAGGGAGAAAAGCAGAGGGCCAAGTACGGATCCCTGGGGGACTCCCGTTTGGAGGGTTCGGGGGGATGAAAGCAAACCTTTCCACTAGGGGGTGCAACCACTTTTGTATTCATTCTGGAGCACCAGGAGTCAGTGGTCCCCGGGAATTCCCCGTGAACGGCCCCGATTAGGTGGTCATTTGGTCATTTTTGCTCCGGGGGTCCCTGGAGGGGTGGAGGTTGTGGATTGGCAGGCAAGGAGTGAGTGTGCACAGTTTGGCATAGATTGGGGCAACGGTGGCGGAGATATGAGTTGGGGAAAAGTGTGATGTGACGGACAGACTGACTGACAGCCGGTGGAGGTTTTGGTAGTAACTGCGATCTGACGGTCGCAATAACCTGTAGCAAAGAAGAGGTTACCTATTTGGGATGTATATTTGACCAGTGGTTCTCAACTTGTGGGGTCCGTAGTTGAGATTGGCCAGATTGTCAAATAATATAAGGCAAAAAATATAAAAAGAATTTCACAACACCTCTCTGTGTGAAGAACTGTGAGCTTTTAGATCAGCTATTATCACAATATCTATCTGTGGAGTCAAATAAAATGTGATGTCTCAACTCTTACAATTCCAAGTGCTTGTCAGGGTGGGGGTCCCCAGTTCAAATATGATTATTTTGGGGGTTCCCCAGTTCAAATATGATTATTTGTGCGTGTGTTGTGTGTGTGTGTGTGTGTGTGGGGGGGGGGGGGGAGATTTATTAGCATGACGCGTTTCACCTACTGGTTGACAAAGCTAACACACGCGCACGTGCACACACACACATTCCAAGCTTCTCTTTGTTCACACTGCATTTGTTTCATAATCCACATGCTGGCTAAATGCTTCTCACGGAAACGCCAAGGATAAAAACAACGCCACAGAGACAGAACAGATTTAATTACATGGTGATGAGTGATGATGGATGAAGGCCATGACAACTGAATGCAGTTTGACAACAGTTTAATGCCAAGGCATTTTATCTTTGATCAGAGGTGAGCACACCTTTATGTTGGAGGCAGTGGTACTCACATTTTTTACTCAAGTAAAAGTATCGATACTGCAATGTAGAAACACAATGTTCCAAGTAAAAGTCCTGTAATCAAAATTGGTCAAAGTAAAAAAGAAAAGAAAAAATGGCACCAGAATAATAGCCTAAGCCTACATTAAGTACCAAAGGTTAAAGTAGTCATTATGCATAATGTATGAACATCTTGTGAAAGTATACAAATCCAGGGTCTATAGGCTATTAGTAATATGACAACATTATCTGTTTTAGATCTATACGCTATAGGTGGCATAACAGGAAATATCATAACTTGTACTGTACATATCAGTGAAAGTCGGTGTAATTTGCATACTCTGTGTGTGCAAAGAATCGTTTAATTTTGACAGCAAAGTAATTTAGTGTTTTCACACAGTGTTAAAAAAGGTTAGTACAGATTAGGGAGTCTTACTGGTTTATAGTATTATTAATATTAATGTATTTTTTTATTGAGACTGCTGGCTTTTGGAAGGACAGTGTTACTTGAGGTCAAGAGGAGATTATGTTCTATACCAGCTGAACTAGTTTTATGTTTGGCAAGGCAGCTTGAATAGCTGTGGTTTCCATTAAGATGAACAGATCATCTCTGTTGATGAGAAAGTCAAAGGAATGCCGATGGAGTAACGAGGAAACAACACACACCCTACGAGCTACACATTGTTCACACTGCATAGTTTCATTACGTAATCCACATGCTAGAGGCTTCTCACGGAAACGTTGGGGATAAAAAACAACGCCATAAAGTCCCGTTTAGAGACAGAACAGATTTATGTACATGACAACGATGAGTGATTAACAAAGGCCATGCCAGGAGTGCAGTGTCACAATAGTTTAATGCCAAGGAATCTGAACTTTCATCTGAGGTGAGCAAACTTTTAGGTTGGAGGGCTGATGGCGATTGCGGACCCCGAGGCCATAAATGGAGGGATAATTATTGTAATTATTATTATCATCCATACGTCTGGTATAACCGCTTATCCACAATCAAAGGTATAGAGTTGCCGTCTTAGAAAACAGAGGGTTCTGGAAGGGTTCCCAGTTCGATCCCGGGCTCCCCCAGAGTTAGTGTCAAAGAGTCCTTGAGCAAGACTCTGAACCCCGAGTTGCTCCCGGTGAGCAGGTTGTGTGTGAATGGGTGAATGTAATGAATGTGTGTGTGAATGGGTGAATGTAACACATAATCCATGTGAAGCACATTGGATAAAGGCACCATGTAAATGTGAAGGGGTGGAACCAGCGTTATTTTTCATGTTTTTGTTTTCTTTAATAATTGTTGTAACCCAATTATTTCCTCCTTTTAAGCATGTGTTGTATGATTTGTCTAATATTATTTCCTTTGTGTGTTCTATAATAATGCTGTGTTTCTTTAAGAACCCTCCCCCTGTGCCTACGTGTGCGATTGTGAGCGTGGACTGATAGGGTAACTCGTTGGCCGCTGTGGCCAATACAGAGACACTGATGTCATCGCCAGCCAGTGTTGCCAGACGTACGATAATTATCGTATTTGTACGATAATTTGACCCTCTGTACGATCAATAATTCCAAAAATGCCCAAATGTACGATAATTTCGGCATATCATCAAAAAGAGCGTGAATTCACTATTTTCCCTGGCTGCTGATCTGGGATCTGGTTTGGCTTCTCAAAATGCCAGGAAATCAGTCAATCTGACCCTAGATCTGTACTTGGAGGCATTAACCCTTAAGTTCTGTTCAGATTCACTACACCTTCGTTCTGTTCGGGTCATTTTGACCCGGTGGATATTTGGTTTAAAAAAAACAACACTAATATAAATTTTAACTTAACAAATCATCATGATACATTGACTTTGACTCAATACCAAACAATTCATATGATATATTTGGTAAATGTTTGCATTTCTGCTTTGCTATATCACATTAAACACTGAAAGAGCTAGGCGTTTTTACTGATTTAGCTGAAATCCATGTAAAAAAAACTACTTCATTTAATACTGGGCAATATTGCTCATGCTTATAGGAAGGGGGGGAGGGTTCGGAATGGGGCTTCGGAAGGGGGGTGTTAGAAGTGGGGGTGACTGTGTGTCTGTGTTTTGGCATAATACTGTGTATTTCTGTGCTTCCGGGTCAAAATGACCCGAACAGCACTTAAGGTTCAAAAAATATGAGGGGGGTGTAGCATGGGTGTAGTGCAAACATTTTTTTTTTACATGTTCATCTCAGAAGAATCTTTAAGGCCAGTGAGTTTCAGGTGGAAACATTTTTAACTTCTACCTTTTTTTTCCAAATGAAAATGTAAAACGGGTCAAAATGACCCGAACAGCACTTAAGGGTTAAAAACACTGGTTGCATCTTTCCAGACCAGTTTCAGGCTTTTATTTGTGTAAGCTCCAAGAAGTTGCCTGCCTCCACACAGCAAATCTGATGCGTTTTTGTCACGCAGGAGTCTAAAACGAGGTCGTTTCTTACACTAAAGACGTTTTTACGCGAGTGATTTCACTTTTTTGGCCGTGTACGATAGTTTAATGTCAAATACGATAATTCTGAGCCTCCGGTACGATAATTCAACATTTCCCATCTGGTAACACTGTCGCCAGCCAATGAGTGACTGGCGGAGCGAAGGGGCGGCCCTCTTAAGCAGAGAGAGGCTCATTCTAATGTGGAACGGCAAGGGAGACGGACGGACGGTGTGAAGCTCTGTGTGAGCAGGTCGAGGCAGAGCAGCAGGACAGTTAACGGCTCGTGGCGCCGACTAACTGTGTAGCCTCTGAGCAACGAAACTGAACTGGAATGAACTCTTATCTGAACTTGAACTAGAACTCTACAGTACAGCGATTCCAGATCGTGATCGGGGTGTCCAGGAGTGCCAGTGGGGTCAGCCAGTCACCCTCGGGACCAGGTGGTGCCAGCGGAGGGGGTCCAGGCGAGCGAACCAGTCTACCCAGGCCAACGAGAGGGGTCCGCAGTGGCTTTTGGTAGTGTTGTGCAATTTACTCGCAGCGGCAGGCCCAAAAAGCCTGCCTCGTTGTGAGTATTTGATTCCTGTACACTACTATTGTTATAGCCACCGACCTACGAGTGAGCGTTATATTGGAAGCGACAGAGATACTGGCGTCTTCTCTGTATTCACAGAACGGTGACCAGAAGAAGCAGACGGGCCGAAGAGTGGCTGTGTCCCGCTGTGTGCATCCCATACCTGCTGTAGAAGTTATCCATCATTATCCGTTATTATCTATATCTGCTTAATTGTCCTGCTTATTATATAGATATTATACGTAGTCTCCTTGCCAATGTCAATTATAGTATCTATACTCCCACTATAAGCTAAGGCTGTCACAGGCCGGGGAGGGCTAACATTAATTAAGTGCACTTTAACCGTCTCCAGCGAATGTTATAAAGGGGGGTTGTTGGGGAAAGGTTTTATTGTTACTTTTAGGTTTTTAGCTTAGTGGCGCCGTAGGATAGTAGGGTTTATTTCTTTTATTTTAATCTTTGTGTTTTATGGCGTTATAGAGGCCTCTGTATTTTTAGAAATAAAGTTTGTTCATACTTTTCTAACTTGGTGTCCGGGTCCATTCTCTCCATGGTATATTGCTCTGGTACTCCGAAAATACAAACCTGTGTGTCCTACAAGGTGTCACCGATTTAGTGAACCTTTTGCTCTTTTCCTCTTTAACAGACGTGGCGTTGTCGGAAGTCTTGTAATTATAACATGCTAATGGTAATACTTAAATAATACACTATAATTCAAAAGGGTGTAAATACAATTATTTATTAGCAAGTGAAGTGATAAGGTGTTGACAAAGGTACCAGTTTTAACACTGGCTGTTAATGTGAGTGGGCCAGCGTCACATAAATGCACCATTTAACATCTTGGAGCTCCAGACTTCCCTTTTCTGATCAACATGAGCCACTTTTTTTGTATTTGTCGCAATCCTAAGACAATAATTTGATTATAGTAAATTTACCCCATCCAGTGCCATGCATTTGGGTCCCCATCCAGAATCAATGGGGCTAAATGTACTATAATCAAATCTTTTGTATGTGTAGTGTATCTTAATAAGCTTGCAGCGTGGCACTCTGCGCTGCGAGCTTGTAGATCTGAAAGTCATGAAAATGTTTGCAAATCTTTGATGTATTTTTTAAGCGAACATTTGTAACTCATATTTTGCTTCTGGGGGGTCCCTGGAACTAAATATTTTGAGATGAGAAACATAGGTTTTTCAAAAGAAAAAAACATAGAAGGATTTGAAATATTCAAAGACTCAGCATGGCACTCAGTGCCGCACTGTGAGCTTGTATATCTGCTATCTTTTTGTTTCTTCTTTTTTTTTTTTACATTTCTAATACACAAACTACTACTACTATGGTACTATGGGGGTCACTGGTTCAACATATGTTCAGATGAGGGGTCCGTGGCCAAATATTTTGGGCCACAATGATGTTCAGGTCTATTAACACCCAAGGAGCCAAACTCGTTCAGTAACGAGTTAAGGCCACTAGGTGTCACCATGCCAAAAGGAGTTGTCTCGTCCCTGAACAAGACAACGAAGGGTTAACTGTACGTGCAGCTGCCTGCCCTCTGAATGACCCGAGTCCATACGTCACCCCGTAGCAGAGAGAGAGAGAGAGAGAGGGAGAAAATGGCATGAGCTGGTTGCATTGATTTCCATTCTACTCTGAAACATAAAAAGGGCTTTATCTCTGAATGAGGTGAAAAGAACGCCAGGGAAGCAGAGATCTGATTGTTTTCACGGCGACACTATAACGCGATGGTCGTCCCCCGTTTGGATTATAGTTTCGCGAGCGTTTGTAAACAAAGGGATTATCTTCCTCAATCGTCAGTGGACACCCACGTGCACACGCACGAAGCTTCCGAGGCTCTTCAAAATAAAGCGTGAGTGACCGGCGGCAGCAGCAACAGCTAGAAATGTTATAAACCTGAGCAGCCCATGTGTTTAAGGTGTATTCAGTAATAATGAAAGTGGCCGAGGGTCATCTTGTCCCTTACTGGCCTTACAGCGTGGAAATGTTTAATTTTTTATAGATATTTTACACCATTATAATGTTCTCGTTTTGATCATTAGACCCAATCACTGGTAGTTTACAATCTAGGCATTTAGCAGACGTTCTTAATTCAGAGCGACTGTGGTTATCAAAACTTTTATTTTGACCATCATAACTAAATATCATAACATAACTACGGCCATACTCTACCCTGATTGGTCGAGGACTGGCTGGCCACCTCTGAAAACCGAATCTAGCTATGCTCTTAACACGGACCATGGTGGAAGTCCTAGCACACATTCTAGTGAGGAGAATGAATGGAAAATGTACCAATTATATTTTTATTTGAATGAAATACAATCACCGAATATACCTTTAAATCAACGTATTAGCCTACTTATCTGCACAGAGTTCAAAGTTTAGGTGACCGTTTTTCCTGTATCCTTCCTCCACGGCAGCAGGGGGCGACCATCACGTAAACCGTCCGCGAGCGACAGCAGAGCCAGTAGAAGAACAGCAACACAACAACAGTACACAGAAGGAACAACAATGGCGGATCATCATCCTCCTCATCCTTGTCACCAGAGATGAACCAGAGCTTTCTGATAAACCTCTTTACAGGTGTGTGTATTTAAAAGCCATAGCATTAAACAGTTGTAGTGAAGCTGCGTGCGTGCGTGCGTGCGTGCGTGCGCATGCGTGCGTGCGCGTGTGTGAGGAGACATGAAAGTGAACAGTAAACCCACTCCATGAAATTACTGTACACAGCTTCTGAACACAGCTGCCACAAACATCTTTGGCTGACACTCAATCACTCATGTACTCTGGACAGAGCATAGACCATAAAAAATATGGACGGTGGGAACCATCAAGTGACCCATTGGTTTCTATCACAGCGAAAATAAGCTTTTTTGCCCTCATATGGGTCTCCGCCATCATTGTATTAATACCCAAGGAATACTATTGGCTGCCAACGGTCACGTGCAACCACAGGGATACTTGGGACATTGTCTTGAGCTTGCCGAAAATAAAGCACTAGAAGTAGAAGTGCTGAATCAGAAGTGTCACAATATAGCCTTAAAAGCATACCCTGTTTTAACATCAAATATAACATAAATTTGACCATATTTTCACAAAACACATATTATGGTGATTGATACAAGGCTTTAAACTAGCGACAGGAACCATAAAGTATTTATGACAATGTTTATTAAGGTAAGAAAATCAAATGTAAAGATTTTGGGGAAATTAATGGAATCCTATGGAGAACATGTTGCTTTTGGTACCAGAACAGCACAACTATTCACGTTATTCCTGGCCCCGCCCCCGTTTTCCTGTTCATATCCTGAAAGAGGCGGAGGCTGAAAAAGCGGGCCTGAAAAACATCATTTGGTTTCCTGTTGTACTTGCATTAAAGTGTCAGTAGTTGGCTCTCTGGGCTCTGTATGTACCTGGGTTGCATGTCTGCTTATAATAAGCAATTAGTGTCATTTTAAATCCGGACAACTGGACCCCTGGCACAGAGTCGGAACACGTGCTGGTCGCACAGTGAAACCAGTCAACCGTCTACTGTATGCAACGTCCCGCCAAGGTGTTGTTGGTGATGTCCATTGTTTCGTTGACAGTGTTTCTGAGTCATGTATTCCAGTGAATCCATGGTTTTCGTGTCTTCTTTGATTTGAGAGTACTTCCTTTTATTTTTGATGTCTGATTATGTTGTTGCATCATCACCGGCATTAGTTTGAGTCGAGGTAGGGGGACAGAATTCTAAGTACCGGACAGATATGTTTTTTTGTGGTGCTAACCGCTCCTACATCTGGCTTTGTCTGTCTGTCTGTCTGTCTGTCTGTCTGTCTGTCTGTCTGTCTGTCTGTCTGTCTGTCTGTATGTATGTTTGTATGTATTGATTATTTTATTAGACAAAAATGGATAACAGTACAAATATAGTCAATACAATAGAAATGTAGTACAGTACAAGTACAGTTAAACACCCTGCCTAAAAGGGAACATACCAAATATGTATGTACTGAGGTCCCACATTAGGCTCATTGGCCATGCTTTGTGGGACACTTAACGACATTAACTCACAATAGGCACCACTCACCCCACACTGGGTCTGTTCGTTTAGGTCAGATTGGAGTGTGGGTTTGGAGTGGAGATCTTTAATGGCTGTTAGTAGGGTATTTCTCATTTTGGTGGCTGCAATTCCCCCCGTGTTTGAGCTGAATCTAAAGGGCCACATGGCTCGGGATGGTTTCCAAGGCTACTTACTTACTTACCACTGCAACCCTGTCCAATCAGCACACAGCTTTGACACACCAATCAGGGAGAGTTTTGGGATGTTAAGTTAACATATCAGGTCTGCAGTCCACATTAGCAGATTTGCAATGGCCATGAACGCTGAAACGCCAGGAAATGACAATACTGACAACGACACCACAGCCAACAACAACAACAACCCTCCCCTGAAGAGAATGGTTAATGTCAAACAACTAATAAAAGAACGAGAGGAAATGGATAGGCTCATGTTGGAACGGTTGATAAGAATGCAGAAGAAGACGACGGAAATGAAAAGCGAGATGAAGGCGACGGAGGACAACGTCATGAGACTTGAGGAGAAGATTATAGACATCACACAAGAGCGCATGGAGCAGGGCAGGAAATGGAAGCACAGACTCCGGAGCCTCTCCGCCGATCAGAACGTCGATGCGAGCTCTGCACATGAGCCGAGGGTGGAAGAGAGGATCGCAGAAGAGCAGAGGGCGGAGCAGAGGAAGGACATGAGAATCATCAAGAGGACAGAGGACAAGCTCCTGGAGATGCAGAACAAGGTGGAAGAGCACAGGTCTATGAGCCGCAAACTGATAGAGCACACCGATGAAATGGACACCACGAAGACGCCGCGGGACAATCTCCTGCACGTGGACATCGTGAGGACAACGGTTAACAGGACACAGCTGCTCAAGTTAAAGGACACCATGTCGCAACAGTTGCTCTCTATTCTGAGAAAGTACAATGAGCTACAAGACAATGTGCTGAAAGCTAAAGAGGAGATGTCAACAATTGTTAACGTGATACAACTGGCGGAAGACTTACTTTCTGCTGAGCAGCATAAGGGCATGACGACAACAGAGACACATGGCGTGAAAACCGAAGAAAAGATGTTGGACATTATTAAGGAAGATGGAAGGGAGGAGGAGAGACCCATCATTGCTGAGCAGCGATCAGTGGCTCAGGAAACGGACAAGATGAAAAAAACTGTTAAGAAACTGATTGGAGAGAAGGAGCCTTTGGGAGATCGCTTCAAGTTCTCTACTGAGCAGGAAAAGAGCCCTGTCATACAGAAAGGGAAGACAACAGAGGACGACGTCCTGAGACAGAGGATCAAAGTTGTCAGGGATGGGAGAGACAGCAACCATGTGAAGACAACAGAGAGCAACATCTTGAAACTGGAGAAGGACCCAAACATGGCTGAACCTAAGAACCTCTGGATGACAAATAAGTATAGTGTTTTGAAAAAGGAGGAGGACATATCAACAATAGTTGACCAAAATAAAAAAATGAAAGAACTTCTGCTCAGCAGCAGAATTAACTCGAGTGGTGACACGAAGACCAGGGACGACATGAAATGGGAAAAGAAGTTGAAAGGCTTTGAGGAAGAAGGAAAGGAGAGGAGTCAAACAAGTAGGGAGGTCCCGCAAATTGCAGAGAGGATTGACATGAAACAAGGGATCCAAAGAAAGGAGACTTTGACAGAAATGCACTCCGTGGAGCAGAGGAACGAAGACACCCAGGATGAGATGAAGTCAACAGAGAACAAGGTCCCGAAAATGGCAGAGATGGTTGATGTGAAACAACGGATAAGAGAAAAGGAGACGTTGACAGAAACTCGGACGGCAGAGGACAACATCCGGAAAATTGAACACAAGATGAGAGACAATAGGGAAGAGTCAAGGCAGGAAGGGGACATTAAGGAAGAGTCAAAGCAGGAAGGGGACAAATGGGAGGAGAGAGTCCAACTGATTGCTGTCGAGCAGCACATTGACATGAGCAAGTTGAACACTCTCAAGGACAGGCTCCAGAAAATGGAACAAGACGTGAACACCATCACAAAAGTGACTGGAGAAAAGGATATGGCCAAGTGGTTGCAATCTACTGAGAAGAGGAATAAACACGTTAATAATGGCATGAAGCTAACCAATGTCAATTTGTCCAAACTGGAAAAGAAAATCAGAGACATTAAGGAAGAGACCTTTGGAGGAAAGTCTGATGGCTTAGACATGGTCAAGACAGTGGAGGATGAGTTAACATCCTCCACCCTGTCACCGATGTTTAACATTAAACAAGTGAATAGAAAAAAGATGGCTTTTACGGAACAGTTGCTCACTGAAGAGCAGAAAGAGATGAAGACAGCTGAGAGCCCTGTCCTGAAAAAGGACCCGAAGAGGTCAGACGTCAAGGATGTCAGGGAGGAAGAGGGGACAGTGAGGAGACGCCCGTGGACAGAACAAACCTTTACAGAGCAGAAGACCACAGAGCATGGGGACCTCAGAACTGAACAGGACATTAAACCGATAACTGTGGAAAAAGTTACAGCATTTCTGAAGAGAGGCGTGCAGAGTAAAGACAAAAAAGAAGAGGATATTAAAGACCTCAAGGAATCCAGGACAGAGGATAAACTCCCGAAACAGATTGAAAAGGAGAGTTTGAAAAAACAACCGAAGAAGGATACTTTTACAAACGAACTGGACGGCTGGGGGGAGGAGGGTACGGTGAGGAGACGCACGTGGACTGAACGGACCTTTACAGAGCAGAAGACCACAGAGCCTGAGGAACTCGAAATGGAAGAGGACATTAAACCGATGACTCGGGAACAACTTAAGAGAGGCGTGCAGAGTAAAGACAAAAAAGAAGGGGACATTAAAGACATTAAGGAATCCAGACCCCCGAAACGGATCGAGAAGGAGCCATTGAAAAAACAACCAAAGAAGGATACTTGTACAAAAGAACTGGGCGGCAGAGGGGAAGAGGGGACAGCGGAACAAACTTTTACAGAGCAGAAGACAACAGAGCCTGAGGAACTCAAAATGGAAGAGGTCATTAAACCGATGACTCTGGAACAACTTAAGAGAGGCGAGCAGAGTAAAAACAAAAAAGAAGAGGATATTAAAGACATTAAGGAATCCAGGACAGAGGATAAACTGCCAAAACAGATCGAAAAGGAGACTTTGAAAAAACAACAGAGGAAGGATACTTTTACAAACGAACTGGACGGCATGGGAGAGTTGGGGGCGGTGAGGAGGCGCACATGGGTGGAACGAACCTTTACGACAACAGAGCATGAGGACCTCAACACAGAAGTGGACATTAAAACGATGACTGGGGAAAAAGTTACAGCATTTCTGAAGCGAGGCGTTCAGAGTAAAGACAAAAAAGAAGAGGATATTAAAGACATTAAGGAATCCAGGACAGAGGATAAACTCCCGAAACAGATCGAAAAGGAGACTTTGAAAAAACAACCAAAGAAGGATACTTTTATAAACGAACTGGACAGCAGGGGGGAAGAGGGGACGGTGAGGAGACGCACGTGGGCGGAACGAACCTTTACAGAGCAGAAGACAACAGAGCATCAGGACCAGGGTAAAAACAAAAAAGAAGAGGATTTTAAAGACATTAAGGAATCCAGGACAGAGGATAACCTCTCGAAACAGATCGAAAAGGAGACTTTGAAAAAACAACCGATCAAAAAGGAGACTTTGACAAAGCAACCGGTAGTAAATGAGAAGTTGACAGAACGGCAGCTCACTGCTGAGCAGAATAATAAAGATGTGAAGGACCAGACTAAGACAACAGAGGACAAGCTCCTGGAAATGGAAGATGAGGTGACACAACGGCTCAGTGTGAAAGAACTGCGCGAGAGACACACCAACGTCATTAAAACGGCAGTTAAAATGGCAGAGAAACGTATCCCGAAGGTTGAGAAAATTGCAGACAAACATGTCCTGAAGAAGCCTGGAAACATTGCAGACATTAAAGAGGAGAGGGTGCGGAAGGTGAACAAACGGGAGGACGTGAAGATTGCAGACACGTCTGTAACCTTCTCAGAGCAGAACGGTGATATTGGCATGATTGAGAAGAAAATGGAGGAAAATAATGAAGGCACCAAGGAAGGGGAGGAATTGGAGGAGAGACTCCGGCTGATCGCCATAGAGCAGGAGAAGGGCATAGACATTTTGGAGAAAACAGAGAAGACGGTCTTGGCAATAGAACTCCAGATTATCGCCGCAAAGCAGATTGAGGACATGGACATTTTGGAGGATACAGAGAAGAAGGTCGAGGCAATGGAAGACCAGATGGAACGCATCAAGGCAGAGCCGAGGGAGGAGGAGGAAGAGGACAAATGGCAGGGGGAGAGCCTCAAAGGGATCCCCAAAGAGCTGAATGAAATGGAAACAATTGTTAATCGTAAAAAACTCTTTGAAGAAAAGGTTTTTTTGACAAAACAACCGATTGAAGCAAAGGGAACATTGACAGAACAATCGATTGAAGAGCAGAAGGACGAAGACGTGAAAGACCAGATTAAGATAACAGAGGACAAGGTCCTGGAAACAGAAGATGAGGTTACACCACGGCTCAGTGTGAAAGAACATACAGAACTTCGGAGTAAACGGAGTAAAGAAATGAAGAACACGATCAAAATGGCAGAGAAACATGTCCTAAAGGGTGGAAGTATGAAAGACATTAAGGAGGAGAGTACAGAGGACAAGAGACCACAACAGATGTCGGCAGAGCATTATGGTGACATGAGCCAGATAAATGCAACAGAGGAGAAGGACCTGAAAGCGGATCAGGAGGTGACGCCGAAGGTCAGCGTGAAACAACTTCTCCCGAACAGAAACGTTGCGGTGAAGAGTGACGACGTGGACCAGAGGAAAACCCCAGAAAGACATGTCGTGGAAATGGAAAAGATGAAAGCCAGCACAGAAGAGAAGAAGGAGGACAAGAGACTCAAACAGATCCCTGCGGAGCTGATTGACATGAACAGGACGAAACCCACAGAGAACAAGGTCCTTCTGAAGAATGAAAGGATGACAACGAAGTTTCATACCAGAGAGAAGGAGCCTTTTACTGACCGGTCTGCCGAGCAGAAGATTAAAGAAATCGAGGAGTTGAAGCTGGAGGAGATGACACCAGTGAACACAAAGATTAAAGGCAGTCAGAAGGAGATGACGACATCATTCTGCAATTTTCTGAAAGTGATTAGAGAGATTGAGAGACCCTTGAAGTACCCTAAGAAAGAGGAGAACAGGCTGGCTTTGCCAGAAAGCCAGAGAATGGCAGAGGACAAGTCCAGAGTGTATAACGTGCAACAACTGATTAGATTAAGGGAGGCTATGACAGAACAGTTCCTCTCTCCTGAGCAGAAGATTGCCTATTTTCGGAGTGCGACGTCATAACTAGGTTTTCGTTTCGTCATAGTTTTGTCTTGTCACAACCTCTGCCTCTGCCACAGTCTGGGCCACACCCGCTCAGCCAGTGCCTTAAAGATTACGGTTTACACCTTGTGTTGTTCATCTCTCCCTAAGTACCTAGTCTATTTATAGCCCTTGATGTCTGCCTTTGTTTGTTGGTTTGTCTGATTTATGGTACAGTGTTTTGTATTGCTATCCCCTTTTGAAAGGGTTACCTGAGTTACGTTTTCAGTTAAAATCTTAACGCTTTTCTAGATCGGTTTTGAAATGAGGGTTTGGAATGGAGATCTTTAATGGCTGTTGGTAGGGTATTCCACATTTTCGTGGCGGCTTAGTAGGATTGCAATTTCCCCCGTGTTTGAGCCGAATCAGATTGCCTGTCTGAAGGAGTCTCTTGTAGTCTGTTTGGTGGAGAGTCACCTTAAAGATGTTATGACACGCAAAACAAATCTGTTTGGCTAATATTGTTGATGACATCATGCAGCGCCTCTGCTGTACTAACTCTACTCTACTGTCTGTCGCCTGGAGGGGGCGGAGTTTAGTGTACATTTCATTTTGAATCTAGCCACAGAGAGCTGACTGCAGTGAGAATGTGAATTGTGATAACAAAAATTATACTATAACTAGCAGTTAGAGGTGTAAAAATGTAAAAGATTCTGCAACTTCATGGCATATTTACAGCAAAAAATGTACACGTTTTCAACAACCAAGCCGTCAAAGATTAGTATCCAGGGTCTCGCTTTTCTCTCACGCTCTGTACATTTTTAGCGGCTGTGTCCTGCTGTCTAGTCGGTCTGATCCACTAAAAGTGCGACTGTGGAGCTGTTGACTGCTCCATATGACTTCTCCCCACAACACAACACAACACAACGTCTGTGTGTGTGTGTGTGTGTGTGTGTGTGTGTGTGTGTGTGTGTGTGTGTGTGTGGGGGGGGGGGGGGGGTCGTGGTTGCGACAGAAAATAGCTGTGCTACAAGCTCACAACGTATCACAGTCACGACACATTGTGAGCTTGTAAATTGGCTATTTTCCATGTATTCTACGCAACCGCTGAAGAAGGCCATCCCTTTTTTCAATCTCAAACCCTGGCAGCCGATTGGTTGGGAATGTCTGTCTATGAGCGTCTGCCCCCCCCCCCCCCACACACACACACACACACACACACAGGATTTGGAGCGGGTCCACTTATAACAGTGAAGTGAATTGTCAAACAATGAGACGCAAAAGTTTAGAAAATATGCAATCTACCAGCTCACAACTCCTATTCCAAGTACTTGTCAAGGTGTGTGTGGGGGGCCGAGTTTAGATATGATCATCTTGGCGGGTCGTTGAGAACCACTGCTCAAGTAGTCAGACATACATGGGCATACATACATGTATGGGACATAGGGGCTCCTAAGGACCACATTGCTCGGGTTGGAACTAAGGCTGGGCAATATATCGAGGTATCAACATGCAAGGTATACATATCGATGAAGACGGCTTGAAATGTGTCAAATTAATTAATATAGACACACTATGCATGCACGTAGCACATGCAAAAAAGCAGTCCAACTGTAACCACTTGTGGTTATTTCAATAAAACCAAAATGGAAATAAGGCATTTAATTTCTTTATTCTATGTGTACTGTGCAGTGTGCACGCATGGATATGCTATTCATTATCTGGGTTAGGCAGGCAGTGGACCTAAAGCAGAAAAACATTACAAACGATATAATGCAATTGCTTTGACTAATATCGCGAGTAATATCAATATCGAGGTATTCAACAACATTATCGAATATCGTTTTACTAATATCGCCCAGCCTTAGTTGGAACCACTGGTTTCCAAGGCTACTTCCCTGTCCAATCAGCATGCAGCTTTGACACACCAATCAGGGAGAGTTTGGGGATGTTAAATTAATGTGTCAGGTCTGCAGTCCACATTAGTAGATTTGCACCGGCAATGAGCGCTGAAACACCAGGAGATGACAATACTGACAACGACAACAATGACAGCAACGTTAACAACAACGTTAACAACAACAACAACCCTCCCCTGAAGAGAATGGTTAATGTCAAACAACTGATAAAAGAACGAGAGGACATGGATAGGCTCATGTTGGAACGGTTGATAAGAATGCAGAAGAAAACGATGGAAATGAAAAGTGAGATGAAGGCGACGGAGGACAACGTCTTGAGACTTGAGGAGAAGATTAAAGGCATCAAAGCAGAGCGCATGGAGCAGGGAAGGGTATGGGAGGAGAAACTCCGGCGCCTCTCCGCCGATCCGAACGTCGGCGCGAGCTCTGCACATGGGGCAAGGATGGAAGAGAGGTTCGCAGAAGAGCAGAGGGCGGAGCAGAGGAAGGGCATGAAAATGATCAAGAGGACAGAGGACAAGCTCCTGGAGATGCAGAACAAGGTGGAAGAGCACAGGGACGAGGTGAACAAATGGAGGGTCCTGAGCCGCAAACTGATAGAGAACAGCGATGAAATGGACACCACGAAGATACCACGGGACCATATCGTACGTGTGGACAAAGTGAAGATGAAGGAGGACACTGTTCCACCCTTGAAGACGACGGTTAACAGGACACAGCTTCTCAAGTTAAAGGACGCCATGTCGGAACAGTTGCACTCTACTCTGAGAAAGTACAATGAACTAAAAGACAATGTGCTGAAAGCTAAAGAGGAGATGACAAATATTTTTAACGTGATACAACTGGCGGAAGATTTGCTCTCTTCTGAGCAGCAAAAGGGCATGGCGAAAACAGAGAAACATGGCGTGAAAACCGAAGTAAAGAAGATGGACGTTATTAAGGATGAGGGAAGAGAGGAGCAGAGCTCAGTGCCCCAGGAAACGGAAGAGAAGAAAGACCCCTTGTTCACGACTGAGCAGGAAGAGAAGAGCATACAGAAAGAGAAGACAACGGACGACACGAAAGGAAGAAAGAAAATCGTGGAGAAACTCCAACAGCGAAGATGTACAAAGATATACGAAAGTACGAGAAAGTATGAGAAGATGGGGGAGGACATCTCAACGATATTTAGCCTCACACAAAAACTGAAAGAACTCCTAATGAGCAAAATAACTCACGTAAGTAGTGATATGAAGACCAGGGAAGACATGAAATTGGAAAGGAAGGTTAAAGGCCTTAAGGAAGGAAGGAAGGAGGGGAGTCAAGTGTGTGAGGCGAGACCCCAAAGTGTCTTTGACATGCAAAAGGAGGGAGGTCAAATATGTGAGGAGAGGCCCCAAACTGTCTCTGCAGCGCAGAACAAGATTACGACAACAGAGAACAAGGTCCCGAAAATGGCAGAGGTAATTGACACAAAACAACTGATTCAAGAAAAGGAGACTTTGCCAGAACCTGAGCAGAGGAGCGAAGAGGTCCAGAACCAGACGAGGACAGCAGAGGACAACATCCGGAGAACTGAACACAAGACAACGTACATTATGGAAGAGCCAAAGCAGAAAGGGGCCATTAAGGAAGAGTCAAGGCAGGAAGGGGACAAAAGGGAGGAGAGAGTCAAACCTATCACTGTCGAGCAGGACAACGACATGAATAAGTTGAACACTCTCAAGAAACTAGAAATCCAAACTAGTAGAGAAAAGGACACGGCCAAACAGTTGCAATCTGCTGAGGAGAATGGCTTAGACGTGGTCAAGAAAGTGGAGGATGAGTTAACATCCTCCATCCTGTCAGCAAATAGAGAAAAGATGGTTTTGAGGGAACAGTTGCCCTCTGAAAAGCTGAAAGAGATGAAGAAAGCTGAGAGCTCTGTCCTGAAAAAGGAACCAAAGAGGACAGACATCAAGGTCAGCAGGGGGGAAGAGGGGATGGTGAGGAAACGCCCAAGGACGGAACGAACCTTTACAGAGCAGAAGACAACAGAGCATGAGGACCTAAATATGGAGGAGAACGTTATTAAAGACATTGAGGAATACAAGTTAGAGGATAAACTCCCAAAACGGATGAAGGATATTTGGACAAACAAGGTACAGGAACAGGTGAAGACAACAGAGGACAAGCTCCTGGAGACGGAGGATGAGGTGCCACCATGGCTCAGCGTGAAAGAAAGAAAGAGGAGACTGGACTGGACTGCAGAGACACATGTCCCGAAGGTTGAGAATATAGCAGACAAACATCATGTCCTGAAGAAAATGAAAATCACCGACATGAAAGAGGAGAGGGCTCGGGAGGACGATAAGATTGCAGAGACGTCTATATCCCTCTCAGAACAGAACGATGACATTGGCATGATTGAGCCGAAAGGGGAGGAAGACATTCAAGGCATTAAGGAAGGGGAGGAACTGGAGGAGAGATTCCGGCTGATCGTCACAGAGCAGGAGAAAGGCATTGGCATTTTGGAGAAAACAGAGGAGACGGTCTCGGCAATAGAAGACCAGATGAAACTCCAGATGATTGCCGCAAAGCACAAGGAGGGCACTGCCATTTTGGAGAAGACAGAGAAGAAGGTCTCGGCAATAGAAGGCCAGCTGAAACTCATGGAGGAGGAGAAGGGACTCAAGATGATTACCACAAAGCACAAGGAGGGCATCGAGATTTTGGAGGAGACAGATAAGATGGTCAAGGAAATGCAAGAACAGGTGAAACGCATTGGAGAGGAGAGGAGACTCCAGCAGATCGCCAAAAAGCATAGGGAAGACATGGGCAATTTGGAGACTACAGAGAAGAAGGTCGAGGCAATAGAAGACAAGATGGAATGCATCAAGGCAGGGCTGAGGGAGAAGGAGAAGGAAGAGGACAATTGGCAGGCCGAGAGCCTCAAAGGGATCCCTGAAAAGCTGAATGAAATGGAAACAATTGTTAACCGTAAACAGAGGGAGGGAACATTGACAGAACAACCAATTGAAGAGCAGGAGGACGAAGACGTGGAAGACCAGATTAAGACAACAGAGGACAAGTTTATACCGCGGCCCAGCATGAAAGAACGTACACTGCAGGACCGTCCGAGTAAAGACACAAAGAACAAGAGACTGAAAGACATGAAGGAGCAGAGTACAGAGGACAGCGTGGGTAGCGTGAAACAACTTCTGCTGAACAGAAATATTGCTGTGAAAAGTGACGACATGGACCAGAGGAAAACCCCAGAAAGACATGTTGTGGAAATGGAAAAGATTAAAACCAGCACAGAAGAGAAGGAGGTCAAGAGACTACGACAGATCCCTGCGGAGAGGAATGACATGAGCAAGACAAAACCCACAGAGAATGAGGACCTTCTGAGGAAAGAAGGGATGACGATGAGGGTTGATACCAGAGAAAAAGAGCCTTCTACAGGCCGAGCTGCCGAGCAGAAGATTAAAGAAATGAAGCTGGGAGAAGCTGGGAAGATTAAAGGCAGTCATAAGGAGATGACGACGTCATCGGTGTTGAACAGGGTGAATAATGTGTTGAACAGGGTGCTTACGCAAGAGAACCAGAGAGTCCCGACAATGGACGAGGACATTTCAAGAGTGTATAATGTCAGACAACTGATTAGGTTAAGGGAGGCTATGACAGAACAGTTCCTCTGTGAAGAGCAGAAGAAGAAAGATTGCAGGTGACATCTGAGGCAAACAAATGATTAGCCTAAGGGAGGGTGTGACAGCGGTTCCTCCCTGCCGATCATTAAGGACGATAGGAGGAGGGAGGGGAGCACATGGAAGCATAAGAGTGGGAAGGTGGATATCCGAACAAGATGAAGACGACAGAGAACAAGTTCCTAAAAAAAGGAATGCCGCTTTAGAACTGGAAGTCGGGAGATCTGAACATTTGTCGACGTTTTGAAACCCAGTTGGCAAACCTTACAGGGGTACACGGTTTGTTTGTTATTACTTTTTGTTGCTGCTTACAATACATGAGGAACAGGGAAGTGGGGACACACTTCCCTGCAACTTGAACCTTGTTATAATGTTTGTAAGTCTTGTCATGAGGGTATCCTCGGGTAAGCGGGTACATTGTCTTGTCCACGATGGGAAACACAACCATTGTCCCAGCCGATCTCCAACAGAGCAGGATTGTATTCTGTCCTTCAACAGGGTCACGTGAACACATGAGCACACCTGTACCCCTTCCAGTCCACATCCACTCATACAGCTTGTACTCTGTGTTCTGATCCTGGATGTTAGACCCCTCAGTGTCTCTGTCAGATGGAGGATGCTCAGAAGCATCCCATTGTGTGACCTGGCGGAACACACAACGCCGCTGACAATAAAGTTTATACTTTACAGAATCGCAAACCCATGCACATGGCATGCATCGGCTCAAGGGTCTCTAACCTTTCCACCCACTAGGATGTTGCTTAGCTTTGGAAAGGTAGCAGGGTAAATGGTGCATTTTATAAAGTGCCTTTATCCAGGGCGCTTTACAGAGATTGTGCATTACATTCACCCATTCACACACACATTCGATGGCAGAGGAAGCCATGCAAGGCACCAACCTGCTCATCGGGTAAATGGTGCACTTATATAGCTCCTTTATCCAAGGCGCTTTACAATGTGCATTACATTCACCCATTCACACACACACACACACACACATTCATACACCGATGGCGGTGGAAACCCTGCAAGACACCAACCAACTCACCGGGAGTTCTGAGTCTTGCTCAAGGACTCTTCGACACCAACTCTGGGGGAGCCTAGGATCAAACTGGGTACCTTTCGGGAACCCTTCGTGTTCTAATGGCGGTTTCTCAACCCCTTGAGCCACTGACGCATCATGACATCGGTTGCTACCAGTGGATGGAATCTAGTTTCATAGCCTATCTTTACTCAAGCTTTAAGCGTGAGTTTCAACATGAACATTTCCACTCAACTGCTTCCGCACTGGGACAACTAGCACTACTAGCTACTGTCCTGCAAGGCATCATGGGGGATGGATGTGTCCGACCTATCGGCTCTGTAGGATGCCAGCCTTCTATAAAACTGTGTGTGTGTGTGTGTGTGTGTGTGTGTGTGTGTGTGTGTGTGTGTGTGTGTGTGTCCGTTCGCAAGCGCGTGTGTTAGTGTTAGTCCGGACCTAATCTCACAAGCATCTCAACCGATCGGCGCCACATTTCTTGCTGCCATTATGTTTTTTTGTTGTTGTTCTTTACACGTTTTATATATATTTTTTATACATATTTAAATGTAATGGTGCTCAGAACCGGCTGACATCCTCCCAAATAAGACAGATCACCGATAGGTAGGTAGTTAGGCCTACAGGAGGTAGGTACTTTATTCATCGCCGGGGGATATGACTCATATGACAAATAAAACACATTATAATAAATAAACTAGAAGGAAAATTGCAAGTGCGGTTGCCGTAGCTATATTCTGCAGCAAGTTAACTGTACTGATAAACAAATCTAAAATATGCATCTAAGCATAGTCAAACCAACACTATTAAAGGCAAACGTGCAGTTTAAACACTACTTTTCAATAGTATGCAGTAAATATCGTCGGTATTTCAGTTAATTATTTATTTTTGTCCATGTGACACCGGAAATACAGCTCAGGAAGGGTTAAAAGTGGCAACGCTTGAATAGAATATAGGCGCATTATAAAAACCTTATAAGACTCTTATCAAAGCGGTGACGTCACATGGGGGCAGGGGGGCTCCTCTGCTCATAAACACTGGAGTTTTTCTACTGCGGTGAGCTGTATACTCGGACAAGCTCTATTGTGTAGCCCTATGGTGTAGCCTGACTAGCCTCGTAAACCAGCTCTCCCTACCTTCTTCGAACAGAAGATGGGAGGAGTCAGTTTACTAGGCATATTTTGATCTTTTGGACAACGACAGACATGTACCCAATGTCGCCAGGTGATGGAGGCTTAGGTTTAGGGTTAGTGGCAGCCAGTATGATCATTGTTTACATTGGTGTCCTCTTGTACCTGGCTCTAACGTTTAGTATTTGCCTGCTGTAACAAAAGGGATATATCAAACTAGCTCTCCCACATCAATGTAAACAAACCATTGTGCCATACTGCCATTGGGTTTGAATCCTATTAGTAGACCTTACCTGAACTGTACTGTGTTGTGCTTTTCCTATGCGAACTTCTAATAAAGTATTCAATCAATAATGAGTGATCATACTGGCTGCCATGAAATAAAACACTTTTACAACTTGGCTAAATACAGTAGGCCATGCAACGTCATGCCGTTTCCTTTGTAGAACTACAATATAGCCTAGGGGGTGCAGTATAGCCCTGAATCATGACGGTCACTGAGAATGTCATGTTATCAGCTACCGTAATGTTTCAGGGCTACAGTGTCTATAGCTAGTGTCATGGACATAGCCTTTATCCGTCCTAAAATCTTCACGGTCTGACACACAAAATGAGTGGACAAAGCTAACAGAAACACAGGAAGACTATAGCCCTGAATAACCAGAATGTCTAATTCAGTTTACAAATGGAACCAAATGGACCCTTCACCCTTGATACAGAGCTATGGATGTATTTGCAAATAAAACATTTGATAACCAGTACTAGTAGGACTCATGTCATAGTAAATAATGTTCTGTTAGCCAGGCTATACTTCTGTCGAATGACAAACAAGCAAAATGAGGACTAATATTATGTGAAACACAACAAGCTAGCTTAGTGTTATAGTAAATCAGTGTCACACATATTCAGGATAAAACCTGTAGACTTGACATTCAGTGATTGGGTATTAAACATCTCTATGCCTCTTCAGGATAGCCTATCCCAGCTGAGGTCTGGAAATTATGCCTCCAGTCCCTGGCTGATTTTTATCTTTTAATTGTTGAATTTACTGTTTTTATTCTAATAGTTTTTTTTTTCCTTTGTTAAGCGCTTTGTGTATCTAGAAAAGCACTATATAAATCCAAGCTATTATTATTATTATTATTATATATGACAACATATACATCCAAGCTATTATTATTATTATTATATATGACAACATATAAATCCAAGCTATTATTATTATTATATATGACAACATTACAGTATAAAGGTGTGTAAAACAGAAACTCTAAAAATCAGGTCTTTGCCACAGACATATGTTGATGACCCTTTGTGTATGTTTTGTCTTTAGTCAGGAGATGATTCAATCCAGTGGTGTGAAGAGGCTGATGAAGAGATGGAGGACTTGTGATGGATGAAGCAGAGCAGATCTCCCTCCAGGCTTACAGCGACTGCACCCTCCAGGACGATGTCAAGCAGTGGACAAATCTTTGCACATTATTTCTAATAAAAACATTGATTTACACCTGGCCTTAAACATTTTTTAAACCTTCTGATGACCTGGTCAAGGAAGCAATCAATCCATGATGAAAAGAAAAAATAACTTTTATTTACATACAGGTACATTATTGTCTTCTAGACTAGAGTTTAAGCCTCTATCAGAGTCCAGGGTGAAGAGCTATTCACTTCACCGCGGTGTAGTTTTCTAGCTATCACCTAAAAATACATAACAAAGCCTAGGTGATAGCTAGGAAACTACAACATGGTGGAGTGAATAGCTCTTCACCCTGGACTCTGTTAGAGCCTTTACTCAACCCATGGGAAAGTCATTTGTTGTGCGGTGTGTCTGTCCATCTGAAGAAGCCCATGTGACAAAGACCTAGAAGAGAAACACAGTGTCAAAATGTTGGTAGTCAAAACTCAACAATTAGTTCCACTAAAATGTAATCAAATGGTTGGATCGAAAGCATGGAGGCCTGTGATTGAAAATAACACATTTTGCTCTCATTTCAGTCAGTGTTAACAGCTTCAGCAGAAAGTGACATTACCTCTCCATGTGTTTTCTGTATTTTAGCAAAATGTCAGTGGTGAATAAATGTTAAAATAAATAGGTGTGGCAACGTTGTTATGATGATGTACATAATATGCAATGTGATTTGTTTGCTGAACATTTAGAAGAGATGAATGGATGTGGCAATGTTTTTATAATGATATTAGCACTTCACAAAATAAACTGGCCATGACTATGAGGATGTTTCCATTAACAAGATATTATTCAATCCCAAAATCAGCTATAGACTACGATGCAATAGTTGTAGGCTATTTATTGTTGACGTATTCACGGTGTTGTCCAATGCATGCCAACAGCCTACTTGTTGGTAGATTGAGCGTGCTACGTTTTTATTATGTGAAGAAAGTAAAACACTTCAGTAGACTAGAGAGAGACTAATTGTATAGCAGATCACACATTTTATAGCCTACAGCTGCTCAGTGTCTGGGGGACTTATAAATGAACAGTATAGGCCAACGTCTAAAATATTGGTGATTATGATGGTCTTCAGGAAAGCAGATATAGCTTCGCCCCCTCCCCCCGTGTTTTGGCATCATGTACATACACGACTGCTTTCACCTGCTTGATTTTCACTATAGTTTGACATCTCATTCATTGTACTCATCAGTCATCATGATGATTGAATAACCCCCTGAGATGTGCATGTCGCTTTTGAGGGGGTATTGAATCCTCAATCCAGTAAATTGACACACAGCTAGTCCAGCAAGCTGACACTGGCATTGAATAGTACATCCTGCTAGCGATAGCATGCTAACGTCAATTGTATAGTTGAGAGACACTTACCCAGGCAGGAAAGACATGTTGTTTACCACTGTAGGCACAGCAGCTCCTGAATTAGCCTCACCCAAACCACGATTGAATCTGACAAAACAACTCGACCGAAGACGCTATTCTGTCTCAAGGGAGACGGGGCTCGTGTGCACAGACAGTGAAAAGTCAACGTGTGGCCGGACATATCAACTTGTTTAGACAACATGACTACAGGACTTGTTGCTTGTTCTACAAAGCCGCCTCGGCGCCCTCTGGTGTGACCCCCATGTAACGTCATCAAAGAGCGACCAGATATCCTTATGAAAAACATATTTTCATAACTGCGTATGCCTGGCTGGCCAATTTTTTTCGGTAAAAACATAAAAACATTTTTGTTTTAATATAAATACACTTATTATCTTCATGAAAGTAACTTTTGGTCAGGTATACATTGTTTATTTAACAAAAATAAAACGTGCACCAACAACTTTAAAACAAAAACACGCCCAGTGTGAAGTGAGTGGTGCTATTTCTGAGTTAATTTAATTAACCCTGCAAGACCCGAATTAATTTCTACTTGCAAAAAAAATCAGATGGTGTTGTAGGAGTCCTATTCAGAGGAAAGTCAAATCATGCTCTAATTTACAATTTGGGGATATTTTTCACAATATTAACATGTACATGTTCTAGACATTCTAATGATCACCAAAACAGGCATTTTACTTATGTTTTTGTGAGGAATAGCTTCAGTGAAAAAGTGAGACTCTGGACTCCAGAGATCTTGAAGTTGTGTGAATATCAGCCTCTGTGGGGGGGTATTCATATGCAAATATTGTCGCCAATGGCATTGTAATAGTAACACATCTTCCAAGTAAAGGCTGACTTAAGGGGAGCACACATTGAACGCGGACGGCTGCGCAGCGTCGCTGTATCGACGCACGTTAAGTGCCGCGCGGTAACCCCAACTGGATGCGGCGCGCTGCCACATAGCACATCCATTTCCCCCGGTGGGGAGAACCATGGGAGAACATGTTCACCGCGCGGCAACGCTGGAAAAATAGAACAGCGGCGTATCGACACGGCAGACGAGGCGGCAGACCCGCGGATGCACGCGTCTGACGGCGCCGGTGTGGGTTAGTTCATTGAAAATAATGGGGCCGTATGTTTTGACGCGCCGCGTCATACAAACTCAAACCGTACCGCTTCGCACCACGTTTCAAGCTTGCAGATCTGCTACTTTTGATAGTTTTGTGTGACGCTGTGGTATGATCAAGTAGGACATTAATTTATGAAAAAGAAAAATACGTTTTGTGTACCCAAAAAGTTCACAAAACTACCCCAAACTACCCAAAAGTACACAAAACTCCCCAAAAGTAAAAACTACCCGTTATACAAAATGTAACGTTCTAACTCCTCCAACTCCCAAGTAGTGCTCGTCAGGGAAGGGGGGGTTCCCATAGCCCTTTGTGACTGTTTCAGGGCTATGACAACCCTAAGGTTTTCCCATTATGCAAGCAAGAATACAATTTGGGTTCATATTTTAGATGAGTGTTGACATGTTTTCATTTACTACCTTGTATCGTTTTAGTTGTTTTTTTTACCTCTGCTACCATAGCAACTATGATCATGTGAAAATACTCTGTCCAATCAACGCACAGCTGTGATGCACTAAACTGTGAGAGCGTGGGATGTTACATAAATGTGCCAGTGCTGCAGCGAACCATCCAGTAAACTCGTGCCACTAATCATAGCTTTGCCACGACAATTTAGCAAAGATGGTAAACGTACAAGAACTGATAAGAGAAAGAGAGGCTATGACAGAAGGACAGAAGCTCTCTGCTGAGCGGAACAACAGGAATAACAAGAGGAAGGGGAATCCAATGAACAACGTCATAGAATGGAAGATCCAAGAACTTGAGAGAGAGAAGAGGGAGCAGGAGAGACTTCAGCCGAGCAAGATGAGGACGACAACAGAGCACAAGGCCCAGGAGCCGGAGAAGAGGACAACGCCGACGATTAACGTGAAACAACTCATCATAGGTAAGGGACGGTTGCGTCCCAATCCTGGGCAGAGGAATGACAACAGGAAGACAACAAAGATGACAGAGAGGATTAATGACGGTAAAGAAAAGAGGATAGACGACAAAGCATATATCGTTGCAGAGCAGAATATTGAGAGGAACAGAATGAAGACGACAAAGTGCAAGGTGGTGCAAATGGAAGAGGAAGTGGAAGAGAAAAGCTCAACGATGCAACGACTAATTGCCTTAAGGGAAACTCTGACGGAGCAGTTGCGCCATAGCGAGCAGAGGATTAAGGAACTGAGAAGCGAGGTGAAAAAAACTGAAAACAACATCACAAAGATGAAAGAGGAGATTTCTAGTGTCATGCAACTGATTAGAGATGAGGAGGAGAGGAGTAAAACTAAGGGGACGAAGACAGCGATGGTCCCCGGAAAGGAAGAGGAGGAGACGACATCCAAGCGAAGCATGAAAGAACTAATTCGAGAAAGGGAGGTAAATAATTTCATTCACAAAGAAAAGAAACAACACAAGATAGATGCACAACTTAAACCTGTTAAGGAACAGAGGAGGGATGATGGGAGCACACGGAAGAATGATGTGACATCTCCCACGGCCAAGACTAAGACAGAGACGTTTCAAATAAAGCCGGAACCACAGCCTATGCGCACTACGACGCAGTGGAAGGATGATCTACATGAACTGATTAAAAAGGAAATGACCGGGAGGATGCCAACAAACAAGGAAGAGGAGGGGACAGGAGACAGTTTCCTGAAAAAGATCCTAGAAAGGGAAACTATATTAGAGCAGGAGAGAGGAATGGCGGTCATAAAAGAGCAGTTGCGCCGTGAACACATTAAGGTACGTGGAGACCTGAAAGACCCTGAGGAGCTGAAGAGGAAACTGGACAACACGCCGGGGGAAATGAACAAGATTGCACATAAGGTCAACATGAAAAAAATGTTACGAGAAAACAAACTGATGTTGGCAGAGATCAAGTTGAAAAGCCTGAAGAACAAGGTGGTGAAAATAGAGAACAATGTCCATTGCATGGAAGAGCTGATCAAAGGTATCAAAGGAGAGAGGAGTAGCAAAGGAGATGGGACGGTACAGAGGCCAGAACGTAGACGCCGGCGGGCGTCCGCAGAGCAGAGAGGTGTCGCGAAGGTGGACGAGGATCTTCCTTTGGCGGTTAACGTGAAACAACTGATCATGTTAAGGGAGGGTATGATGGAACAGTTGCTCACGGCCGAGCGGAAGATTAAAGACCTGAGAACCGATTTGTGGTCAACAAAGCATGATGTGATGAAAATGGAAGAAAAAATACGAACCATTAAAGAGCAGAGGAAAGAGGAGGACGGGGCCAAGTTGGACGAGATCCCTGCAGGGCCCCTGGAAGGGGCAAAGCAGTTAGTTAACGTAAGAAAAATAGTAAGACATAAGAATAAACAGAGGGATAAAGGCGTGAGGTACCAGTGGTCACCGGAGTCTTCACCTACTCATTCACCAACGGATCATGGTGTCTTAGTGAGGACACCCTCGCCGCGTCGCTCACGTTCACGCTCACGCTCACGCTCGCCAATCTTGGTGACGTCACCTACACCATGTTCCTCGCCAATGACTTCACCTCGTCATTCGCCATTGGGTCTTGGTGTCTCAGTGAATACATCAAGAGCCGTATGTGTCCATTCTCCCATCCCGACGATGGATGAGCGCTCAAAACACAGTGAGCGAGGCAGGAGGGAGAAGGGAAACAAATGGGAGGAGAGACCCCTAGTGAGCCCTGCTGAGCAGAATATCGACAAAGCAAAGATGACAGAGAAAGAGAACTTGGAAATGACAGATTTGACACCGGTAACTAGCGTGAAAGAACAGGTTAGGTTACGGAAGGAAATGGAAGGGAGGAAGGAGGAACTTCGACGAAGGCCACCTGTGAAGACGATGCCGAAGGCGATTGCTAACGCTAAACACCCTAATATGATCAAAGAAAAGAAGGCTCCTAAATATCCGAACAATAAGGTTGCCTTAACAAAAGGCAACGTCGTGAAAATGAAAGACATTGTGGAAGACAGGAGGGAGCAGGAGACAACGGAGAACAGGCCCCTGAGAGGCCCAGAGAGGACAAAGATCTCTGATGTGCGAAAACTGAGTAAGGAGAAGAGGGCCATGGCGGAAAAGTTGTTTGCTTTAGCGCTAAAAAAGAAGGACATTGAGACCAAGACGAAGGCGGCACAGAAGAGTGACCCGACAGTGGAAGCCAAGAATGTGGTGGTCATTGAGGAAGAGAGGAAGCAGGATGAGAATCCCCAACTGTTGTGTCCAGAACAGAGTATGGACAGGAACCGGACGAGGACACCAGAGACCCATGACCTGGAAATGGAAGAGAGGGTTAAGGACATTAGGACGCAGACATCAGGGAAGCAGGACCTGGGAATGAAAGAGGAGGTTAAGGAGGTTATGGACATTAGGACAGTGACACCAGAGAAGCAGGACCTGGACATGAAAGAGCGGGTTAAGGACATTAAGACGGCAACACCAGAGAACCTGGAAATGGAAGAGAGGGTTAAAGACATTAAGCCGAAGTCACCCGAGCTCATCAAGTCAAAGTCGCCCGAGATCCTGGTATGTGAAGACAGGCTTAGAGAGGAGAGGAACTCATGGCAGGAGAGGCTCCAAAAGATCTCGACGGAGCAGAAGGAAAGGAACCAATGGGAGGAGAGGCTCCAAAAGCTCAACGCAGAGCAGAGCAAGAGGATGAATGCAATACAGAAGAAGATTAAATTCGATGACAGAATTAAAAGTATTAAGAACGAACGGAGCAAACAGAGGACCGCTTTGGAGCAGAAACTCCAACAGATCACAGAGAAGGATATGACTGATGATCAGAAGAATAAACTCCTGAGGAAGATGCAGAGGCCACAGAACAATGTCCTGGAAATTGAAAAGCTGAAAGACTTTAAAGAAGGGAGGAGGAAGATGTGGGAGGACACGTTCCAACGGCTCTCAGAAAAGTACAATGATGACATGAACAGGATGCAGTCAACGGGGAAACAGACCAAGAAAATGGAAGAAACAAAGAGCATTTTTAACGTGAATCAACTGATCAGGTTGCAGGAGACCAAACTGTTGACCTCTGCCAAGCAGAAGAGTAAAGACAAGAACAAGAAAATGGAGGACAAAATCAAAGGCATCAAGGGAGAACGAGAGGACCAGCGGAGTAAATGGGAGCAAAGACCCCAGCAGGTCACTGTAGAGAACAATGATGTCACGAACAAGACAAATAACCTAATGGGAGACAAGATTAAAGACGCTAAGGAAGTGCAGAGGGAGGAGGGGAACAAAAGGCCGGTGAGGAGACTCCGACTGCCTGTGGGGCAGAATGATGACGCGAACGAGACAAAGACTCCGGAGACCCTGAAAAAGGAAGAGGGAAAGGCAATTAAGTTTAACATGGACCGGCTCATTGGAAACAGGGAGGATATGAGGGAGAAACTGTTCTCGGACAAAACAGAGTCACCACGGAACCTGAAAGTGGAAGAGGCAATGACAACGTTTAATAGGGAGGCTATGAGAGAAAAACTGTTGTTGAACAAGACAAAGTCTCCAGAGAATCTGAAAATGGAAGAGGAAATGGCAACGGTTCGCATGGACCGCCTGATCAATAACAGGGAGGCTATGAAAGAACCGCCGATCGCCAAAAGGACAAAGTCTCCACAGAACCTCCAAATGGAAGATGAAATGGCAACCGTTCAAATGGACCGTCTCATTAGAAACAGGGAGGCGATGCCAGAACATCTTGCCAAGCAGCAGGACAAAGACATGAAGAATGACAGGAAGCTAAAGGTACAGAAAATAGAAGAGGAATTGGCAACAATACACATGGACCGGCTCATTAGAAACAGAGAGACACTGGGAGAACAGCTTGCCAAGCAGCAGGACAAAGACCTGAAGAATGACATGAAGCTAAAGGTACAGAAAATAGAAGAGGAGATGAAAATGGTTCACATGGACCATCTGATCCATAACAGGGAGGCCATGAAAGAACCGCCGTTCGAGGAAAGGATAAAGTCGCCACAGAACCTCCAAATGGAAGAGGATTTGGCAACGGTACACATGGACCGGCTCATTAAAAACAGGGAGACGCTGGGAGAGCAGCTTGCCAAGCAGCAGGACAAAGACCTGAAGAATGACATGAAGCTAAAGGTACAGAAAATAGAAGAGGAATTGGCAACGGTACACATGGACCGGCTCATTAAAAACAGGGAGACACTGGGAGAACAGCTTGCCAAGCAGCAGGACAAAGACCTGAAGAATGACATGAAGCTAAAGGTACAGAAAATAGAAGAGGAATTGGCAACGGTACACATGGACCGGCTCATTAAAAACAGGGAGACACTGGGAGAACAGCTTGCCAAGCAGCAGGACGAAGACATGAAGGATGACATGAAGCTAAAGGTACAGAAGATACAAGAGGAGATGGCAACGGTTCACATGGACCGGCTGATCGATAGCAGGGAGGCTATGAACGAGCCGCTGTTGGCCGACAGGACAAAGTCGCCACAGAACCTCCAAATGGAAGAGGAAATGGCAACCGTCTACATGGACCGGCTCATAAGAAACAGAGAGACGATGCCAGAACATCTTGCCAAGCAGCAGGACAAAGACATGAAGAATGACATGAAGCTAAAGGTGATGAAAATAGAAGAGGAGATGAAAACGATCGGCAACGTTAAGAAACTCATTAGGTTCAGGGAGTCTATGACAGAGCCGGTGATTACTCCTGAGCCCAGGAAGGAGGAAAGACACAAAGAAAAAGATGCAGACGATGGAGGCGAAGAGTAAAGACATTGGACAATACTGCAGCTACACAGGGCTGCCCTAGAGTAGAGCATATGAGCTTCTCTTTACTTCACTGGTCCTATGCCTGTTCTTTTTTTCAGTGTAGTGATTCGCGCTGAGCTGGGTTTCTCCCACTCTTCAGACCGACACGATTCCAGTAGGGCTGACTGAGCTCTATTGGCACGATAGTATTTAGTGTGGCCCCCCGTCGGGATTGCCTCCCAATCTAGGGCGGAAACTCTTAACTGTAAGGTCACTGATCTGGGTTGGACGGGTCCATGCTCAAGTTCCCTCAGCCCAATGTTCCCTCAGCGACGCGGTTGAATGTTAGTCAACCTGGTGAAATGCTAACCTGCCGACGCTGGTGAATGTTAACCACTATGCCTAAACCTAACCCAAACCCTCACCCTAACCTCAGTGGGGCTGAGGGAACATAAGGTCGAGGGAATGTAGCCATGATCCCGGTTGACATGACCAGGCAGAAATAGCTTTTTGAGAAAATCGGACCGTTCCGTTCTGACGGAGGACAAAATGTCACGTCACTGTTGTGTTCCATGTTTTTTTTAACCTGCGGGACTAAATTACAGCGACCATATGTCCGCCAACATTCCAGATATCTGTACCAAGTGTTCAATTGAGAAAGGTACCTTATTTCACTGTATGTGGGAGTGTCCTAAGATGCAAATATTTTGGAATGAAGTCATAAAGTGTATGTCAGGAATCTTTCAAATTACCGTTCCACTAAGTGCTAAGCTCTGTATACTTGGAATTCACCCAAGGAACTTTATACATTCAGCAAAGCAAACTAAAATCTTTGACTTTGGACTTCTCCAAGCTAGACGAGCTGTGGCATTATGCTGGAAAAGTCTGGAAGCCCCAACATCGAGGATGTGGCATAGGGAGCTCATGAACTCTATCGGGCTGGAGAGGTTGACATATAAGGTTTGGGGTAGACTGAGGGATTTTTAACAGATGTGGGAGATGTATATGAATACCTTGGAAACTAGACCAGGTCAACCTGGTTGTGCCAGACCCCGTTTATGACATCATGCCTTTTGTAGGCATGTCATCATTATGTCATCATCATATATACCCTTTATATAGAAAACCCGGACAGACATTTGCTTATGTAGGCCTACCAATTTCATGGGTCTGGCAATAACTACCTAATTTAATAACAATATATGGTTAAAGAAAATCTTTGTAAATAATGTATGGGAACTATGTAATTAGGCTTATTACCAGGCTACTAAATCAAATTAATAATTTGACTCAAAACTAAAAACAAAACAAAGTATTTCCTTGTTTACAGACGGCTGGAAGTGTTCCACACGTGTTGACTTGGAAAACAAGGAAGTGCTGATTAGATAGAAATCCATTTTCTGATACTACGTTGTCTATTTCTCTCTTAAAATATTTTTAAAAATATTCTTGAGAGCAATGTTTAGTTGTAAATGTCGCTGTGTACCCAGGGGGCAAAGGAAGGTGTGCTGCATTTGCCCCGACATACAAAGTTGTCCACCAGAAATATTATCTATGACCCAGTAGGATCACAACCTATATGGACAACCCGGTCAATTTGTACAACAAAGTCCAATATGGCCGCCTCAATATTAGCCCCTATTAGTTTTAATGGGGGGTGGATAGGGCAAAATTTTAAACTGAGGGATATTTCCACGAAACTTCACAGGTTGATCAATGGTATACATATGAACATTTTTTGTATTGCAAGTTTCCATGAAATCCAATATGGCCGCCACAATATGGCCGCCATAATGTAAGGACCCAGAAAATAGGTTTTGCCTCTAACTTCTGAACCAGATGAGCTAGAAACGCAAACTTGGTGTCTATTTCATGGTGTCTGACCATGGGAGACTCAATGGAATAGCTATATTATTGGGTGTGTCTGGACCTTTATTGTGCATATTTGCAAGATGGTGGACTCCCAAAATAGAGCTTTAACATAATTTCTACCATGATTGTTGACTGCTTTTGCAAATACAAGCAATATGAATCCATTTGCTAAGATTTATGGCACAGAAGGGACTTATACCTGTATTATTCTTGAGTTTGCATGTTGTCAAAATGGCTGTAAACGAGATATTATATTTCCTGTCCGATTCTACTGTATGTAGTTGTAGCAATGACTTCAGATACAATCAGAGACCAAAACAATGTATCTTAGAAATTATTTTTTAAAGAAAAGAAAAAAAGAGAGAGATTATCTCAATGAAATGAATGCAACTGGCCTTTTTGGGTCTTTCACACATAGACATGCACATGCTTTCCAACAACTTCAGCTTCAGGGAAATTATAATGAACACATGATTAAAACAGGCTGCATTATAATGCAAATAATTGCTAGTCACTATCACTGTCATGTGTACCTATCCTGCTGCATCTTGTCTCCAGTCCTTGGCAACGACACCCCAAGTAGCATGCAATTCCCTTCTTCGCACATGAACAGGTTTTCTGGCAGCCTTTGATACAGCTACATGATATTGCCTTGTCCATTGATATAGGCCAGGCTGGCTCTGTAGATGGACAGGGGACTGCCTTCCCATCACTGAGAGACCATCCATATTCAGTGAAGCAAGAGCTGTCTGGCTTCGCGATGTGTGCAGTTTTATCTATTATGGCTGCTAGAGCAGCTCTTTTCAGGTGCAGGCCAAAGGCATTTTGTGTAGGTGGCAGCAGCTTCAACAGGGTTGATCGGTTATTTAGGAACTTGTACACTCTCAGCTTTGCCAGGTCAAAGTCCTCTGAATGGTCAGGTTTTGATGCTATTGTGAGGTGTCTAGCCTGATTCTTGACATCCTCTGAGAGGGAATAAGAGGAATTTTCACCAAACTCCTGAAGTGCAGGGAGATCTAGACCCATGCTGGTCTTGAACCATGCCTTCTTTCCAGTGAAAAAGGGATAGCTGGTGGTATCCCTTTGCGGGATACCACCCACAAAGGGAACCTCACACTTTTCACCTCACACCTCACACGTGACAATTCCTCTTATTCCCTCTCAGAGGATGTCAAGAATCAGGCTAGAGACCTCACAATAGCTGTATATGCATCAAAAGCTGACCATTCGGAGGACTTTGACCTGGCAAAGCTGAGAGTGTACAAGTTCCTAAATAACCGATCAACCCTGTTGAAGCTGCTGCCACCTACAGAAAATGCCTTTGGCCTGCACCTGAAAAGAGCTGCTCTAGCAGCCATAATAGACAAAACTGCACACATCGCGAAGCCAGACAGCCCTTGCTTCACTGAATATGGATGGTCTCTCAGTGATGGGAAGGCAGTCCCCTGTCCATCTACAGAGCCAGCCTGGCCTATATCAATGGACAAGGCAATATCATGTAGCTGTATCAAAGGCTGCCAGAAAACCTGTTCATGTGCGAAGAAGGGAATTGCATGCTACTTGGGGTGTCGTTGCCAAGGACTGGAGACAAGATGCAGCAGGATAGGTACACATGACAGTGATAGTGACTAGCAATTATTTGCATTATAATGCAGCCTGTTTTAATCATGTGTTCATTATAATTTCCCTGAAGCTGAAGTTGTTGGAAAGCATGTACATGTCTATGTGTGAAAGACCCAAAAAGGCCAGTTGCATTCATTTCATTGAGATAATCTCTCTCTTTTTTTCTTTTCTTTTAATTAAAAAATAATTTCTAAGATACATTGTTTTGGTCTCTGATTTTATCTGAAGTCATTGCTACAACTACATACAGTAGAATCGGACAGGAAATATAATATCTCGTTTACAGCCATTTTGACAACATGCAAACTCAAGAATAATAAGTCCCTTCTGTGCCATAAATCTTAGCAAATGGATTCATATTGCTTGTATTTGCAAAAGCAGTCAACAATCATGGTAGAAATTATGTTAAAGCTCTATTTTGGGAGTCCACCATCTTGAAAATATGCACAATAAAGGTCCAGACACACCCAATAATAAAATTAGCTATTCCATTGAGTCTCCCATGGTCAGACACCATGAAATAGACACCAAGTTTGCATTTCTAGCTCATCTGGTTCAGAAGTTAGAGCCAAACCTATTTTCTGGGCGCTTATATTATGGCCATGTTGTGGCGGCCATATTGGATTTCATGGAAACTTGCAATACAAAAAAAAATCGTATTTATACCATTGATCAACCTGTGAAGTTTCGTGGAAATATTCCTCAGTTTAAAATTTTGCCCTATTCACCCCCCATTAAAACTAATAGGGGCTAATATTGAGGCGGCCATATTGGACTTTGTTGTACAAATTGACCGGGTTGTCCATATAGGTTGTGATCCTACTGGGTCATAGATAATATTTCTGGGCGGTTGTTGTGCGCACACAGACGTACCCAGGTTCCCTTACGGTTCTGTGCAGTACAGTGCAAAATAACAAAGGAATAATACCTAAAACCTAAAACATAATTTCATAAAGTAATAGAAAAGCTAGGTTGAAGAGATGGGTTCTCAACTGATGTCTAAAAATGTGCTTACACCGATTAATTGCATAGTTGATAAATACAGCATATATTCTTCCCCCAAAATGTTGATTGATCGTCCTTTGTCAAGTCTTGGAGGAATTAATGTAATTGTTTAATAGATTTGTTCATATATTTACGTTTTACTCAATGAATTATTTATTATTATAAGCTAATTACCACTCGTTAGTTGTGCATTTCCCATGAGCCCATCTAAAGTGACTGTAGCTCGTACACATAAAGTAGCTGACGTCACAGATGGAACCAGGAGATATGCACATGAGTCGCGTTTGCACCGCTTACTTCACACAGGTTTAGATTTTTTTGGTGGAACGTCAAAATGGCCGACGCTGCTGTTCCCTATTGGGGTCCTTGACCCCTCTGCCTGTCCTCGGACCCCATGTTGAGAACCGCTAGACAACAAAGACCGGCGGCAGTGGCTCACGGGTAGAGTTACCGTCTTGGAACACGGAGTGTTCACAGAGAGTTTCCAAAGGGAACCCCTAGTTGCTCCCGGTGAGCAGGTTGATGGTTTCCTCCGCCATCAGTATATGAATGTGTGTGTGTGTGTGTGTGTGTGTGTGTGTGTGTGAACGGGTGAATGTGATGCACACTCTCTGTAAAGCGCCTTGGATAACGGCGCTATATAAATGCACCGTTTACCATTTATAGCCACAGCGATGTCGTGTAATTACTGTGCCCAATCAGAGAGCAGCTGGGACGCACCACCAGCTCGGGAGCGCTTGTGGATATTTAACACGTGTGTCAACAGTGCTACCAAGCATTATTAGGTGTCACCTGTAATGATAGCTCATAGGTAAATAAGCTATGGTGAATGTCAAACAAGAGGTTAGACTGAGAGAGGCCGCTACCAAGAAGTACCTCGCTTTGAAGAGTCAAAGCATGAAGGAGATGAAGAACATTCCGGAAATCGAACTGGCGGACAGGCTGGAGAGGAGGATGGAGGACCTGATGACAGACATGAAGGCGGATCGGAGGATGGAGATGGAGGACATGATGATGGAGGAGAGGCGTTTTGAGGAGGACAACCGGAGGCTGGAGGAGGACCACAGGAGGCTTGAGGAGGACCACAGGAGGCTGGAGGAGGATCACAGGCGGCTGGAGGAGGAGGAGCACATACAGTGCATCTGCGCCGAGCAGACGGACGACATGATACAGCGCATCTGCGCGGAGCAGACCGACGACATGCTATCGACGGAGAACCATGTCCTGCAGATGGAGGACACCATCGAGGACATCATGAAGAAGATGAAGACCGCGGAGCAGAACGTGATGCAGATGGAAGAGGAGATGGACCATCTGAACCAGCTCATCAGGAATGAGGAGAAGGCATTGACGGAACAGCTCGTCGAGGGGAAGGAGAGCATCAGGCACACAAAGAACCACCGGAGGACGACGACGACGACGACGGCGATGCAGGAGGAGTTTGCAGAACAGCGGTACGTCAAGGAGTCGTCGGAACAGCCGCGCTACGCCGAGCACACATGGAAAACACCGGCGGCGTCGCCACAACAGCTGGCCCATGACAAGCGAGCCGACGACGAGCGCTCGAGGAGCCACGCAAGGCCCACGCCGGAGGTTCCGGCCGAGGAACGGCCGCTCCCCATCGAGAACACAAGGACGACACGCTACAGCCGCGTTTTGCTAGAGACGGAAGACGAGATGAAGATGAATGTGAAGAAGCTGGTCAAAGAACGGGAGGACCATGGGGATAGGATTTTAGACTTTAGGGATAAGGAGGAGGGGTACAAGTGGGACAGGGACTTGTACAAGATGACGCAGAGAATTGAAGAGGAAATGAAGATGATGGTGAACGTGAGACAGCTGATAAGACAAAGGGAGGCGATGAAAGGACCGTTATCCACTGACCCTAATGAAACAGAGTGTGATCCTTTACTAGGAGGTGCAGACAATTACTATCCAGTCCACCGACCGGGAGAAGACGACTTTCAAGGCATGCTATGCCATGACAATGTCTATCCGCCTGAAAACAACGTTAAAGTGGAGAACAGTTACAACGTCAGCCAACCTGAAGAGAACCTTCAAGACACAAGGTACAACAACAGTGCCTACCAATCGGAAGACAACATTCAAAGCATTCAGTACAATGGCCATGACCACCAGCCTGAAGCTAACGTTAATTCCCAGCGTCCGTGTTCTAGGGGGAGACCTGAGCAAGAGCAGAGGGGGGAGGAGCAGGCGGGGACGGCAGGGGAGGAGAGACCCCCACGGGTCTCTCCAGGGCAGAATGAAGACACAAACAGGATAAAGACACCGGAAGGCAAGGGCGCGGAGGTTGAAGACGTCACGGACAAGACGAACGCCAAGCGGTACCTCCTGACTGAAGAAAAGAAACTGCAATACATTAAGAGACCTAGGAGACCTGTGTGGCCGACGAGGACGACGGAGCGAGAAGACTTGACGCCCATGGTCAACGTGAGACTCATGATTCAAAAGAGGGAGGAGGCGTGGCAACAGGTGCTCGCCGCCGAAGAGAAGCACAGAGAAATGCTAAGGCTGCTGAGGAGAACGGCGTACATACGCGGCTCGCCTATGAACCGCACACCGCGCGTCCGCTCGCCGACTGACCGCTCGCAGACACCCGGCTCGTCGATGTCCGAGGGGGAGGACTCGCCGAGGTCCCCCGCGGCTTCACCCGTGGACGTGAAGGAGATGGAGGAGACCTTGAAGGAGACCATGGCTCACATGGAGGAGCTGATGAAGGAGGAGGAGGACATGAAGCAGGAGACGGATCACGCGGAGCAGACGGTCAAGGCTCTCGAACAGGCCATCGCACAGACAGAGCTGGACGTCAAGACGATGGAGGACCAGGTCAAGGAGATCAAGGACGAGAGGAAGGAGGAGATGTATAAGTGGGAGGTGGACAGGCACGGGGAGGAAGAGGAGGACCTAGACAGTGAAGAGGATGATGAAGAGGGATATGAGGAGGACACGTCAGCTTCCCCAACGTCAACACCAACTTCCCCAAGGCCATGGTCAACTTCCCCGACGTCAAGGTCACCTTCCCCGAGGTTGACGCCAACGTCCCCAAGGCCACGGTCAACTCCCCCGAGGTCAAGATCACCTTCGCCAAGGCCACGGTCACCTTCCCCAAGACCGAGGTCACCCTCCCCAAGACCGAGGTCACCCTCCCCAAGGCCCCCCATTAGCAGCGTGGTGAGCCTGTTTAGGGACGAGCAAGCCGTGGAAAAGCAGATCCAAGGAAAGGAGGAGAACCTCAGGCGCATGAGGGACGAAATGACAATAACACAGGACAAACACAGGCAAATGGAACAGAAGATGAAGACCATTAAGCAAGAGAGGAAAGAGGAGGAGCAAAAGTGGGAGAAGGAGAAACAACACCTCAAAGTCTTGGAGGCGGAGATCGTGGGGGAGAGGAGGACATCGGAGGAGGGGGGGCAAACAGAGGTCCTGAGCCACAACCAGACGAGGGCCATCTTCAGTCATTACTGTCCACTCACGCTGGACCCAAACACTGCAAACAAACACCTCTTCCTGTCTGAGAACAACACGATGGCGACGCGCGTGAAAGAGAAGCAGCCGTATGTTGATCATCCAGACAGGTTTGACTACTGGTCACAGGTTGTGTGCCGGGAGGGTCTGACTGGACGCTGTTACTGGGAGATAGACTGGAGAAAGCAGGTGTCCATAGCGGTGGCGTACAGCGGAATCACCCGTAGAGGTCTCAGCGACGGCTGTCTGTTTGGGCACAACCCCAACTCCTGGAGTCTGGAGGGCTACAATGTCCCGACGTCTGTGTACGGTCTCCAGGGTGCCAGGTACATTGTCCGTCACAACAGGATCAAAACTCAACTCCCTATCCTTCCCACGGGCACCAACAGAGTGGGAGTGTACCTGGACTATCCCGCTGGCACTCTGTCCTTCTACACTGTCTGCTCGGACACACGGACACACCTGCACACCTTCCAGACCAGGTTCACAGAACCTCTCTATGCTGCGTTCTGGTGCCCGATGTTAGACTCCTCAGTGACACTGTGTCGGAGAGAAGACATCAGGTAGCATCTTGTGTCCTCTTGGAACACACGGTTGCTGAAGTAACAGTGTGCTCTGGAAATGCTTGAATTGTTTACACAAGCATTCATTCACGCACACGCACACTGTCTCTCTCATACCCTCCGGAAGAGATGCAACACCCGGAAGAGATGCAACACTGGGGGAAACTTGCTTTAAATGCGATTATTGCAAAGGCATGTTAAATCGATGCATACAAACGGGTTCTATCTGCCAGATACTTAGGCAGCCATTTGAATTCAGACCTCCTCGCGGTCAGCTACACTTCTATCAGCTTGCCGAGAGCCTGAAGTTTGTGGCCGTCAGTAGCATCCCGGACGAAGATGGGATGGGTTTTGACTGGGCCGCGGTCCAAGACCTGGACAGACTCAAGCCAAGCCAAGCCTGACTCGGCGCAGACGTGGAGAAGGAAGTGGAAAGACAGACTTGAAGTTCAGCCAATGCTGTGTGGAACATCCAGGGGGCTTTTACTTGTAGTTTTCACTATGGTGAAAGAAATGCAAATGCCCTCTTTCCATGCCATACCTGAAGGCAGCCATTCAAGAGAATTGCCCTGTCCAAACTCGCCTGAACTTTCCTCTCCTGAATGCAGCATCTTATGTAGAAATACATGCCATACGTCACATCTCCAGTATTCACTTGATTATGCTTAGTTCAGTGTGGTATCCAAATACAGCTTTGTTGTATGCAATGTTCTCGTTTTCTAGTTTTCTTTCTTCTTTTTTTTCTCCTTTGTTTAATATAATATATATGGTATTTTTGCATTCCGGCTTTACCTTTGATCGTGTGGCCATGTGAGATATACAGTATACGAAAGGAAAAGTGGGGGGCGTGAAATGCAACAAAGAGCATCGAGTCAGATTAGAAACGATATAATGGTCAACCTCCGCTGACAAAACTATACCGGTGGCCATAGCAGAATAGAGAGCCACCCTGGGAAGTGGAAGTTCCCAGGTTTGATATCCCCTCCCCCGGGCAATGTGTCGAGGTGCCCCTGAACAAGACGCTTAACCCCCGAACTGCCCCACACACACACAGGAATCAAATAGGTCTTAGTATATTCCTTCTTAGTTATGTTGAATGGGCCTGTATACGGTCAGCATTGCGTTTATTTGTTATCTCTTCCACAAAGACCTTTGTACCTGGGCCTCCCCCCTCCTCCCTATAGACCGTATTCACACGTGGGCATCTTGCCATTAAGTTAACGAAAGGCTGCTCCGTTGCCACCCCCGGTTTTCCAGTGCAGAATGCAAATATGTACGTCCGGTGGTGGTGAATACGGGTCTATAGTCACAAAACAGGCCAGGCCAAGGAATTCACTCCTCCCAAGACTTTTCCAAATGGGCATCATGGGGACTGCACTGTACCGGCCCACTTTACATGTCGGCCTCTATCCTGAACTCTACTGTGCAGTGGGTGATGAGAACGTTAAATTTCTTTTTCCCCTGGATTCCGCGGGTGATGGGTAAAATCGCGCTCTTTCGAGCGACCATCATTTCGACCGGAGGGTTAGTGACTCACTCCACGGAGGTTAGGGTGAGGGTTAGAGTCGGGTGTCGAAATGATGACATGTAGTAATAGCGACACGCTCCCGGGTGATGCAGACTTTTTCATGTCGCATACTGCTCGGCTATAGCTGGCTTCCGGTTTTTACAGGCCTATTGTAGAAGGTGCGGTCCTTGGTACCATCGACCCTGGGTGCGTGCCAAGGTCGGCCCAGCCGCCCATGAGGAATAGTGATGTGTCGTTCATAAGAATCAAATCATTAGCAAGACTTGTGAATGATTTGTTCAAATGTCGTTTGCGCTTTTCGTTAGCCCCCGGTACACAGGACGGGAAGGCGGGCTGTTTGCGCGACGTAATAAAACCGCTCCCGCGACGATCGCGCTAGGAACAGTCAACGTGAGTGAACGAATGGTTGGAACGGATCATTACCGTGAGCGTGAACAAAATGATTCGTTCACTGAAATGAACAGGATTTCCCCCCATCACTAATGAGGAAGATATTTGCAAAAACAAGATTTTTTTTATTCATTGCCAAATTGGGAGCGTGTTGATATTCCGAAATAACATTTGTTCGGCGTCCCATTTGTTCGACGCGGGTGAATGTAAATCTGGTGAATACTAACCTGGTGAATGTTAACCACTATGCCTAACCCTAACCTCAGTAAAACTATGCCTAACCCTAACCCTTAGTCGAAAAATAATGAAACGTAGGAATATCAAGATTTCCCTGTCAAATTATCTGATATGTCAGCGGTGTCTGGTCAATAGAGGGCGCTAGGGTGCCGCCCCACCACTCCCAACATTCTCCATTGAATATAATTACTTTTAAATATATCTTGTATCGTTGCTGTCGGGCAGAAAAACACACTGGTCACACTGGCCAAGCCTCGCGGGACGCTTAATTGTGGGCTCGCTGAAAGGCGAGACCAGTATGTTATACCAGTATGTTATACCAGTATGTTATACCAGTATGTTATACCAGTTAGACCAGTATGTTATACCAGTATGTTATACCAGTATGTTATACCAGTATGTTATACCAGTTAGACCAGTATGTTATACCAGTATGTTATACCAGTATGTTATACCAGTTAGACCAGTATGTTATACCAGTATGTTATACCAGTATGTTATACCAGTATGTTATACCAAATCTTTATAGGTCAAGTTTATTCTCCTCAATAAATGACAAGAGTACAAAGGCAGGGCCCTTAGCCAACGAGGAGCAGTCAAAGCGTAGATATTTGTGCCCATACATGGTGTTCCATGCAAGCCTGCACTGTTTCGTAGGAACAGTATTTCTAGTGAAACTAGAAATGCACTTCCTAGAAGAACTGTGTGGGCTCAAAGTATATTATGGGCAGGAAAAAAGTACACATCCAAATTCTGTGACAACATGCACAGGTGTAGAATATACTGTATATATATATATATATAGCATTATACCATTCCAACACGAATGGTATATAATATTGGTAATAAGAAACAGAGTAGAGTAGAGATAGCTGTGTAAAGCTGAACAAGTTGAAGTTTGAACGAAATTTGTAGCTCAAAGAATGTGCACAATTGTAGGTGCCAAAAAAATATGGATGGCAGTAATATAATGGTAAGATAAAATTAATTTCCATGGGAAAACTGCTTTTTCCCCAGAAATCTCAAAAAGTATAACAATTAGTAACGAGGAAAATACAAGCTATGATAACTGTGTAAAGCTGAACGAGTTGAAGTTTGAACGAAATTTGCAGCTCAAAAACGAAAGACGGGTTCCAAGAAATTTGGATCGGACAACTAAGTGAGCCCATAATCAACTCATTAATAGCACCACTCACTTCACACTATAGGTGAGCCTTTTCATAGAACATTAAAGTAGCAAGAATATCTGATCTAGGGTCTGTAGATCGGCTATTTCTCGGAAAATGTTGAAAGTGTAAGAAGTCTGTCGGTTTAAAAAATAATTAACCAATAAAGTATTACCAAGCGCCTGTGAATAGATTGGATCCATTCATTGGATCCATTCAGTCCAAAGTATATTATGTGCAGTGGAAGATGTACACATCCCTCCTCAAGAGAGTAAGAGAGAGAGTAAGCACAGCAGGCAAGCTTAACCGATCCTCAAGCTCGCACCACTCCTCCTTTGAACTCAATGGCCCTTTGTGGTTTTGTGGTTACAGAAAAGCTACTGGAAAAGGTCCAGCATTGAACTTCAGTAATATAGATAGTAAGACATGATTCATTTCCCATAGGAATTCACTGGAAAAAAAAAAAAAAAAAAAAAAAAAAAAAAAGTAACCAGAAAAATACAAGCACTCACTGACACAAGTGTGTAAAGCTGAATAAGTTGAAATTTGAAGGAAATCTGTAGCTCTTGTGGAAAAAATAAGGTGCCAAAAAAGTGTCATGCATGGGATCTTTATTCTTTATATCTTATCTAGCATTAACACTATTATCGTCGTTGTCAGGTGGAAACCTCCTATGTCCAAATCTGTTTGTTTTGTATTTATCATTGTAAACATGATTTAAACTAGTCAGAATAGCCGATCTACAAGAATGCACTGCCTCGTGCCGCGATGCATTGTGTGCTTGTAGATCTGCTATTTTCACTAGTTTTGTTCGGCAGTCCTGTATGATGAAGCAGGGAAAAAACATACAAATTTGAAATTTGGAGATACAAGGTTTCTGCTGGACAGTGATGTTATATTTGTTACTATTGTTACTATTGTTATTGCTCCCTCTCTGTCCCTCTTTCTGTCTGTCTCTCTGTCTGTCTGTCTGTCTGTCTGTCTGTCTCTCACTTTCTCTCTCTCTCTCTCTCACTTTCTCTCTCCCCAGTTCAAACATGATTATTTTGGGGGTCGCAGAGTCTATTTGGACCCCTGAAGGCCCTGGGACCTAACGCAGAGAAACATCGGGAACAAAACGAGATAGAGATACATAACAGAGTACGTTTGATCTCCATTACCCTAGCAACCGCGATGTCGTAAAAGAAAAGGAAAACGTGGGCTTGGGAGTGGGACATAAAGACACGCGTCAGCGCTGCGCCGAACCATTCCCGCCGCTACCCAAGTCACTCCAGTCATGGTAACCATGTTTAACGTGAAAGAGGTGGGCGTGGGCGTGGCCTCGCTGGCGTCGGCCGTCGCGGTCGGCTACTGTTACCTGCGGAAGAGAGAGGGCAGACAGAAGGCCCTGCTGAAGGCCATGGAGGACATCAACCAGGTCTTCACCAGGGAGAGGAGCCAGTGGGAGGAGACCAAGGACAAGGTGGTGGAGAGGCTCCTCTCGCAGGAGGAGAAGGTCAAGGACATGGAGGAGGAGAGGAGGGCCAGGGACGACCGGCTCCTGGGGATGGAGAGGAGGCTGGGGGAGCTGGAGGCGGCCGAGGAGAAGAGGAGGAGCTGCCGGGAGGAGGAGAGGAGGGCGGAGGAGGAGACCAACGAGTCGACGATCGCCGCCCTCCAGGAGGAGCTGAGGAGGGAGAGGGAGGAGAAGCGGGAGGAGAGACTCCGCCTGCTCCGGGAGAGGGAGGCCCTGGCGGAGGAGTGGGAGGAGGAGAGGCTCCGGCTGGTGGGAGAGCAGGAGGCTCTGGTGGAGCGCTTCCTCTACGCCCAGCGGCAGACGCAGAGCCGCGCGCTGGAGACAGAGGAGAAGAGCAGACGCCTGGAGACGGAGGAGAAGACCAAACGCCTGGAGGAGGAGGAGAAGGAGAAGCAGCTCCTTCTGATCTCTGCAGGATGCGACAACGTCGCCGATGCTGCCGATGTCGCCGATGCTGCCGACGTCGCCGATGCTGCTGACGCCGCCAACGAGACGAGGGCGGACGGGGTCCTCCTCTGTCCGTCCTCGACGGAGGACAGCACCGAGAGCGTTCGGCCGGCGGCGCCCGACGACTGGGCGACTCGCTACTGCGAGCTCACGCTGGACCCCAACACGGCGCACAGGAACCTCTCGCTGTCCGAGGACAACAGGACGGCGACGCGCGTGGACGGGAGCCTCCGCCCGTCGTGCCCTAACCCCGACCACCCGGACAGGTTCGACTTCTGCAGACAGGTGCTGTGCACGGAGGCCCTGACCGGACGCTGCTACTGGGAGGTCGACTGGAGCGGCTCCGTTTCCGTGGCGGTGACGTACAGCGGGATCAGCAGGCGGGGGCGGGGCGACAACGGCCTGTTCGGACACTACAACAAGTCCTGGAGCCTGGACTGCTACCAGGTCCCCCCGGGCAGCGGGTGCAAAGTACCCGACTGTCTGAAGGTGTGCCACGACGGGAAGCCGACCATCCTCTGGACTCAGCAGGACTCCTCCTCCTCCTCCTCCGTCCGCCCCTCCTGCCCCGGCAGAGTAGGGGTGTACCTGGACTGGCCCGCCGGAACGCTGTCCTTCTATGGAGTCTGGGCTGACGCGCGGACGCACCTGTACACCTTCCGGTGCAGGTTCACCGAGCCGCTCTACGCGGGCTTTGGGTTCAGGCCGTACTCTTGGTCCGACTCCTCGGTGTCCCTGCGTCAGATTGAGGTACAGTAGCAGCCTGGAGGAACACTGCAGCGCTGCTGGGACCATGGATACGAAAAGCAGATCATTGGAGCGACATGCAACAACTGGAGGCCGGACATCCGCGAAAACCGAAGGTCCCTCGGTTTCTTATTGAATTCAGCCTTTGTTAGCCTTCCGACTGACCAACCAGCAGGCTCTATCTGCCTTGTCCCGCCCTGGTTCCTCCTTTTTTTATGTTGAATTTGCTAAAACATAATTTTTGGAGAAATAAAAACATTTAAAAACATGCGTCACTATACTGCCACTGAGCAGCTCCATTTTACTGAAATCAAGTTTGAGAATAGAATTGAACACACAGAATAACAATACGAAGCAACGGAATTAAAATGGTAGTGGATGGAGTGTCCCATCGAGTGTCCCACCAAGACAGAGGGGCGGGACTTATGGGCGGGACTTGACAAAGGGTGAATTGATAAGCTCTGGAAATGATGAGCTGTGATTGGTCAATCATAGTGCGTCTTTTCCAGAACTTATCAATTCAATTCAACAGAGCTTTATTGACCATGTTTCCATCCAGTTCTGATGTTGCGTGGCTTCGTACGAAAAGTCCTGCTCCCACTTGTCTCTGATTGGCCTCCCATCTTCTATATATCTATCAAACCACTATGTTAGTCCATAAACCGTCTTTAAATTCAACTTTGAGAGAAATAGCCTAAATGGACTGTTACCAATCCAGCTTAACCCTTGCATTGTGTCAGAAACCTGGTGACACCAATGACCCTTGATTTAACTCAGCCCAAAATACTCCAAAGATTATTATCTATACTTTTTTGTCCCTCCCCCACCTCATTGCTGACTTGTTATGCATTCATATCCATGCAAACACGATTCAAATATTATTTTGGGTAAGAACTCGGGTGTCATCTTTCATCTTTCAATTTGGCTAAAAATGATAAAACTCATTACATGTCCTTTAATGAAGACAATGGACAGTGATGCTATGTTAGTGATGTTTTTTTTTTTATGTTTACTGACAAATACATCTGTGATGCCTTTTCAGCTTGTACTATTTTAGCGAGAATCCAATGCCATCTTTACCTATGCCATCCATAGGTAAAGATGGACCCATATACAGTAAAGAAGTTGAAGTAATTCATTTTCATAAACCCAAACTTTATTTTATGCCTAGCCAATGAAAATTGAGGACTAGGGTCTCTCTCAGTCAAACATAACATTTAATTGCGACCATTAGGTCGCAGTTTCTATCAAAACCTACGCCGGCTGTCAGTCACTCTGTCTGTCTGTCAGTCACGTCACACGTCACACTTTTCCTCTACTCATCTCCGCCACCGTTGCCCCTATCCATGCCAAACTTTGCACACACACTCCTTGCCTGCCAAACCACAACCCTAATTTATCACATGGCCCTCTTCTAGTGTCACCATGAGGCAGATTCTTGCAAAACACATTTTTGGACACTGCTCCTACGGATTTTGCCCTAAAATCACGCAAAGCGGTACACAGCATGTCTAGAGTCCTGGCATCAACATGGATCTGTCCCATTTAGCGCCACCATCAGGCCGATTTTTTCAAACACATTTTTGGACACTGCTCCTACAGATTTTGGCCTAAAATCACGCAAAGCGGTGTATACATGTGACCTGACGATCGCGTATCTCCCGATTAGGGAGTCTTACTGGTACTCAGAATTTTGGAGGAATTAAGCCACATCTGCCAGGTCATATTTGACATGTAACACCACAGATGTCACAGCCAGAATGAACTACGATGGTAATAATCAATGTCGCGTTGAAATAATTGTTTCTGAGTATATCATGACGCCTTGTTCCAATAAAGAAATGTAAAACATATTTTTTTGCATATTTAAACTGGTCAAAAATTGCGCTAAACACAATGGAAGGGTTAACACCTTTTTGTTGGTCACACTTGATTAGAAAACTGTTTTGTCAACTCTTAATGATTGATTTATAGATTTTTTTTTCTTTTTAATTAGAGGTTTGCATAGGAAAAGGTACATGACGGTACATAAAGGTACAGGCCTAAAAGGATGAACGCCACAAAATAAGCCGTTCGGCTTGTTTCAATTGGGATCCCTTTTAAACTCCCTTTTTGACATGGAATGACAGACGAATAAAACACAGGCTACTGTGCTGAAAATATCGTAAAACTAGTAAAAAAGAAACCACACACACACAGTAGAAAGGGATAGGCCTATGCTTTTTTTTAAATAACACTTTTGAGTTATAGCTGCCTGTAAGTGTATTTCCAGAGCGGTTTACTTTCTACCTTTCTATGTCTATGAATGTAAATCCCTCCTCTCCTTCAAAACCGCCATATTGAAAGATGACACCCTAATTCACCCTATGGACAAAACTGGCCCCTGTAAAAAGTGAAACGATATAAGTCCATATAAATTATACTTAAATGTATACAAAGTTATTCCTCTATTTTGCCAGATGCAGTGAAATAATCCAGGGACTGAAATGATCCAGGACTCATGTTTTTGTAGATCTGCTATTTTTGGCAAGATAGGTTTGTTGTTGAGGTAAAAAATAGCATAGGCCTACCAAGTACAGAGTGAAAGATCAAATGTACTAAAAGTATCAACGATTTAAGTGATGAAATGTCTGAAAAACACATTAACATGAATCCAACATAGACTGATGACAGTGCTGTCAAACACGCCTATGAATCTATATATGAAATCGATGAAAATCTGCATCACTTATTTATACAATATGTAGTGGGGGGTCCCTGCTTCATCTCTCTCTCCGTTGAAAACGTTGAAGACCCCTGGCCTGACATATTAATTAGGCGTGTAACGATAGTAACTGTATCGAAATATCGTTTTAAACGTAAAAAAAAAACAAAGTAGGCCCTATATCGAAATGAAAACAGATAAAATCGAATCGTATCGTTTTATATTGTATCGTATCGAATCGGCAGTGCAAAGAATCGAATGTATCAATACCTACCTACTTGTGCATTGTATTTAGCATTTTTAAGAAGAAAAAATGAAAAGAAGGGGTTTAATTACTTTTCCTTGACCTTTCCATATACTGTAGCTACACTGGTCTATCGATAAATGTGTGTAATCTTTGGGTTCATGTAAAGGAGCAGGTTTGTAAATAGGCCTATACAATGTCCATGTATTTGGCAGATAATCACTGTGTTTACTTATTTATATCCATAATAATACATGTTTCCCTTAAAAACCTGCACTATCCACACCTTTCACACAGATTTAATTTTGTTGCTAAATAGTTACTCTATCGATTTTAAATCATTGAATCGAATTGTATCGTATCGCCAGGAATGAACCAATATCGTTCATGTATCGTATCGTCAACCATGTATCGTGATGTGTATCGAATCACTATTAAAATGTATCGTTACACCCCTAATATTAATACATACCACATACATAACCCCCTGTCCAGTAGGTGGCGGTAGGTATCTGGCTGGCTATGGTACCCTACCGACCGCGAGTTTCTAAATTCTAACCTCGCATCACCAGGCTTTCCGCTATCTAAATTCTAGGAGAGCTCAGAGTGTATATAAGAGAGTTACGTCACGCTTTGAACTCGCCGCAGACCGGAAGTGGCGTCGCATGGAGCCTGTTCTCATTCTTATCGAGGCTCTGCTGCTCTCCTGCCCGTCCGCCCCCACTATAGCCGAGGTATTTTCAATCACTGGTAAGTAGACGAAATCACGTCTTTTTCACCCTTTTAACGCATTCACGGGCCTCTCGTGAATGTGTGAATGCGTGAATGCGTTAAAAGGGTGAAAAATACGTGATTTCGTCTACTTACCAGTGATTGAAAATACCTCGGCTAGTGGGGGCGGACGGGCTGAAGAGCAGCAGAGGCTAGCTAGGAATGAGAACTAGAGATGCAACGTTCGCGAACGAATCGAATCTTTTGAACGGCTCTTTGAACGATGGGATCCGGTTCGCGGAGTAGGGAGCCGTTCATTTGGCTGAATTGGCTCGCGACGCGGTGCGGCGCCGCGATGCGCGGTGCGGCGCGGCAATGTGCAGCTATCTAGGAAGCAAATTAAGACACTACAGTTTGATTTGATCATAGTTTAGACAATTATTAAGCGATTTCTATAATTAAAACGTCTCCATATTGCTTGGGAAGTCCACTTCCATGACAAATGACTGTATTATGTCCCTGTAAATATTTAAATGTTTGCTATTTTAAAATAGCCGATGTACAAGCTCACATTGTGCCAGGCCTAGCCAGTTGGTAAATCCTGGCTATATATGCCGCTAGGGAGGAGCGAGTTCATGGTTGCCTGCTTGGTTTTTTTAAGGTGTTGCATGAATAACATTAGTCAAGGTAGCTTAATTTACACACACATGTTTTATAAAAAGGGTAAATACAAAATTGTGATCTCAACTGTCAGCAGAGGAATGTGGTGCCAGACCGTGCCACCTTGTGGATGTTTCAACAAAAATATATAAATATGCAATGAGCCAAATGAGCCATTCTTTTGAACGGCTCTTTCAAGTGAGCCAGAGCCATGGCTCTGGCTCACTTCAAAGTTTGAGAACAGGCTCCATGCGTGCGCAAGTGCGCATGCGTAAGCTTCCCACCATAGAGTAAATAGGCTTTCCACGCTTACTATGGGAGTCGACGTAAGTGACGTAACTCTCTTATATACACTCTGGGAGAGCTAAGGCAAAACCCCGCCCCTCACTCATTTTTGAAGCTTGTGATTGGCTGAACCGGATGCGGCGGAAGTGCCGTTGCGTTGACCGGTAGTACCCACTACGCATGCGCGTGACGGCATGGAGGCTGTGTGTTTGATGTTGAGCCGCGTTGGTTATTATTTATGATGGTTTAATTAAACTTAACGGATCATTAATTAAACGTTTTGAGTCGCAATGAGCGCCTAGACACTCTGACACAACAACACAACAACACAGGACCAATGACAGCCAACGAGGATCAGGAGGTAAGACTCTTAAGAGGAGAAACTGACACAAAAACCACCAATAATAATAAACTACTTGAATACCGGTTGGCTGGTAGCTCTGGTCCATAGCGTTAGCAGGAGTTCTCCTAAACCAGGGGTCTTCAACAGGGGGTCCGGGACCCCTAGGCCTAGGGGGTCCTCAGACATTCTGGCCGTGATAGAAACTTTTCTTTTCTCCTTGTTTATATTAACCACTTGAACCCTAGTGCCCATAATATTGGGAGAACTTTAGCCAAGCACATTTTGTTGTCAGCTTGTAGATCGGCTATTTTCGGCGAAAAGAGCTTTGGTGTAGAGGGGGGAAAAGAGCAGACCAAGTACAGAGTGAAAGGTTTATTGAGTATTGATGGTTCAAGTAAAAGCGTGGTTAAATATCTGAAAACACAAATCGACATGAATCCAAAATACACTGATGATTGTGCTGTCAAACTATGGAATCTATGAACAGGTTGTGGGGGTCCCTGCTTCATCTCTCTCTCAACTAGGGGGTCCTCGACCTGAAAACGTTGAAGACCCCTGTCCTTAAACGCTATGTCAATTCAATTCAAAGGAGCTTTATTGGCGCGAGAAAACATACGTGTACATTGCCAACATAAAAACAGCTGAAAATGGGGAACATAATATACAATTTTAGGGGGTACAGCATTGTGTAAACATAAATGTCACATTGTGTCATCATTATAGCAGCATTGTTTATTTTTCTCAATACAATTTAAATAGTATAAGAGAAAAAAAAAACAGATTTGAAATGCATTTAAAGGTATCAGCTCTGTTTCATACTGTACGTGCAGTAGATCTAGATGACATTACATAGTGTGCAGTCCTTAGGGTCCATTCCCACTGGGCCAGATAACAGACAAAAAAAATCTCTTTCTCCAGATATTTTTCCATTCAAAGTGGATGGTAGATACAGATAAAAAAAAAATATCTGCCACAGATAAAAGAAATATCTGTGGCAAATATTTTTTTTTATCTGTAAAAGAGATTTCTTTATCTGTTATCTGGCCCAGTGGGAATGGGCCTTTAGGGTGGTTGTTGTATTCCATTCTCCAGCCTTCTTTTATCACAACAGTTCACACATCTTGCTGCTGTGTTCGCACATTGTTGTATTTCTTCCAGTAGGTATGGGAGTTTTTTTTTTTTGTCGTTGGTCATGTTTTCAAACTCACTTTGGGTGTGTGTAATCTGTGGGAAGTATGTGCTTCGTGTGGTATTTATATGTCACTATCCAACACTAAAGCCTCTATCCGAGTCCAGGGTGAAGAGCTATTCACTTCACTGTGTTGTAGTTTCCTAGCTATCACCTAGGCTTTGTTATGTATTTTTAGGTGATAGCTAGAAAACTACAGCGCGGTGAAGTGAATAGCTCTTCACCCTGGACTCTGATAGAGGCTGTGCCGGCAGAAAGCCTGCGCACCTTCTCGTCTGTTGTAAAAATATAAAATACAGTTTCGCTGCTCACCAAAACAAAGACGGCTTTATGGAGCTGGAAGCCTGCTGTCCTTAGTGGCAACACTCTGAGCCCCCACCTCACGTCTAAAATACACTTTTTGTCCAGAAAAGAAAATCTGATCAACGGACATTTCTATTGACAAGATCTGCTGATTAGAGATGTCCGGTGAAATATTGTCTTTTCTGGCTAAAAGGTGTATTTTAGACGTGAGGTGGGGTGCTCCGAGTGTTGCCACTAAGGAAAGTAGGCTTTCACCGTCTTTGTTCTGGTGAGTGAGTGGCGAAAGTGTTGTTATTTTTACGACCAGTCAAGAGGGTGCGCAGGCATGACACAGGCACAGTGGATGGTTAGATAGCAGAGGACCAGAGCTAATAGTAGGCTAGAGACAGGCTGACAACAGCTAGATTTGATCTGCTATTATCCACCACCAACTATATCAGTGTTTCTCAAAATGTCAAGGTCTCCCCCTTAACTCTGACAGTGTACTACACACATGGGTCCATTTGGTTCCATGTGTGTACACTGTCAGAGTTACAGACCTGTATGAGTCAATTTAGACCCCCTTAAAGGAACCCACAGAGTCTCTGGAATCCACTTTGAGAAAGACTTACCATATAAATCCATTTAGCACCCCTTTTCTGGGAATATACACTGTGCATTAGGTGATAACTGAAGAAATTATAGCTTATACATCAGGGCATGACATGATTAAGGCTTGTCCTGTTATCTGGGACAACTAACACATCTTTATGGACATGTTCATTAAAAATGTACTTGTCCGTTGGACAAGTACTGGCACTTGGTTTCACCTTTTCTGTGACGCTCCTAGCAGCTTTTTGCTGTATGCAGACTGTGGAGGGGGGCAAGGGGGTTCTTATTTATTTGTCAAATTAAATAAATATAAAAAACTTAGAAATGACTGTGAATGACTGCAAATTTATATCCGGACGAGTGACTTTTATGCCGATACGATGAAACTATACGGAATCTATGAAAATGTCTCTCTCTCTCTCTCATTTCACTCTCAACTAAGGGGTCCTTGGCCTGAAAACATTGAAGACCCCTGCTATATATACTTAGATTACTATTTCTATGCATTTGATGGATTGATATTGATGTATTACCTTACTTACTGTAAGTCGCTCTGGATTAAGAGCGTTGCCTAAATGCCTACATTTGACACAAATGTTGTTTGAGAGGGAATTTCCAGCGTTGCCGCAGAATACTTTGATAATATTTGTAATTGATCACTTTAGTAAGTTTAATCACTTAGATTCTCTATGCTTAGTAAAACAGACCTGATTTGCACTGTACTTCTTTTTCCTTCCACCGCATATCTCTTCACCAAAAATAACAGATCTACAGATCTGATTTGGTAGGCTGAAAAAAAAAAGACTGTATGAAGTACGTTTGACCAATTTTATAGTGGTACCGGATATGCAGCTCATCAAATAAAAGGTGAATTGATCCCAGTCCATGACGGAGGATAATTTCACGATAAATTTAAATCTCCACGATACGATTATTGTGAGTGTTTTGTATCACGATAAACGATAATAATGATTGTCGTCCCATCGCTAGTACCTGCGTGCGTGCGTGCGTGCGTGTGTGCGTGCGTGCGTGCGTGCGTGCGTGCGTGCGTGCGTGCGTGCGTGCGTGCGTGCGTGCGTGTGTGTGTGAGGAGGCGTTGTTTCCTTTACCCATGACTGTTGTCTGCTGTGTTTGACATGTATGCCAACAGTATTGTATGTAACAATGTTCTGCCCTGCATGCACTTTGTAACTGACTGTTTTCCTAATTATCTGACTGCACTGGTATTGGTTGTGTCCTTTGTACAAGGCATTCTTGTACTTCTGCTTATGTGGACATAAACATTTTCTGTGTGTGTGTGTGTGTGTGTGTGTGCGTGTGCGTGTGCGTGTGTGTCTCAGATGGAGCTGGAGGCTCTACGCTCCATCTACGAGGGAGACGAGTGTTTCAAGGAGATCACCGCTGTGTCCTTTCAGTTCAGGGTGAGGAGGACATCACCTTATCACCTATTACACCTTTATCATCACGTAACTCTCAAATACCTGGAACGCGCCCGAGTCGCGTTAGATTTTGACCACTTTAACCATTATTTTATGCCTTAACTATTGAAAAACAGCAGATATACAAGCTCACAGAGCGGCACCGAGTGTCGCGCTGCAAGCTTGTAGATCTGCTATTTTTGAAAAATCGTGAAAATGAGTCTTTGAATATCTTTGACCCGATCTTTGACCCGACTTCTAAATCCTTCCTCTAAATCAGTGGTACTAAAACATTTCATGTCAAGGACCCCCAAAATGTATTTAAAAATATTTATTTGGACGCAGACTCCCATCTCAAAATATGTTGTTCCAGGGACCCCCCAGAAGCAGAGATTTGAGTTACAAAAGTCTGTTTTGAAAAATATATATTGAAAAATGTGCACACATTTTCAAGATTTTTCAGAAAATAGCAGATCTACAGGCACCACGCTGTGAGCTTGTATATCTGCTATTTTTCAATAGTTAAAGCAGTCAATAATCCTAGGCCTAAATGGGTTAATGCACATTTTATATTATCTTTTCAGGCCGCGACCCCCAAAACAATCATATTTTAACTGGGGACTCCCCACCCTGACGAGCATTAAGAGTTGAGGCGTTACATTTTGTATAACACAGTTCTATTGTGAAAATATTTAACAATTTGGCCAATGTTTAATTTGTCATTTTAGAGATATTAAAAGGTCCTTAAATTGTCACTTTAGAAATGTGCATATACCCTCTATACACTTAAACTTTATGTTGGTTTGATTACTGTTGAGTGAGAAAACAATGTTGCACATTAAAGGAGAGAACCACACATTTTCAACATTGAACCATGTCATTAATATACCTTAGAGAAGTTGTGAGGAAATAAATTCTGTGTTGCCTAGAACTGGAGGATTGATTTTGGGGTTTGTATTGCAAAGTACACAGTGAGTACACCCTTTAAACACCACCAATCAGTGTAAATAAAACGTTGTAGGCACACTCCCTAGAGGCCGAGGAAAAACCTTTGCCCTGCAATTTTTCCACATAATGCCTTTTATAGCGCCACCAGGAGGCCCAAACACATCATTTGTGGGGTGGGCTTTTACAAAAAGAGAGTGTTCTTGCAGTGACTCAGTAGGGCCTTTTCCACCGGCAAAGAACCGGTTCTGGTTCTTTCTCCCGCCTATGGGATGAACCAGAGGTGAGCTTTTCCACCGAGAACCTAAGTTGGTTCCGAACCGTAAAAGTTGGTTCTGAACAGGAACCACAAAATCCTTGGTTCCTCTGGTTCAATCATGGTTAATTCTGGTGGAAACGCAAGACGGTTTACAAGAACGAACCAAGGTTCTAGCAGTGACTCTGAGTGTTCTGTTAACAGATAGGGGAGCTGGAAGACTCCAGAGCCTTCATGCTGGACGTGTCCTGCATTGACTCAGTGTTCTGGTTGCAGATAGTTCTAGCAGTGACTCAGTGTTCTGGTTGCAGATAGTTCTAGCAGTGACTCAGTGTTCTGATTGCAGATAGTTCTAGCAGTGACTCAGTGAGTGTTCTGTTAACAGATAGGGGAGCTGGAAGACTCCAGAGCCTTCATGCTGGACGTGTCCTGGCCAGAGACGTATCCTGAATCTGTGCCTCAGATGTCCCTGGACGCCTTCTTTAACAACAGAATGTAAGTGTTTTACAAGGACAACTCTGCACTAAAAAACATACAGTATTGTTGCATTTTACTGCTTAATGACTGTTCATGGGGGCCTATTAGGCAGAAATTCCCCCGTTGTCCAGTTTCCCCAGCAGACCTCATAGCATAGAGTGGAGCCCAATAAGCCTATTGCCACTAAGGCTTGCCCACCTGCCCCCGGCAGGTAAATAAAACCTTCGGGCAGGTGAAAGTTTGAAAGGGGCAAGTGCCTCCCCCTGACTACTTAAACAATTTATTGCTTTATTGATTCTTCTTCTTCTTCTTAATTTTTTCTTCTTTTTCATGAATCTGTTTTTAGTTCGTCATTGTACACACATCCATGCCTTGGTTGTCCCACACCAGCCACCCACAGTCTGATAAACAAATGTGTTTTGCCAAGACCCGGAAAAGACACACTGTGATTGGCCAAGTCATTTTGATGGGCAGTTGTGTCGAACGCTCGCCCCAAAACATTAGCTCAACATTAGCCCATAGCGTAGGTCTAAATGTGTTACTGGACCTCTGAGTCTACATACATAAAGTTGATTGATTGATTGATTGATTGATTGATTGATTGATTGATTACGTGTGTGTTTATGGCTGTCACAATTATTACATAATCGTCTAATCATGATTATTTGACATTATCGCAATTCTTTTGTCATAATCGTCATAATCGTGAATGTTGAAAACATTCACGATTAGTGGAAATAGCAGATCTACAAGCTCACAACGCGTCGCATCGCGGCGCGTTGAGCTTGTAGATCGGCTATTTCCACTATCAAAGTTATTTTTTAATAGTAAGTTGTCAAATATGTCAGTAATTTCTTTGTATATTTAGGTCATGTCTCATATCTACCATGTACAACTTCAAAACCTAAAAGCCAAACAGAAATGTAATTATCAACGACAAAAACACAATTAAATCGTTAATCGCCAATTATTTGAGTGACAATTAATTGTCATGTAAAATCGTGACAGGCTTATCGATTGATTGATTGATTACGTGTGTGTTCTCTCCTCCAGAGCCCCGGAGACCAAGCAGCTGATCCTGTCCCGGCTGGAAGAGCAGGCAGAGGGCAACCTGGGCACTGCCATGATGTACACTCTGTTTGAGTGGGCCAAGGAGAACCAGCTGGACCTGATGGAAAACCACCAGCCTGTCACCAACGTGGTACGTACTGGATGTGATCTATAGAACCACCAGCCTGTCACCAACGTGGTACGTACTGCATGTGATCTATAGCAGTGGTTCTCAACCTTTTCAGGCCACACCCCCCAAAATAATCATATTTTAACTGGGGACCCCCCACCCCTGACGAGCACTAAGAGTTGAGGCTTTTCATTTTGTATGACACGGTTCTATTGTTGCGAGGCGTTGTGAGCATGTAGATCTGCTATTTTCACAATTTCTGCCTCTAATATTTGACAATTTGACCTATGTTTAATTTGCCATTTTAGAGGTATTAAAAAGTCCTCAAATTGTCACTTTAGAAATGTGCAGATACCCTCTATACACTTAAACTTTATGTTGGTCCGTTTACTTTTGAGTGACAAAACAATGTTTCACATTACTTTAATCTTCTAAGGACCCCCCCCCCCCCAAAATAATTTGGGGACCCGCCTGGGGGTCCCGACCCACAGGGAGGCAGGCACAGAGATGGGTGAACAAATGCTATTGGCCGCTGGGATTCAGCGGCTCGTATCCCCGCCCTTCTGGGTCATAGAACGTGGGGCGCTCGGCCAGCCTGCTGACCCGGTGACCGGGGACTGATTTCAGTCTTGAGGATTCCATAGGGTCTGTTTCTGAGATCAGTGCAGATCTGCAAAAACATGAATAAATAAAATAGGGTCTGTTTCTGAGATCAGTGCAGATCTGCAAAAACATGAATAAATAAAATAGGGTCTGTTTCTGAGATCAGTGCAGATCTGCAAAAACATGAATAAATAAAATAGGGTCTGTTTCTGAGATCAGTGCAGATCTGCAAAAACATGAATAAATAAAATAGGGTCTGTTTCTGAGATCAGTGCAGATCTGCAAAAACATGAATAAATAAAATAGGGTCTGTTTCTGAGATCAGTGCAGATCTGCAAAAACATGAATAAATAAAATAGGGTCTGTTTCTGAGATCAGTGCAGATCTGCAAAAACATGAATAAATAAAATAGGGTCTGTTTCTGAGATCAGTGCAGATCTGCAAAAACATGAATAAATAAAATAGGGTCTGTTTCTGAGATCAGTGCAGATCTGCAAAAACATGAATAAATAAAATAGGGTCTGTTTCTGAGATCAGTGCAGATCTGCAAAAACATGAATAAATAAAATAGGGTCTGTTTCTGAGATCAGTGCAGATCTGCAAAAACATGAATAAATAAAATAGGGTCTGTTTCTGAGATCAGTGCAGATCTGCAAAAACATGAATAAATAAAATAGGGTCTGTTTCTGAGATCAGTGCAGATCTGCAAAAACATGAATAAATAAAATAGGGTCTGTTTCTGAGATCAGTGCAGATCTGCAAAAACATGAATAAATAAAATAGGGTCTGTTTCTGAGATCAGTGCAGATCTGCAAAAACATGAATAAATAAAATAGGGTCTGTTTCTGAGATCAGTGCAGATCTGCAAAAACATGAATAAATAAAATAGGGTCTGTTTCTGAGATCAGTGCAGATCTGCAAAAACATGAATAAATAAAATAGGGTCTGTTTCTGAGATCAGTGCAGATCTGCAAAAACATGAATAAATAAAATAGGGTCTGTTTCTGAGATCAGTGCAGATCTGCAAAAACATGAATAAATAAAATAGGGTCTGTTTCTGAGATCAGTGCAGATCTGCAAAAACATGAATAAATAAAATAGGGTCTGTTTCTGAGATAGTGCAGATCTGCAAAAACAGGAATAAATAAAATAAGGAGGAGGTGTAGCGATGGCCACGGCGTGAATGACAAAGTTGTCAAAAAGTCTAGTGATCTCCAAACTAAAAAGCAGTTATAATTTCAAGATATGAGTATTTGAATTGGCCAGCCAAGCAATAGAATACAACAGGACTTCAGAAGATATTTCTATAAAATAAAGCATCTTTGGCACACATACATTCAGTGAAAGCAGTTCAGAACTTCAGGAGAAAAATAAATACAAATAATATAATAATATAATTATATATACATGTGTGCGCTGCACATGGCATGTTTCAAGAAATCACATATTGGGACATGGTCTGAAAATAATTTCAGTCTTGTGATTCTTTTTGGCTTTAACCCCTGTGCTCTACTCTCCACAGACCTCCATCTCTGACAACAACAACTCCAGCAGCAACGTCCCGGCAGGCAAGAAGAAGGAGAAGAAAGAACAGCTGTCCAAGTCTCAGAAGAAGAAGATCACCAGCAGAACAGGTGAATGAAGCGTGTCATCATTTCCACACAACATAATCTTTGACGTCCCATATTTCCTGTTTTGACCGGATCTAGGTTTCCGTATCCCGTCTAAGGCCCAATCATAGCTCCGCTCCCATAGGTTTGCATTGGTCTGCACGGCCATAGCATGGTCTTTTTTCACACAGATTTTTTTATTTGGAAGCCGTTATGATTCTGATAGTAGATATAGGATGATAGTGTTTCTTTGAGACAGGTCGGAACAGTCGCTTGCTTAAGTGACAGATTGAAGATGTCTGCAAAGACTGCAGCAAGCAATAATCAGCAAACCATAATCGTGATATGTAAACTTTCATATTGTCCCATCCCTACTCATTTCTAAACACTTCCAATTTCACTTGTTTATCCTGTGTACTGTATACGAGGCCTGTCTACTGATTGGATAAAACTAAATTACCAATTTATTTTCTGTTCACTAAGGAGTTGCGGAAACAACCAGACCCCTAGAGAGAGAAAGTAATGACACTTACGTTGACTCCCATTGTAAGCCTTTCCACGCTTAGTGTCAGGATGAATTTTCATTTTGCCAATCTTTATGTATTTTTTGGGTGTCCCACCAGCACGTTCTATCCTCACAAAGTCCTATTTCTGACCATTGTGTCTTTCTCAGTTTATGGGCAGATCTATGTGAGCAGGTCTCAGAACGGGCTGTCTGATTTTAGGTCCGATTGCGACGTCACAATCGGGACCTACTGCTACTGCTGTGCTGTGAGTGGGGGTTGGGGAGGGGAGGGCAGGCCTGAGAAGGAGGCAGGAGGAGCTGGGAGAGGGTTGGGGAGGGGTGGGCAGGCCTGCTGAGCTGGAGGTGGGGAGAAGTGTGTGGCCAAAACTGGCTCAATAGTGCAGTCCTCCCACTCAGGACAAGGTGGTACTGCAGCTGAAAATGCTCTGAAAGCCAGGCAGAAATGACAGGGGCTCTGTATTCAGGAGTGGTAATTTAGCCTCAAACCTTTTGAAAAATGTTTTTGGGACACAAACAATGTTATTTAAATTATTTTTAAATGCATGGTGTAGAACCTTTAGTTTTAGAACACAGTCCTTATTTGAGACAATCTAAAAATCACACCCATACACGTTAGGAACCGTTTGCACCGCTCAAAAAGGGTCTTTGGGAATTCTGAATTGAGAGAAAATTTCTCAAACGCGACACACGTGCATATCTCCTTGTATGGGCCGTTCTGTCCGTGATGTCGCTTATCTCCATACATGGAGTTACGTGCTTGTACGGACACTCATACATACACACAAAGCCAGACATAGGAGCGGTTAGCACCGCTAAAAGAAAAAAATCAAACCTCGGTTCGAAGTGAAGCGGTGGACAGATAAAACCTCTATTCTGAATGTATTTGTGGCTTACTACATATTTTAAACCCTGAAGGCCAAATTATCATGTGAAGCTTGACCAATCCTCAAAGTATCCATTCATCTAACCGGGAGGGACATCGACATTTTGCTTTTTGAAAAAGCCTATTCATTCTGGACTGATATTTTACACGTACGGGACAGGAAAAACCTGTTCATTCTGGCCTGGAGTGACCATATATGGACATAAGGTAACTTACTTTGTGTTTTTGAAAAACCCTGTTCATTCTGGACTGAGATCACCATATATGGTAATTAAACGGACATTCTGTGGGACAGGAAAAACCTGTTCATTCTGGCCTGGAGTGACCATATATGGACATAAGGTAACATACTTTGTGTTTTTGAAAAACCCTGTTAATTCTGGACTGAGATCACCATATATGGTAATTAAACGGACATTCTGTTTTTGAAAAAGCCTGTTCATTCTGGACTGAAATGACCATATATGGGCGTGATACACACAAAGCCATTCATTGGAAGCGGTTTTCACCGCTTCAAAAAATAATAATGTTGAAGTATGACATCATCGCGACGTGATGTCATACGTGCTTTTTCAAGTCATTGACCATATTCAAACCACGGCCATCTTGGATCACATGACCACATGGGGTGGGCAACGCAGCCAACCAGAAGCCTCCGCCTTACCCGACAGCTTCTGATTGGCTGTGTTGCCACCCCATGTGGTCATGTGATGACGTACTGACAAGTACTGTGATGTCAGCATTTCGTAGAGAATGACAGGAACGCGGTTCAACGCCACAATGCATTATTGTTCTCCTCACCTCGTGAGTGCTGGGAATTGAATTCCCCGACATTTTTTTCTTTTAGCAGCTTGTACAAATCTAACGGGGTCCATTCGGTTGGTTTGGTTACATTTTGTAACAAATGGACACGGTCATTTGATCCTTTATTATTGTTAACTTAAAATAATGGGACAGCTATTAACAAGATGCCAATATCAAGAGGATGCCGCCTTCCCTAAGGACCACTTAAGGTGGAAGACGGAGGCCTTGAGAATCTCCCCGGAAGGAAAACTCAGATATAATAACACAGAAGAGCCCGAAAGGGGTGAGGACATTTCCGCCCACCGGACGGACGGCGGGCGCGGCCCCGTGCCAGCCGCTCCTCTGCCGCCTCCGAGGCAGGATATGCCAACGCTGGACGCCTTGAGAGGCTCGTCAAAAGGACGACTCAAGTATGACGCGGGCTGGCTGGAAAGGGGCGAGGACGTTTTGGCGGGTTACGACGACGCCCCCGGTTTGTTTCCCCTCTCCCGGCTTGTCCTGAGCCGACTCGGCCCCCGATCTCGCCAGAAGTCCTGCTCCCTCGGATCGGTCTCTCGCAACTCGGTCCTGTCTCCGCTCTCCGTGAGCTCGTTATCGTCTACCACCCCTCAAGAAAATGGCTTTTCGACTTCACTCGTGACCCCTTCCACAAAGACCGAAGACCACGACGGTGTCGGGAAGAATGCTCCAGGAGAGGCTCTCGGTTCCGTCCAGCGGAGAGACGTCCTTTCCCTGTTGTCTCCCAAGGCGACGCGAGCGGCGGGCCGCCTCCGCGTTTGCGAAGAGAAGCGGCGGGTCGCGGCACGCGCCGAGCTCGATCTGAGGCAGGAGACGCAGCGGCAGCTGTCGGCCTCGGCGGCGGACGACGCGGCGGAGCAGCTCAAGCGCTTCGAGGAACTGCGGGAGCTGAAGCGGTGCCAGGAGCGGCAGAGCGAGATGGACGCGCCGCAAGACAAAAGAGAAGCGGAGGAAGAGAGCGCCGTCGGCCGCCACAACAAGCTGATGGAAGAGCAGAAACTCAGGATCGAACACCGCCAGCGGGAGGCGGAGCAGCGCCTGCAGGAGGAGGCCGATGCGGAGAGGCGGAGGCAGGCGGACGAGAAGGGCAGAGAGAGGTTGCGGAGACTCGAGGTCATCCAGGAAGAGATCCTGCAACTCAACCGGCTCGTAGAACCAAAAACGGCCGCCGACGTTCCGTCCCACGGCACCAGCGGCGAGCAGCTCTGCTCCCAGGTGTCCGAGGCGCTGCGCCGCGCGACCGATGCCGGCGAGTTCCCCTCCGAGAATGAGGTGACGACGGCAACACTGGCCCGGCAGGAGATGCGGGGCCTCGTCAGGATGACGCAGGAGGCCGGGGAGACGAAGAGGAAGGAGGAAGAGGAGGCGCGGTGGCGGAAGCAGGCAGAGCAGGAGCAGAAGAGGAAGAAAAAGGTGTGCGTTATCGCCACGGAGGAAGAAGCAGCGCGGGCCGGAGACCTACAGCAGGCCCAGGCCGAAGACGGCACCCTGAGGTGGTACCGTGAGCTTCAGGACGCCGCGGCCCGCTGCGCACGCTCCTTCCAGGACCTGAACGAACCCCAGGACCTGCAGACCAAGACGCTGAGGAGGGAGCTCCAAAAGGCGGCCACCATCCCGGTCAGTCAGATCTCCTGCGAGTCGGGCTCGCGGCTCCGCGAGATCCACGGCAGGCTGAGCGAGCTGCTGCGCGGCGGGGCCGTGGCCACGGGCGCCTCCTTCTCCGCCTCGCAGCACCCCGGGGGGCCGGAGTACGTGGCCTACAAGCTGGCGGAGAAGCTGGTGAGCCAAGGGGAGGTGGAGGTGGCGTCGCACCACGAGGCCGCCTTCCCCATCGCCGCCGTGGCCCTGGGCCTCTGGGAGACGCACCCCAGGGTGGGGGAGCTCTTCCTCGCCCACCTGCACAAGAGGTGCCCGTACGCCGTGCCCATAGTGCCCGCGGCCACCGACGCCACCTCGGCCGAGGAGCGCCGGAGGCTCCTGGGCTACCGCATGGACCGCGACGAGGGCCAGGACGCCTTCCTGAAGAGGATGTCTGGGATGATGCGTCTGTACGCCGCCGTCATGCAGCAGAGGGGAGGCCCCTTCGCCCCCGCCGCGGCCCCTCACCCGCACGGCCTGAACCACGCCTGGCGCTGGCTGGCGCAGACGCTCAACGGCGAGCCGCTGGCTGACGTCACGGCCACGCTGCTGTTCGACTTCCTGGAGGTGTGCGGCCACGCGCTGGCCCGGCAGTACCAGGGCCAGTTCTGGAAGCTCATGCAGCTGCTCAGGGACGACTTCCTGCCCCGGGTGGAGGCGGTGGCGCGGGGTGGTGGCGGCGGCGCGGGCCAGGCGGCGCCCGTCGCCAGGCTCCGGGAGCTGGTGGAGGCGGCGCTCGCGAGCAGGCGTATGGTACTGCCCAAAGGCCAGCTTAGCTCGGCCTTCTGGAAGTCATGATTAAGTGTAAATGGTGCTACTAGTCCATGGGCCATACGAGATGTCGCTCTCCAAAAGGTGGCAAAGGTTGCCATGCATTTTTGAAAAGCTCTGTATCTGTAGATTATATGTTGGTATAATGGCCCTTTCTGAGACACAGATAATTGGTGTTATCAGCCGCTAGAGTTGGTGTCCCATTAATTCACTTTACTATACAGGGGGGAAAAAGCAAAAAAAAAAAAAAATCTGGTTTAAGTAGCATATGAGGGATCAAACTAGGAGTTTTTCATAATCCTGAAGCCATTGCAAGCATTTGTTTTGGACAAAAAACATTCCTTGGGCTAAAATATCCCCCACAAAACTGTGAAAAGTGATGACTCATCACTTTTTAATCACTAAACATTAGTTTTGGGAACCCTCCGTGTTCTAATGACGGTTTCTCTACCCCTGAGCCACTGCCGCCTGATTACTGTTATCGATGTGATCTTACACAGCTAGAAGGTCCTGGGTCCCGATTCCCGCCGGGGGACGCAGGGGGCGTGTTCTCTCCTTTAAGTTGTCAGACCTAACAGCCACTTTAACGCCATCACAAAGTCAGCCTACTGTCACCTCAAAAGCACAGCACGGGTTAAAAGTCTATGTAAAAAGAATTGTGTCTTCGCAGTAGACTTACCGGTACTAATGTAACGGTGGCTGGTGTTACTGGTCTCCCTAAAAAAAAAGAAAACAGACAACTGCAGTTGATTCAGGACCACTGCTGCTCGACTCACTACAGGGTTCCCACGGTCATGAAATTCCTGGAAATATTTTGAAATTAGAAAAATATTTTTCCAGTACTGGAGAAGTTTGGGAATTGATCAAGGGTCCTGGAAGGTCCTGGAAAAAATAGCTATGCATTGTCTTTGGTTATTGATTTTGTTAATACCTCTGAAATGACAAATTAAACATGGGCCAAAATGTCAAACATTAGAGGCAGAAATTTTGAAAATTGCCGTTGCGAGGCGTTGTGAGCATGTAGATCTGCTATTTTCACAATAAAACCGTGTCATACAAAATTCCTCAACTCTTAGTGCTCGTCAGGGTGGGGGGTCCCCAGTTAAAACATGATTATTTTGGGGGTCACAGCCTGAAAAGGTTGAGAACCACTGGCATACACTACCTGTCTTTGGGCATTGCGCATAGGAGTAAGCGACTTGTTATTGAGCTGAATTATTGTTATATAGCCCGGAAATTGGGTTATATATTCTGGAAAAGTTTTGGAAATTATTTGGTAAAAATGCGTGGGAACCCTGTCACTAATTGTGGGTTCGCTGAAAGCGAGCATGCGTATGTGTCCTCTTCATTATTTATCTATCAGTCAAGTTCTCCTTGACAGTACAATGGCAGGGCCCTTAGCCAATGAGGTGCAGCCAAAGGGTAGATCTTTGTGCCCATACATGGTGTTACATGCGAGCCCACACAGTATTTCTATCTAATATATATTTACTAATACCACGAAAGTGGAGCTCATTACTGCAGTTCTTAAATCCTTACACTGGCTCCCTGTAAGGTTAAAAAATCCATTTCAAAATATAAAGCTTTGAATGGTTTAAATACGATTTCAATTAAGGCTGGGCAATATATCGGAAAATGTATCGATCCCGAGGTATCAACATGCAAGGTATACATATCGACAAAGACTGTTTGAAATGAGGTATTTGTGCACGTGTCAAATTAACTAACAGACACACTATGCATGCACGTAGCACATGCAAAAAAGCAGTCCATCTGTAACCAGGTGTGGTTATTTCAATAAAAACACTGTTGGAAAATGAAAATAAGCCATTTCATGTCTTTATTCCATGTGTACTGTGCTGTGTGCATGCATGGATATGCTGTTCATTATCTGGGTTAGTAGGCCAGTCAATCTAAGCCAAAAAAAAAGGCCCAACCCAAAAGAAATTGCAATAGTAATCATTCAGGGTTTTCTATGATCCTTTTGGTCATCCAAATAACATCTTAAAAGTTGCGAATGATATATTTAGTGGATCAAGGTAAATTCAGGGGGTTCGAGTTTGGGTCCATTCACTTACAAAACGATGGTTTATTGATGAGTCATCACTTTTTAACAGTTATGTGGGGTCTATTTCTTGCCCAATAAATGTTTTTCGTGCAAAATAAATGCTTGCAATGGATTCTGAATCATGAAAAATCCCTAGTTAGACCCCTCACATGCTACTGAAAGAAGATTATTTGGGGGGTCTTTTTTTCCTGTATAGTAAGTGAATGGACCCAAACCACAATCATGTCCTTCAAAAGGAAGGACGAGGTAACGTAAACAGCAGACATTTAGAAGGCAGGAGAGAAGAGACCTTTTAGCGGTAAAGGTCCAACAGCCAATCGATCGTCCTGTATCTGGGTTCATCCAACACCAATTTTGGTTGTATTTCTTCATACTTGAAAATCCTATACATTTAAAAAAAAAATCAAACCTCGGTTCGAAGTGAAGCGGTGAACCTTTATTCTATGTGTTCTAGAGTTATGAACTCTGTGATCTATACATCTATACAGTTATGGACTCTGTGATCTATTCATTCTTTATATATTCTGAATTCTACATTCTTTATATATTCTGAATGAATATATAAAGAATGGTGGGCCAAATTCATCATGTGAAGCTTGACCAATCCTCAAAGTATCCATTCATCAGACCGGGAGGGACACTACACACATATTCTGGACGTACAGGACAGATAAAACCTGTTCATTCTGAACTGAAATGGCCATATATGGACATGGGACTTTTTTAAAAAGCCTATTCATTCTGGACTGATATTCTGGACGTACGGGACAGAAAAAACCTATTCATTCTGGACTGGAGTGACCATATATGGACATAAGGTGACATACATTGTGTTTTTGAAAAACCCTGTTCATTCTGGACTGAGATCACCATATATGGTAATTAAACGGACATTCTGTTTTTGAAAAAGCCTGTTCATTCTGGACTGAAATGACCATATATGGGCGTGATACACACAAAGCCACTCATTGGAAGCGGTTTTCACCGCTTAAAAAAAAGTACAAGCAACTAGACTGCACTCTTTCGAGGTGCCAACTTGTTCTTGTGCAACTGTGGCCTTATATGGCCTACTGCGCCAGTAAAGCATGCAACTACCAGTACTGTGATGGGTGAGGAGTGCTGTGTGTGTGTGTGTGTGTGTGTGTGTGTGTGTGTGGGTGTGTGGGTGTGTGTGTGGGTGTGTGTGTGGGTGGGAATGTGTTGGCACTCTGGTGCTAACTTGCGATTTGTTATTTATATCAGGTTGCACGTCTGCTCCCTCATTGGCTAAACGCCCTACATTTGTAGCCTACCTAAAACTAGAAAAGATGTGGTTGCTGACATGACTATATTCTACAGTAAGCTAACTGTCATGTGAGGCTCCACCAATTGATTTCCTATTGATTCCCACTCCCATTGATTCCCATTGATTTAGAACATGCGTTGTGAGCATGTAGATCTGCTATTTTCACAATGTTTGCCTCTTGCTTACTTAATACAGGGTTCCCACGGTCATGAAATTCCTGGAAACATTTTGAAATTAGAAAAAAAAAAATTCCAGTACTGGAAAAGTTTTGGAATTTATCAAGGGTCCTGGAAGGTCCTGGAAAAAAAATAGCTATGCATCATGTCTTTGGTTATTGATTTTGTTAACATGGGCCAAATTGTCAAATATTAGAGGCAGAAATTGTGAGCATATAGATCTGCTATTTTCACAATAGAACCGTGTTATACAAAATTCCTCAACTCTTAGTGCTCGTTGTCCAAATGATGTGCGTTTGAAAAAGCGAGATGCAAAACTCCCAGGTATTCATGTATTCATGTATTCAGTTATTCAGGTATTCATGTATTCAGGTATTCATGTATTCATGTATTCAGGTATTCATGTATTCATGTATTCAGTTATTCATGTATTCATGTATTCAGGCATTCATGTATTCATGTATTCATGTATTCATGTATTCATCATGTATTCATGTATTCATGTGTTCATGTATTCATGTATTCATCATGTATTCATGTATTCATGTATTCATGTATTCAGGCATTCATGTATTCATGTATTCATGTATTCAGGTATTCATGTATTCATGTATTCATGTATTCATCATGTATTCATGTATTCATGTGTTCATGTATTCATGTTACTCATGTGTTCATGTATTCATGTATTCATGTATTCATGTATTCATGTATTCATCATGTATTCATGTATTCATGTGTTCATGTATTCATGTATTCATCATGTATTCATGTATTCATGTGTTCATGTATTCATGTATTCATGTATTCAGGTATTCAGGTATTCATGTATTCATCATGTATTCATGTATTCAGGTATTCATGTATTCATGTATTCATGTATTCAGGTATTCATGTATTCATCATGTATTCATGTATTCATGTGTTCATGTATTCATGTATTCATCATGTATTCATGTGTTCATGTATTCATGTATTCATGTATTCAGGTATTCATGTATTCATGTATTCAGGTATTCATGTATTCATCATGTATTCATGTATTCATGTATTCATGTATTCATCATGTATTCATGTATTCATCATGTATTCATGTATTCATGTATTCATCATGTATTCATGTATTCATGTATTCATGTGTTCATGTATTCATCATGTATTCATGTATTCATGTATTCATGTATTCATCATGTATTCATGTATACATGGTATTCATGTATTCATGTATTCATCATGTATTCATGTATTCATCATGTATTCATGTATTCATGTATTCATCATGTATTCATGTATTCATGTATTCATGTGTTCATGTATTCATCATGTATTCATGTATTCAGGTATTCATGTATTCATGTATTCATCATGTATTCATGTATTCATGTATTCAGGTATTCAGGTATTCATGTGTTCATGTATTCAGGTATTCATGTATTCAGGTATTCATGTATTCATGTATTCATGTATTCATGGTATTCATGTATTCATGTATTCATGTATTCATGTATTCATCATGTATTCAGGTATTCATGTATTCAGGTATTCAGGTATTCATGTATTCAGGTATTCATGGTATTCATGTATTCATGGTATTCATGTATTCATGTATTCAGGTATTCAGGTATTCATGTATTCATCTGTGCTTTCAGACAACAAAGGGGAGCTCCCCAGAGGATGGGACTGGGTGGACGTGGTCAAGGTATGGTGTCTTCTTGTTCCTGCACTTCCCTTTTTCCCCCACAAGGTGGCAGACATGAAGCTCATTTCAAGAAGTTTCCCAATTTAGGCATCGAGCAGACGCTCTTAATCCGGAGCGATATACAATAGGCAAGACAGCACAAGGTAATGCATCAAATGCATAGAAATAGACCAGGAACAAGCTCACGACACTTTTTGAGCTTGTAGATCTGCTATTTTTGGGGAACCATATTTGTAATGCTGGGGGTTCAAGTGCTTAGTAAGTTCTTTTCGGTCAGTTCTATGGAAAGATGTGTATAGTTCCGTAGCGTAATGATGTAAGATTCTAATAAATAACTATAAATAATTTAGGCTGCCCTGGATGAAAAGGTTTTTTACAGGGTGAACCTGAGTCAAACCAGTTTGGGAAAACCCTGCTATACCACCCTACACACTGTAGCTTTGATGTGTGATAGATAGAGTGCCAAGTCATTTGGCATCAGTCTGTATGTAGAAATGCTGTCTAGATTACATTTTAGCCTTTGCTTAAAGGAGTAGTTCACCCCCAAAATGACTCTTCTTCTATTGATTACTTACGCCATAGAGACTTGAGTTCAATACTGTTTTTTTGACAAAAATATATATATATTTTTGTCGGTTTCCCCATTCACTGCCATGCATTTGGGTCCCCATCCAGGGCCATGCATTTGGGTCCCCATCCGGAATCAATGGGGGTAAATTTACTAAAATCACATTTTTGTCTTAGGAATACGACAAATACAAAAAATATATATATATATATTATTGAACTCAAGTCTCCATGCAATAGATTAGTCCTTTAAACCTGTAAGGTCGTTGAGAAGTGCATTAAATGTCCTTGATTCTCTCTCTCTCTCTCTCTCTCTCTCTCTCTCTCTCTCTCTCCAACAACTCTTCATGGCTGTCCAGCACGTAAGTCAATCAACTTTAATTTAATTCTCTGGAAAAAAAAACACTGATGGTTGAGAGCATCTTTTCCAGTGGTGCCAAGATGACAAATACTGGATGTAATAGGCTTATTCTATAGTGGGATAGGATAGCATGTTGGATGTAATAGGCTTATTCTATAGTGGGATAGGATAGCATGTTGGATGTAATAGGCTTATTCTATAGTGGGATAGGATAGCATGTTGGATGTAATAGGCTTATTCTATAGTGGGATAGGATAGCATGTTGGATGTAATAGGCTTATTCTATAGTGGGATAGGATAGCATGTTGGATGTAATAGGCTTATTCTATAGTGGGATAGGATAGCATGTTGGATGTAATAGGCTTATTCTATAGTGGGATAGGATAGCATGTTGGATGTAATAGGCTTATTCTATAGTGGGATAGGATAGCATGTTGGATGTAATAGGCTTATTCTATAGTGGGATAGGATAGCATGTTGGATGTAATAGGCTTATTCTATAGTGGGATAGGATAGCATGTTGGATGTAATAGGCTTATTCTATAGTGGGATAGGATAGCATGTTGGATGTAATAGGCTTATTCTATAGTGGGATAGGATAGCATGTTGGATGTAATAGGCTTATTCTATAGTGGGATAGGATAGCATGTTGGATGTAATAGGCTTATTCTATAGTGGGATAGGATAGCATGTTGGATGTAATAGGCTTATTCTATAGTGGGATAGGATAGCATGTTGGATGTAATAGGCTTATTCTATAGTGGGATAGGATAGCATGTTGGATGTAATAGGCTTATTCTATAGTGGGATAGGATAGCATGTTGGATGTAATAGGCTTATTCTATAGTGGGATAGGATAGCATGTTGGATGTAATAGGCTTATTCTATAGTGGGATAGGATAGCATGTTGGATGTAATAGGCTTATTCTATAGTGGGATAGGATAGCATGTTGGATGTAATAGGCTTATTCTATAGTGGGATAGGATAGCATGTTGGATGTAATAGGCTTATTCTATAGTGGGATAGGATAGCATGTTGGATGTAATAGGCTTATTCTATAGTGGGATAGGATAGCATGTTGGATGTAATAGGCTTATTCTATAGTGGGATAGGATAGCATGTTGGATGTAATAGGCTTATTCTATAGACGCCTTAATGGTCCACGTCACACTGATATAAACCAGTATGCGCACGCCGGTCGGCACCAAATGAACCCCACCGTTCATAGGATGCAATGGATGGCACTCGTGTTTAAAAATGCATTCCATCAAACTTTCAGATGCCGTTTTTCTCCCAGTGTGGAGGAAGAATGCTTAGGATTTTTACTGTAAATTCTCACTCTTGAAATATATAATCCTTAGTTTCTGTTGATTGTAAACAATAATAGCGATTAAAAACAGTTGTCCTTCAAACCCCACCTCTATTCACCGTCATCAGAACAGAGGGAGCGCTCATGATCACCCACCCGATCCACTGGATCACCAGAGCGTCTACTGCTCGCCCAGCTGCAGTCCATGAAGCCTAATTATGCTCCGTCCTGCGACGGTGTCGCGCGCAGAGCCGCAGACCTCCAAGCTCAGAAGGGTTGCATTGGTGACGCGATGTGAGCTTGTATATCAGCTACTCTTGACGTGGAACACCGTTGCGCAATGAAGTATATATGTCTCGATAAGGGCGCTCCCATGGGAGCACCTCACTAGCACACAAGAGGAGGTTGAATAACCAGTGCACCCCAAAGCAACAGGTTTGGGGATCTGTTGGGAATAAACCCTTTTGCAAATCCCGCCCCATTCTGCCCTGTTACTATGATGGGACATTAACCCTGGGCAGATTGTTTTTATAGTGGAAGTGGATGGGATTTTTTTTCCCTTCATAGCCTCATTACAGCTATATAAAGTACCAAAGGAAAAACACCTAGGTGATATTAATAAAAAGGGAAGACAAAGGTACAGTAGTTACATTGCAAAACAGGGGATTTACCCGAAAATATATGTTTTAATTTGTTTAATCCCAGTGGGACAGAATCCTCTTTGCAGATTCTTTTATAGTGGTAGTGGATGCGATTTTTTTCCCCTTCATAGCCTCATTACAGCTATATAAAGTACCACAAAAAACACATCTACGTGATATTAATAAAAAGGGAAGAAAAAGGTACAGTAATTACATAGCAAAACAGTAGTTTTCCCCCGAAAAATAAATGTTTTAATTAGTTTAATCCTCTGGATAAGAGATAGAAAGAGAAGCGCATTGCATCTTGGGTACTAGGAAGAGGACAGAGAGAATGTTTCTCCTCACATAATAGGCTGGCTTTTCGTAATTCTGCCCATTTAAATTATATGTACCCAATCGTGACTCTTAGACCATTGATAAGGTACATGTGAACTAGTTTGTTGAAGCTTATTCGTTATGATGAGCGAGATCGCTTGACGCTTGCCGTCGCTATCACCGTACCGGCCGATCTCCGTGTCGCGCACTGCGGACAGTTTTTGAAAGGCTGAAGCAACATTCTCCACTGCACAAACTCCACCCCCGATAGCAAAAAGTGAATGTTTTTTTCTGGTTGGCCAGTCAGGGAGTCTCAGGGACCAATCAGAAGGCTGACAAACGGTCTATTGATTACATGATACAGTCACCTGTGCATTCAGTCTCAATGTTTGTAAACAAATAATTGGTCTATAGTGGGATAGGATAGCATGTTGGATGTAATAGGCTTATTCTATAGTGGGATAGGATAGCATGTTGGCGTTAAAATAATACACAATTCACTACAAAGCAGATTTTGTTTTAGTCATAGACTTAACTATTGAAAAATAGCAGATCTACAAGCTCACAGCGTGGCACCGAGTGCAGCGCTGTGAGCTTGTAGATCTGCTATTTTTGAGAAATCGTGAACATTCTTTGAATATTTTGACCCCAATGTTTTCTAAATCCTTCTAAGGTTTTTGAAAAAGATAAAAAAAAAAATGTTTTTATGTCATTGGTTCTCAAACCTTTTCGTGTCAAGGACCCAGAGAATGTAATTGGCCGCCGAACCCCATCTCAAAATATTATGCAACAGGGACACAGAAGCAAATTTCTTTTTTTTTTTTACAAATGTTCGCTTTAAAAAAAAAAGCAGATCTACAAGCTCGCAGCGTTGTAATCCACGAATGGAGAACTGCCCCTAAAATGGTCATTGTATTTAGTTACTTAGGTACTTAGTTTTAGTCACCATAACGTTTTTATTTAGTTTTCGTTAGTGAAAAAAGGTAGTCGACGGAATCAACACTGATTCTAAGGGGCTTTATTGGCATGAGAAAACAAACCTTTGCCAACGGAATTGTCAAAATATTTAAAAAAAGAAGAGAAAAAAAATGGGGAACATACTGTATATACAGTACAGTTGGATCATTGTGTAAACAGACCTACATGTATGTCACATTGCATTGTTTTATTCATGTTATATAATATATACATAAAGTATAAAGCTTTTGGAGACAAACAGCCTCAATCTTTTGCAGTCATTTGGGCCAAAAAGCAGCATTTTTCCCGTAACCCATTTAGACCTGGGAAGATTTGAACCACTTTTAACCATTATTTTATACTTTAGCTATTAAGAAATAGCAGATATACAAGCTCATAGCTCGGCACCAAGTGCTGCGCTATGAGCTTGTTGATCGGCTATTTTTTTTAAATCGTGAACATTTGTGCAAAAGGTACTGTATATATAGATCAATCTCAGAAAGTTAGAATATTTTGTAAAAGTAAATATTCTTGTAACATTCATGTATTCTAGAATCTAGATACATTTAGGGCTGTCACGATATGACATTTTACATGACGATTATTTGTCACTCAAATAATTGCGATTAACGATTTAATTGTGTTTTTGTCGTTGACAATTACATTTCTGCTTTTAAGTTGCAAATGGTAGATATGACACATAATTACTGACATATTTGACAACTTTATACTTAAAAAAGAACATTGATAGTGGAAATAGCCAATCTACAAGCTTGTTGTGAGCTTGTAGATCTGCTATTTCCACTATTTTTGACCATATTTAAATATATGAACATTTTTCAACATGGAAACTATTATGACGATTATGAAAAATAATGACGATTATGAAAAATAATCACGATTATGTCCAAAAATCACGATTAGACAATTATGTCATAATTGTGACAGCCCTAGATACATTATGCAGTGAATTATTCCAAAACTTTTTTTGTTAAAATGTAGATTTTTCTTGTATGGCATACATCTCATGAATATCAAAAGTCCATATTTCAAAATATTCCAATATTACAGGAGTCCACTCAAAACAAGGATTTATAATAGAGAAATGATTGTTTGAAGTCCAGTGGGAAGTTTCCACAGGTAGTTATGATTTGGGCTGCTATGGCATCTGCAATGCTTTTTTACACAATATTCAGATTTTCTGAGATTGATCTTATATATAAAAAAGAAAAAAAATACACTGCCAATTACAACTCCAATGTTTCTTTCTCTGGGTCCCTGGAACTAAACATTTTGAGATGGCGGTCCGCAGCCAAATACATACAATAATTCCTTGACATAAAGAAGTTTGAGCACCACCGATGATCGAAAACCATTTCCGAAAACCATCAGGATTTAGAAGACCTCTTGGAGCTCAGCTCTAATCCCCTTCTCTTCCTTCTCCGTTGTTTTTTAGTTGAGCAAAACGGGAGGAAAAGATGACAACTAAGGCAAAGAGAAGAAGAAGAAGAAGTGCGGAGGTTCGGTCGCCGTTCCCCCGAGGACTCGAAGTGAACCCCCCACCCCCCCTCCCCCTCCCGCCATGAACCAAAAAAAGACCCCCACCAACCTCTCCAGTCCGCGCTCCCGCTGTCCCCTTCAAACCAACGCTTCTCAACCTGCGGCTCACGACCCTCACAACGGGCCCCCCGAAGAGAGGGTCCCGCACTCACACACCCCGAGGGGGGGTGGGTGGTCCTTGAGGGGGTGTTTCTGAGGGTCCCCCCGGCTGGCAAGCTAAATGACTGATAGTTAAAACAGTGGTCTCTCAACCTGTGGGTCGGGAAATGATTTTGGGGGCTAACGGATGATTAACTTAATGTGCAGCATTGTTTTCTCCCTCAACAGTAAACAAACCAACATAGAGTTTAAGTGTATAGAGGGTATCTGCACATTTCTAAAGTGACAATTTAAGGACTTTTTAATACCTCTAAAATGACAAATTAAACATTGGTCAATGTTTAATTGACCCAGTTTGACCAATGGCAGAAATTGTGAAAATGGCCGATCTTCATGATCTAGATCTGCTATTTTCACAATAGAACCATGTTCTACAAAATGCACTCGTCAGGGTGGGGTGGGTTGGGGGGGGGGGGGGGGGTCCCCAGTTAAAATATGATTATTTTGGGGGTCGCGGCCTGAAAAGGTTGAGAACCACTGAGGTAGAGGAACCGAATGGACCCTCAAAGGGTCTGTAACTTGACGTGTCCGTTTTGGTTCTGGTTCACACTCTCAGAGATAAGTGCATATTTTTTTTTATATCAGGGTCCGTAAAATGCACATCAAACAGAGGGGTCTTTGAACAACGAAAACAAAAGGTTTAGATTGGCCGATCCGGAGGTCTGCTCTCTGCTTAAAGATGGCCGCCTCCTTGGATCAAGTGGACACACAACCACGCCACGGTTCTACAACACGGTCTGGTCTCTCTCTCTCTCTCTCTCTCTCTCTTGTGGACCGGCTGCCATTTTGTGATTGCTTTGTGGCCACAGGTGATTTGTGGTAGATGTGATGAATTTAAAATAAATAAATAACCGACTGTATGTGGATGTGGACACACATTTTTTCTTTTTTGACCTGTGAGTAGGGATAGGACGATGAGTGACATTATTGTGATAAAAAAAACACTCACAATAATCGTATCGTGGAGATTTAATTTATCGTGATATCGTCCTCCGTCATGCACTGGGATCAATTCATCTTTTGTTTGCTGAGCTGCATATCCGGTACCACTTAAACCCTCTATAATTGGTAAAAAGGTACTCATATTATACGTACTTGATACAGGTCGCGTTGTGGCGCGTTGTGAGCTTGTAGATCGGCTATTTTTTGGGCAAATGTTCTGCCCCAGGATAATGGATGTTGGGGATGTTTTGATTATCACGATAATATCGTAAATGGCGATTTCTTTGGTCACAATAATCGTGACATGACATTTTCATATGGTCCCATCCCTAAGTGTGAGTCTACCTACCATGCTTGGTGTTGGTGCGAGACCCCCGGAAATCAGGTAAATACAATTGGAAGAAAGCCTTGGCAGTAAATCTATTTTAGTTATGGCAAAACTATGGTGCTCAAAGCAGTGGTAAAAAGGAATTACTATTGTATCAGTCGCTCCCTGTGGGAAGAGCCCTTCTTTTTTGTATAGTTGGTCCTCACTATACCATAGGTCCAGGGTCTTCAACAGGGGGTGCGGGACCCCTAAGGGGTCCTCAGAGTTGCTACAGGGGACAACTTGAACAACTTAAATGAACAACTTGAACCCTCACATCCCTATTCTGAGGAGAACTTTAGCCAAAAATAGCAGATCTACAAGCTTGCTGGGACCAGGGCAGACATTACCCAGGCAGTACCACTAGCCAACCACAAGGGGTCCTACCAGACTACTAGACAATGTAAATGTCTCAATGAAAGAGCAATGATGAGTTACCTATTAAAAGATAATATTAGAATTGATTATTGTTAATTTTCTTATCGATTCAATTGTTTGGTATGATTGGCTGCTACACTCCCAAACCACCTGACAGAATATGTGCTATAGTTGGCAGAGTTTGTAGATCAGCTATTTTTGCTTATAGTGGAGAGGGCGACTCCAGCACATTAAAGGGATATTCCACTTTCAAAAGGGAGCAGTGGTAGGGCCTCTCTCCACATACAAACCCATTGTAACTTCAAACTCCATTTTAACCATGATAGATTCATTAAAAACACCAGTTATTTTTTTCTGGAGACTCATTTTACCTTCCTAATACGTGAGCAGGCCGTGATTTTTCGATAACTTTTTTCATTTATTTAAGTACAAAAAAATAATTATTAAAAATAAATAAAAAATGTTATCGAAAAAACACGGCCTGCTCACATATTAGGAGGGTAGTATGAGTCACCAGAAAAAAATTACCAATGACCAAAAAATGTGTGTTTTTAATGAATCTATCATGGTTGAAATGAAGTTTGAAGTTACAATGGGTGTGTGTGGGGAGAGGCCCTGGGCCTGGAGGGCCTGGTAACATTTACATCAAATATCTAAATATTCAATCAAGCTAATTAAAAACTGTTCAGGGTGTTCATAAAAGCCTGATTAGATGATAAAATTACCAAAAGTTTTTTTTAAAGTGAAATACCCCTTTAAGTATAAATTGTTTTAATTATTACGAGCATGAATCACTTAAATAATATTATGTAAGTTATTCATGCTCTTAATAATTAAAACAATTTACGGATTGTAACTACTTGATGGCCAACTCAGTGTCCTGAAGCCACGCCCTCGTCTCTGGTCGTAAGTGGAAAAGAGCAGCTTCTGAGGGTGGCTGTATGGGACATTTATGTATTTATGATTATGTGCTCGGCAGTCTGTTCAGGCTCTGCTGACTTTGAGTTTGGCGATGCTAAGGCCCTCGACATTGAGTTGGAGCACCGACAGACCTTGGTTTTTCGACAGTGGGGACGAAAGAGGACGTTCTCTGCCTTGGTCTTGTCCTTGGCTTGTACCTTGGTCTGCCAGCTCGATGATTCTTTGGCGACATTAGTTTCGTGAGTTGGTCTCGCACCATTTCTCACTACTCACAGGAGAGACCACGTGAAGGCTGTCGTCTTCTCCCCCATTGTAACTTCAACGTACACAAATTGTCACTGCCATTGTAAGGGAGGGGGGGAGGGCAATAAAGAAAATAAGTGTGAGGTATGTAAAACGGTTTTAATGGATATTACGGATACTAAATATATGAATGGGATTAACTTGCTCTGACGAAGGCTCTTAGCCGAAACGCGTAAGCGTTCCTTTTTGGTGTGTGCCAATAAATAAGTGGAAATGTGAGTACTTTGTCCTCCTGATTTAAACATTAGGGATGTGCTACCTTTTTGGAATTTAATTCCTATTTTTTATGTAAATTTGACTTTAGGTCTAGCACTCCACTGAGAAAACCATTGCTGATGCGCACCTTCTTTTTCTTATATATTAATGGGATATTTCACTTGCAAGTAAAATAAACATTAAAGAAATATACTGTAAACAAAACACATTTAAAAAAAAAAAGCGCCCCTCACGCCTCCCCAATGCACGAGTGGGCTGTGATTTCTCTGTTACCTTTTTTCATGTTTATTTTATTTCAGTGAAATATCCCTTAAATAACACAACACGATTATCTTACTTTTGACATTAATTTCTTATTTAAGAAAAAACACAACTTGTTCTTCCCTGTGAGCCCAGAAACAGTTTTTATATAAACTATAAATTAATACAAATGTTTGATTTGATTGTATCTGATCATATGCCTGATGTCTATCTAAAGCAGAAAAATTACACGTTTGACCTCTTGTGTTACACCAGCATTGGTGACCTGTAGAATTGCATTATTGTTGAGGTTGTCGTAAACGTTGATTGCGTTCAGGTCACTTTATCCTAAAGGCCAACTGGGTCATGTGTAACATGTCCAGTTTTACTGGCTGATTTAGTTTTAAAATGAATTCTAAAGTTGGGCCTGATCTGATACCATTTATAGGACAACTTTATTTTTTTTACAACAAGGGTTCATATTTCAGATTTTAATTAAAGAATATCCACCTCTTTCCGCGGGAGTTTACTGGAGATTATTTGGACCCCACTTCCGGTTTAACAGCAGACATACAAGCTCACGTCACGTCGCAGATGCAACCCGTTGTGAGCTTGTAAATCACACTCGGCTGCGGCGCCGGAAGCTCGGTACAACGTCTGCGCAATGCACTATGGGGCGTTGGAAAGCCGTGGATAAAAGATGAGTGTTAAAATGATTTGATTTACTTCTCTCTATTGTTTTAGAGATTCTTATTTCAGTGGTTGGGGGCATGCGTACAAGTGGCAAAATATGTCATCTTACACAGAATAAGTATCCCAAGATACAACGCAACCTTTCATGGTTGGATGTGACTTATGGGGACTAGAAGTGTTAGTGTAAATAGCAATAAAGAAACTGCTGGCTTATTGTGTCTAAAAATACATATTTAGCCACTTGTACGCATGCCCCCATGCGTACGCATGCCCCACATTTTAGCACGGTAAACGCAAAAAACAATAGAACGAAGCAAATGAAAACATTTTAACACTCACTTTTTCTTTTCTCCAATTACAATCTAAAATATGAACCCTTGTAAAAAAACAAAGTTGTCCTTTAATAGGTCTATGCAAGTTATAATATATATATTTTGTTGATAGAATCAATGTTTCATGGTGATAACAAGAACGTCATGCTGATTGCAGCTAAGATAGATACTGCATTGCAGGACTTATTTTATTTAATTGTATTTTTATTCATTTATTTGTTATTCCTATAAGCCAATTTGATGACCAGCCGTGGTTCCCGATGGCTACACCAGTGGTGTAAAGTAACTAAGTACATTAGGCCTACTTAAAGGCCCATTTCACCTCTGGGACAACCAGATCTTATTTTATTGTTGTTTGGGACACGATCAACACAATCCTGAGTTATTTTTTTGTGTTCAATCTGTGTTTTTTAGATATTTTAGTATTTCAGCATGGTACAAAGCATCATATGATGCATTTTGCACCATATGATGCATTAGATGATGCAATATCATGCTACAAAGCATCATTTGACCAGTTGTAGCATGCTGAAATATATCTGAAAACACAGATTGAACACAAAAAAATAACTAAAGGATTGTGTTGATTGTGTCCCAAACAACAATAAAATAAGATCTGGTTGTCCCAGAGGTGAACTGGCCCTTTAAGTACTGTACTTATTGTACTGGAGTATTTCCAGATACTTATTCTTCTACTCCACTACATCTCAGAGGCAAACGTTGTACTTTTACTCCACTACATTTATTTGAAAACTTTAGTTACCTGTAACTTTGTAGATTACAAATCATGCATTAACCGCTTCAGCCCCTATATTATGTTTTGGCCATTTGAAAATAGCAGATCTACAAGCTCACAACACATCGCTCCACGTGTGACACGTTGTGAGCTTGTAGATCTGCTATGTTCAAATGGCAGTCTAAAGATTTTACACGTTTGAAAACTTGAAGTGGGACATTCTGCATAATGACTACTTTTACTTTTTACTTTTGGTACTTTAAGTATATTTTGGATACCAATACTTTTGTACTTTTACTCAAGTAAATTTAGACTCGTACTGGACTCTACTTGTGACAGATTATTTCACACGTAGAAGTGACTGCTAGTACTCTTTTATACAGAGTAGTCCTATGTGAGTATCTTTTTTCACCCCTGGGAGACACCCAGAGTCTTTTGTGTCTCCATAGGGAACCACTAACTGCTGGTCATTAATTATTGGCTTGGTGGTGGTGGTGGGGGGGGGGGAATGTCCCTTTAAGCCTCTCGTGGGCTTTTCCTCCGTGTATTTTTCATGAGTCACAGAATACTATAGGTCACCGGCGTGCGTGTGTCAGTGTCAGTAGCGCCCGCAGGGCTGCAGCTGTGCGTTGAGGTTGAACAGCGAGATGTGGACCCATTATAATAGAGCTGGAAATGTTCCCAAGAGGAAGAAGAAGGTAAGAGAAAGCATCACTGCATTTTATGTTCATGTAAATATTGAAGGTATGTTATAGGTGGACAAAGTCAAGTGATAAGTTTTTTTTTTTTTACCTTTTTTGGGGGAAATATTTAAAACTATATTCTGATAGTAGCCTATGCTACTCAGCAGTGGTCTAAAGTAACTAAGTACATTTACTTATTGTACTTAAGTACAATTTTGAGGAATTTGCACATTACTTTACCCAATTTCCAATACTTTTACTTCTACTCCACTACATCTCGGAAGCGTGTGTGTGTGTGTGTGTGTGTGTGTGTGTGTGTGTGTGTGTGTGTGTGTGTGTGTGCGTGCGTGCGTGCGTGCGTGCGTGCGTGCGTGCGTGCGTGCGTGCGTGCGTGCGGCCTATACACTCACACACACACTTGCGTGCTATCAGACTCGGAAGCTCTAGCCAGCACAGGTCAGTTAGGTTATTGTGAATTTAAGTTGGGAATTCACTGTTTGTCAGCCTTCTGATTGGTCCCTGAGACTCCCTGACTGGCCAACCAGAAAAATACATTCACTTTTTGCAAGCGGGGGTGGAGTTCTGCAGTCGGAGAAAGTGGCAGCCGTCTTTCACCGGCTGTCCGCACTGCGGAGCACGGCCAGGCCGCTCGCGACCATAGCGTTTGCGATCATTGTAATGAATAAGCTTCAACAGACTAGTTCACATGGACCTTATCAATGGTCTAACTTGTTACGATTGGGTACATATATTTTAAATGGGCAGAATTACGAAAAGCCAGCCTATTATGTGAGGAGAACAGATTATAGTTCTCCTCTTCCTACCCAAGATGCAATGCGCTTTCTCCTTCTATTTCTATTCTCTCTCTGATCCAGAGGATTAAACTAATTAAAACATATATTTTCGGGGGAAAATTACTGTTTTGCTATGTAATTACTGTACCTTTTTCTTCCCTTTTTATTAATATCACGTAGATGTGTTTTTTTGGTACTTTATATAGCTGTAATGAGGCTATGAAGGGAAAAAAAAATCCCATCCACTTCCACTATAACATAATCTGCAATAGTGATTCTGTCCCACTGGGATTAAACAAATTAAAACATATATTTTCGGGGAAACCCCCTGTTTTGCAATGTAACTACTGTACCTTTATCTTCCCTTTTTATTAATATCACCTAGATGTTTTTCCTTTGGTACTTTAAATTGCAATAATGAGGCTATGAAAAAAAAAATCCCATTCACTGCCACTATAAAAACAATCTGCCCAGGGTTAATGTCCCACCATAGTAACAGGGCAGAATGGGGCGGGATTTGCAAAAGCCTGAATTACTGGTCTTAAAGGACAACTTTAGTTTTTTACAACAAGGGTTCATATTTTAGATTGTAATTAAAGAATATAAAAGATGAGTGTTAAAATGATTTCATTTACTTCTTTCTATTGTTTTAGAGATTCTTATTTCAGTGTTTGGGGGCATTCGTACAAGTGTCTAAATATGTCATTTTACACAGAATAAACCCATTCCCAAGATACAACGCAACCTTTCATGGTTGGATGTGACTTATGGGGGCTAGAAGTGTTACTGTAAATAGCAATAAAGAAACTGCTAGCTTATTGTGTCTAAAACTTGCATGCCCCCATGCGTAAGCATGCCCCACATTTTAGCACGGTAAACGCGATAAAACAATAGAACAATTCAAATGAAAACATTTTAACACTCACTTTTTCTTTTCTCTAATTGCAATCTAAAATATGAACCCAACAAAGTTGTCCTTTGAGACTAAATTACGAAACATTGTATCATTAGAAGTGCAATAGTGAAGTGAAGTATCTCTAGCTCTTTCTCTAGAATATCAATACTTCACTGTGGCATTTCTTTTATCGATCATTAAAAATCATATTTCAGGTTGACAGAGAGGCAGTGACACTCCCTGCCATCCCCCGTGGGCCGACATCTGTTCATCAGGTAATGTTTAGATGATAACATCTGTTCATCAGGTAATGTTTAGATAATAACATCTGTTCATCAGGTAATGTTTAGATAATAACATCTGTTCATCAGGTAATGTTTAGATGATAACATCTGTTCATCAGGTAATGTTTAGATAATAACATCTGTTCATCAGGTAATGTTTAGATAATAACATCTGTTCATCAGGTAATGTTTAGATGATAACATCTGTTCATCAGGTAATGTTTAGATAATAACATCTGTTCATCAGGTAATGTTTAGATAATAACATCTGTTCATCAGGTAATGTTTAGATGATAACATCTGTTCATCAGGTAATGTTTAGATAATAACTTCTGTTCATCAGGTAATGTTTAGATAATAACATCTGTTCATCAGGTAATGTTTAGATGATAACATCTGTTCATCAGGTAATGTTTAGATAATAACATCTGTTCATCAGGTAATGTTTAGATAATAACATCTGTTCATCAGGTAATGTTTAGATAATAACATCTGTTCATCAGGTAATGTTTAGATAATAACATCTGTTCATCCGGTAATGTTTAGATGATAACATCTGTTCATCAGGTAATGTTTAGATAATAACATCTGTTCATCAGGTAATGTTTAGATGATAACATCTGTTCATCAGGTAATGTTTAGATGATAACATCTGTTCATCAGGTAATGTTTAGATGATAACATCTGTTCATCAGGTAATGTTTAGATGATAACATCTGTTCATCAGGTAATGTTTAGATAATAACATCTGTTCATCAGGTAATGTTTAGATGATAACATCTGTTCATCAGGTAATGTTTAGATGATAACATCTGTTCATCAGGTAATGTTTAGATGATAACATCTGTTCATCAGGTAATGTTTAGATAATAACATCTGTACATCAGGTAATGTTAACATCTGTTCATCAGGTAATGTTAACATCTGTACATCAGGTAATGTTAACATCTGTTCATCAGGTAATGTTAACATCTGTTCATCAGGTAATGTTAACATCTGTTCATCAGGTAATGTTTAGATAATAACATCTGTTCATCAGGTAATGTTAACATCTGTACATCAGGTAATGTTAACATCTGTTCATCAGGTAATGTTTAGATAATAACATCTGTTCATCAGGTAATGTTAACATCTGTTCATCAGGTAATGTTTAGATAATAACATCTGTTCATCAGGTAATGTTTAGATGATAACATCTGTTCATCAGGTAATGTTTAGATGATAACATCTGTTCATCAGGTAATGTTTAGATGATAACATCTGTTCATCAGGTAATGTTTAGATAATAACATCTGTTCATCAGGTAATGTTTAGATAATAACATCTGTTCATCAGGTAATGTTTAGATAATAACATCTGTTCATCAGGTAATGTTTAGATAATAACATCTGTTCATCAGGTAATGTTTAGATGATAACATCTGTTCATCAGGTAATGTTTAGATAATAACATCTGTTCATCAGGTAATGTTTAGATAATAACATCTGTTCATCAGGTAATGTTTAGATGATAACATCTGTTCATCAGGTAATGTTTAGATAATAACATCTGTTCATCAGGTAATGTTTAGATAATAACATCTGTTCATCAGGTAATGTTTAGATGATAACATCTGTTCATCAGGTAATGTTTAGATAATAACATCTGTTCATCAGGTAATGTTTAGATAATAACATCTGTTCATCAGGTAATGTTTAGATAATAACATCTGTTCATCAGGTAATGTTTAGATAATAACATCTGTTCATCCGGTAATGTTTAGATGATAACATCTGTTCATCAGGTAATGTTTAGATGATAACATCTGTTCATCAGGTAATGTTTAGATGATAACATCTGTTCATCAGGTAATGTTTAGATGATAACATCTGTTCATCAGGTAATGTTTAGATGATAACATCTGTTCATCAGGTAATGTTTAGATGATAACATCTGTTCATCAGGTAATGTTTAGATAATAACATCTGTTCATCAGGTAATGTTTAGATGATAACATCTGTTCATCAGGTAATGTTTAGATGATAACATCTGTTCATCAGGTAATGTTTAGATGATAACATCTGTTCATCAGGTAATGTTTAGATAATAACATCTGTACATCAGGTAATGTTAACATCTGTTCATCAGGTAATGTTAACATCTGTACATCAGGTAATGTTAACATCTGTTCATCAGGTAATGTTAACATCTGTTCATCAGGTAATGTTAACATCTGTTCATCAGGTAATGTTTAGATAATAACATCTGTTCATCAGGTAATGTTAACATCTGTACATCAGGTAATGTTAACATCTGTTCATCAGGTAATGTTTAGATAATAACATCTGTTCATCAGGTAATGTTAACATCTGTTCATCAGGTAATGTTTAGATAATAACATCTGTTCATCAGGTAATGTTTAGATGATAACATCTGTTCATCAGGTAATGTTTAGATGATAACATCTGTTCATCAGGTAATGTTTAGATGATAACATCTGTTCATCAGGTAATGTTTAGATAATAACATCTGTTCATCAGGTAATGTTTAGATAATAACATCTGTTCATCAGGTAATGTTTAGATAATAACATCTGTTCATCAGGTAATGTTTAGATAATAACATCTGTTCATCAGGTAATGTTTAGATGATAACATCTGTTCATCAGGTAATGTTTAGATGATAACATCTGTTCATCAGGTAATGTTTAGATGATAACATCTGTTCATCAGGTAATGTTTAGATAATAACATCTGTACATAGTGTTAATTCTATTACATAATGTAATCTGGTTTTGATAGAAACATCTGTGTATCAAGTAATGTCATGTTTAAATATCAGAAACAAGTATTGTCATTTAGATCAGTGTTTCTCAACCACTGTGCCTGGGGACCTTTGGTGTGCCCCTGAGAAGGGTCAAGTGTGCCCCTTGAAACTGCTTGAAAGCCAGTATTGTATTTATCATTTTAAAAATGATTTGAACTAGTGAAAACGGACGATCTACAAGCACACAATGCCTCGAACCGCGAGGCGTTGTGCTTGTAGATCTGCTGTTTTCACTACTGTGTGTGTGTGTGTGTGTGTGTGTGTGTGTGTGTGTGTGTGTGTGTGTGTGTGTGTGTGTGTGTGTGTGTGTTTGTGTTTTTTAGGACAACAAAAACCAAACGTCCCAGAGAAGACTCCAGCATGTGGTGATCTCTAACTCTCTGCCTCATCATCATCATCACCCCGTGATGAAGACTGTCAACTCTGATAAGGTGATCAGACAGACAGACAGACATTACTTACATCAGCTGCTGTGAAATCAATTTAATTCACAGAGTAGTGAATTCAGTTAAATGATTAAACATACACAATAGATCAGGGGTTCCCAAACTTTTTTTGTCTCAGGGCACCCCATGAATATATATATTTTTAAATCCGAGGCACGACTACATTATATCGTCGTTGTCGGGTGGAAACCTTGTATGTCTTCTCTTTTTGTGTTATTATTTTTAAAAACAATTTAAAATAGTGAAAACAAGCACACCTCGCGGTGTGCTTGTAGATCGGCTATTTTCACTACTTGTGTGACACTTTTGTATGATGAAGTAGGGCTTTTACTTTACCAAAAAAATACATACACATTTGAAACTTGGAGATACAAGGTTTTTGCCTGACAGCGACGATATTCATAATTTTCACTCCCAGCACCTTATATTTATAGCATATTTTAGTGATTATGTTGTGAGGAAAACGTTGAGATAACAGCCATTTTGTTTAGAACTGACTGAAAATAACTTTAAATCAGTGGTTCCCAAACGTTTTAGCTCGAGACCCAAAAGAGAGATTAGACGTTTGTGTCATAGCAGTGCAGATGCAGAGCAGTTTAAACCGTTTAAACATAGCGTATTGTTAATGTCTGGCCAAAACCTCTTAACACATATGGTGCCAACCCCGAGTTTCCCGAGTTTGATTTCAAATAGACCGCTGTGCCAACCCCGAGTTTCCCGAGTTTGGGTTTAATTACTTAATTAGGTTAATTACACTCTCCCCCATCTTGTTACAAAGTTTGGTGCTTCTGTGATAAAAAAAAAGTCAGAAATCACATATTCAACAAGTGATGTGAGCAAAAACAAATACAAATGCTTCCCATGAACCACAATATTGCTAAACTATGGCTCAAATGGCTCAAATATCTAACTTCATTACTCACTCTAAACCAGAAATGCATTTCACTGCTTTGAACTGCTTTCCGTGCATTAGGCTAGTCAATTGCACCTTTATTACACACGATGGCGCTATTGTCAGATTAGTGGAAGCCCTGTTGTGTGAAACCAATGGATTGGAGCCAGGGTGTTTCCCCCAGGTCAAAACAATAACTCTAGATCACGGGCTGCTATGCAGCCCTGGAATTAGTCGGTCGCGGTGACAAACAACATATTCTTCCTCATAATCATCGTCATCACAACTAACTCTAGTGCTATCACGGGCTGCTGTGAATGTCCTGGCATTAGTGGGTCACTGTGACAAACATTTTCTACTTCATCAGTCATCACAACAATGTCAAAAGACGGTGGCGCTACAGCAGCAGCTAGACAATCTACTTTTGCGTTCCTTCGACCCTGGAATACAAAACAAACAGCCACGATCAAAGGAAGAATCCATCGCCTGAACCTATATAATGGAGTCTAAAACATACCTGTTTGAGCGAGTTGTAGTCGGACATTTGTCACAGAGAGAGAGAGAGCGAGAGACCTCGGAGCAGAATGCAATATGTACGCGTCCATAGTGGAGCCATCGGACGGCGGCCTCTCCTCACTGTGGATCGCGTTCTTGTCTGGTTCCAACTTCAACTACGGAGGTAATCCGACTCAGCGCAACAGCGCAACACCGCGACCGCGGGTTGACCCACTGAGCCCTGGACGAGTGGACATGATGATCGAGCCCTATGAGAGAGCCCTATACAGCCAATACAGCATTCTGCTCCGAGGCCTGACACTGAGTCGGAGGTTTCTGTGAGCCAGAACCGGAGCCAGAACCACCAGAGGCGGACCCGGTCGCTTCTCCCCAGCTGGCTGCGGGGACGGCCCGCAGCCCACACACAGGCCCCGTCGTGAACGTGCCAAACCAGCAGCTCGTTAGGTAAATGTTTCTTTCTTTCTCCCCCCCCCCTTCTGTTTCTGAAGTTGTATTTGTATCGCGAACTGCCGGTATAGTAGTGATCCACGATTACATTTAGAATGTATCTATTCAATCATTCACAGATGTCGGAGAGTCCATTCAGCTCTCAGAATATATATATATATATATATATATATATATATATATATATAGCCTATATATAATCGTCAGATGAATCAATGTATGTTTTATAATCTAAGTTGCTCTGGGTAGGATAAATGTGTCTTCTAAACCCCTAAAACTTTTAGGCTAAAGGTGTAAATTGATTTGTGCTTTTCTCCCCCTCCCATCTGTTATTTATTTAGACTCAGAATCAGACGATACTGTTGGAGATAATGATGATGACCATCATGTGTCACGTGATGCCCCTGAAGGTAAGATTATTGTTTAGTAAAACGGTTATTGTGGTTTGTGTGTGTGTGAGAGAGAGAGAGAGGAGGGGGGAGGAAGAGAGAGAGAAAATGTTTTCTCTTGGGGTGTGTGTGTGTGTGTGTGTGTGTGTGTGTGTGTGTGTGTGTGTGTGTGTGTGTGTGTGTGTGAGAGAGAGAGAAAGAGGGAGGGAGGAGATAAATGAAGGAGAGGGAGGGAGGGAGGGATAGAAAGAAAATGTATTGTGTGTGTGTGTGTGTGTGTGTGTGTGTGTGTGTGTGTGTGTGTGTGTGTGTGTGTGTGTGTGTGTGTGTGTGTGTGTGTGGGATAGAGGAAATGTATTTTATTGTGTGAGAGAGAGAGAGGGATAGAGAACATGTATTGTTGTGTGTGTGTGTGTGTGTGTGTGTGTGTGTGTGTGTGTGTGTGTGTGTGTGTGTGTGTGTGTGTGTGTGTGTCTGTGTGTGTGTGTCTGTGTGTGTGTGTGTGTGTGTGTGTGTGTGTGTGTGTGTGCGCGCGCGTGCGTGTGAGACACATTGTATTGTAAATGGATTTTATTTTTCTATATTTATAGGTAGTGGTTCGTGCAGAGGAGCCTACTGACTTCCCTTTGGAGGAACTGTGAACACGCACGCAGCCTCTGAACTGTGAACATGCACACGCACACAAGCACGCATGCAGACTCTGAACTGTGAACGTGCACACATACAGGCGCACGCATGCACGCGCGCACACGCACAATGTGAGAAACAATGTGAACAAGCCAGAGAAACACTGAACTAGCAAGAATACACTTGATTGAAAACGGTAAAGAAACAAAATAAAAAACACTTATTTGTCTTATTCTTTTGTATTTCTTTGAAGGAAAAATACTGTAAATACAATATTGAAGTCATTGAAGTCAAAGCTAAAAAGATCAAGTGAGTTTTCAGCCTGATACAGTATCATTCACTAAAAGCTGTTTTTCTCAAAACAAGGTCTAAAAAGGGGTCATTTTTGGCCGCTTTTTTTTTTTTGTCTGGCCTATAAATACAGAAGCGAACATCGTAGAAACATGGTTCTTGGACCGGGTGAAACTAGAGAATCTCCTCTTTCATTCGGTGTGTTGTGTGATTTTGTCACGATAAAACTGAATGCTGAGGCTGTCTTCGAAGTTGGTCAAAAACATGGCAAGAGCACAGTACAGACAGAAATAAGCCATGGCAACAGATGTGTTAACTCCAGTTTTGAGGTTTTTGATTTTTTTGGCATAAATCAGGGCTATTGAACACCCTTTACATCTGAGTGTTGGTTAAAATAATATTGAACCAATGGAAAGTAGTAAAAAGTGCTTGGGACAAAACCTCCTAACTCCACCCTTTCTGCCAAACCAGCTCCACCTGATTGGCCCTCTCTTTTTGAGCGGTGGTAAACCGCTCCTAAGTGGCTGTGCGTGTGTCTGTAGCCACTTTTCCTCAGCGTTTTGCCATAGCAATGTGTTTTCCTCAGCGTTTTGCCATAGCAATATGTGTGTGTGCGTAGCCATATTACATCACCAATTATCTGTAACCACTATCTGTAGCCACTTTTCCTCAGCGTTTTGCCATAGCAATGTGCGTGTGTCTGTAGCCTGTATTACATAACCAATTATATTGAACCAATGAAAAGTAATAAAAAGCCCTCCGGTCAAAACATGCTAACTCCATTTTCCCAAAAAGGAACATTTTGGAGTTAGGAGGTTTCGGCCCGACAGCAGAGATATACAGTATAGCAGATCTACATTTTACAAGGTCACGTTGTGACGTGGTGCATGTGACCTTGCAGGTCTGCTTTGTTTACCTACGACGTGTCGTGCACACAAAACGGATGCCAGGTTGAAAGTGCAGAATTTCACTATAATTTTATGAACTAGAAGAAAGAAAAATCACACACAGAGTGAAGTGAGCGGTGTTATTTATGAGTGCATTTCATAAAGCGTCTGTGAGGCTTGGCCAATGTGGGATAGGGTGGGACATACCTACCAGTCGAAAGTTTGGACACAGCTTCTGTTCAACGTGTGTGAGAAGCTGTTTCCAAACGTTTGACTGGTAGGTACGTACGTACAGACAAAGCCAGATGTAGGAGCGGTTATCACAGCTCAAAAAGAGGGACTGAGGAGGACGCACAGGATATGAAACACAAGTCTGGGGTGGAGGCATCTCTTCCTCTGGTAGTCTGGTCTACCAGACACCTTGAGTGATGCCGGGGTTTGTGTGACATTTGTGCCAGGCGTTAGGGAAGAGACCTAATTAGAAGTTCTTTTATATGTTTCAGCTCAGGATGAACAACACAAGTTAATATTAACCATACCATTTATTGCAATGATATAACCAGTTATGCAATGATATTGCACCTTAGTTTGGCGATGTAGCTCTGCTGTGATAATCAAATTATCTGCTCGAACATGAGCCATAATCTGATATATCAAACTCCCCCAGAGCAAAGCATGATATACAGATAACATGCACATAACATTGAACCTTCAGTTGCATGATTTAAGAGATTACACATCATAATCCATAGAACACAGTACTGAGATTATACATAATCCATAGAACACAGTACTATCTGTAACGATACATATAACATGACTACATTTACATGATTCAAGAGATCACATCATAATCCATAACATGTTTTGAGATCACATCATAATCCATAGAACACAGTACTGAGATTATACATAATCCATAAAACACAGAACAATCTGTAAACCATACATATAACATGAGTAACTACATATACAGGGAGGAGGACGGGGAGGTGGAGGGATTTTTTAACACACACAGCTGCACAACCAGTAGTACAGCTAAACATTCTAGAATGAACATAGAACAGGAAGTTACTTAAATAGAATGTGATGCATTGTGCATTGCATTGTGGGTAAGAGGGCGTATGAGAATTAAGCTTGTAGCCAATGAGAATGAACATGAGGGGACGGACTGCTCTGTGGGGGTGTGAATGAATTGACTGCTTAATGAAGACTGGGTCCAGGGAGATAGCAACAACACATCCTGCCTTCCACAAATAAAAGAACTACCGCAGGCTCCATTTGGAAGAGATCATATAATGTTAATGTGCTTGGTGCCACGTGTGTGCTGTTGGTTTATTGTGGGCTCGCTGAAAGCAAGTACACGTATGTTATCTTCATTATTTATCTATACTATCAAGTTCTCCTCAAAAATGATGTAATCTATCAGTCAAGTTCTCCTCAAAAATTACGTAAGACACTGCCTTTGTACCGACTGTACACAGGCCCTTAGCCAATGAGGTGCAGCCAAAGGGTAGATCTTTGTGCCCATACATGGTATTACATGTGAGGCTTGCGAGCCCACACTGTTTCATAGGAACGGTATTTCTATTTATTATTTATTATTAGCTAAGCTAAGCTTATTGGCTAGATCAAAGTGCTTTTCCAGGCGTTTCTACAACATGGTCAATGACCGAAGAGGCCTGACTTGGGGAGCGTCCTAGCTCTACACAATGACACAGTCACGTAACGACATCACAACATCACCAAAACCATGTCGTTGTCCTTAAAAAGGACTGTACAAGAAACTAAACAGCATTTAGCGGTTTGGAGCAAGAGATCGGCATTCTAATAATGTTTCGTTGGACAGTACATCTGAAAGGGAGACGTAGGAATTACAACTCTGCTGTGGTAGTTGAAAACAAGTTGTACGCCTTCACAGGGTGCGGGTACCCCAGCAGTGATCATATTGAAGTGTACATCTTCAACACAGTGTCTTTGCTTTGGAGGAAGGTGTCCCCGGTGACCAGTGGGGACACTGAGATTCCCAACAGGCTCATGGACTACACAGCTGTGCTGATAGAAGATGTCGTTTACATCTGGGGAGGGTATAGCGACCAATACTCGCTACGTCAATACTACAATGTGCTTCATGCATTTGATGTCGACGCTCACAGATGGTTCAAACCCAAGGTTTCTGGGACTGTACCAGAAGCAAGGGATGAGCACTCAGCCTGTGTCCTTGTGAAGGTCATGTTCATCCATGGAGGATGGACCCAAACCAGATGGACTAACGACATCTACAAGTTAGACACCAGCACAATGGTCTGGTCTCTAATTAACAGCAGAGGCCCTCAGCCACCTCTTTCAGGACGTCATTCTTCCACCATCATCGGGAAAAAGATGTTTGTATTTGGGGGCTCTGGTAACCAGGGGAACAACAGCGTCAGAGTATTTGACACAGAGACCAACTGCTGGCTGAGCACACCTTCTTCACAGCTTGGTCCAGTACGACGCGGAGGTCATTCAGCCTTTGCCTATAATGGAGAGCTGTACATATTTGGCGGTGACAACATTAACCTGACATTTGATATGTGGAAATTCAATCCGGAGACCTTCTCTTGGAATAAGGTTGAGACCAAGGGGAAATGCCCACCTCAGACGTATTCCATGTGCTGTTGCATGGTGGGAGATCGTATCATCATTGTTGGAGGGACCAACCCGACATTTGATGGACAGCACACGACCACCCACACACTCACTTATGACCTGTTCATCCTAGACTTAAATCCTAGTCTGAAGACGTTATGCAAGCTGGCAGTTATTCAGTACGGTCTGGAGCAGTCGGAGCTCCCACACGACCTCAGGTGGGAACTGAGAACCATGGCTACACGAAAGAAGAAGAAGAAGATGAAGGCTAAAACTCAGGAGTAGACGTGCCGTGCCCCTCTTTTGCACGGTAGTTTTCTTATTTTCTTTTGCCCTACACGACTGACTCATTAAAGATGTGGTGCCATAGTTTTGTACTTTTTGAGCGGTGGTAAACCGCTCCATAGAGTGGCAGGGTGTGTGTCTGTAGCCTTTTTCCTCAGCGTTTTGCCATAGCAAAACGTGTGTGTGTGTGTGTGTGTGTGTGTGTGTGTGTGTAGCATAGCCTGTACATCCTAGACTCAAATCCTAGTCTGAAGACGTTATGCAAGCACAACCACCGCTCACTTCACATTGGGTGTGATTTTTTTTGTATGTGTCTATGGAGTTAACATTACTATAAGAGACCCCCAAATGTGCACATTTGTGTAAATATGTGTGTATTTTTGGTTACTTCCTGAAGGCTGAAAGCCTCTGAGCCAAAAGGCAGTTTGTTCAAACAAGTACATGATACATATAGTTGGTAAGCTATACATTTCTGCCACCACAATACACATTCATCAATCTGGCCCCCAATGGTTGGTCCTGACAGGACAAGAGGACCTTCCAGATCCTACCGGAGGTGAGCGAACGGCGGAGGGCGACGGAAGAAGAGGAGAGCGTGCTGAAGAAGAGTGTGGTGGTGGTGGGCGTCAGGGACGAAGAGCAGGACCACTGGAGGAGGGAGGGGACAGAGGGAGACGCCGGGGACCACCATGACGCCACGCCACCGGGAAGAAGTACTCACGTTTAATGAAAGCATCAACACTAATACAAGTTTAGAAATGCTTTGTTTCCAAGCAACAGTCCGGAATTCTAAATGTATTTGAGTAAAAAAGTACAAAAGTATTGGTATGAAAGTACCAACATTAGAAAGTACTCATTATGCAAAATGTCCCATTTCACAAGTTTTCAAATGTCTGAAATCTTTTGAAAATAGCGAATACGCTATGGTTGAAGTGGTGTATGTTTTTTTGTAAAGGTTTTACATAATTGTAGTGGAGTCAAATGCAATACGTACTTCCATCCATCCATCTTCAAGCGCTTATCAGGAATCGGGTCGCGGGGGTAACAGTTCCAACTGAGACCTCCAGATTTCCTTATCCTGAGCAACTTCATCCACTCCCTCAGGGATAATACCGAGGTGTTCCCAAGCCAGTGTGGAGATATAATCCCTCCATCTGGTCTTTGGTCCTCCCTGTGGGACGCGCATCGAGGACCTTCCTAGGAAGGCACTCGGGGGGCATCCGTACTAGATGCCCGAACCACCTAAGCTGACTCCTTTCCAAGTGTAGGAGCAGCGGTTCTACTCCAAGTCTCTCTCGGGTGACTGAACTTCTCACCCTATCTCTAAGGGAGATACCAGCCACCCGTCTGAGGAAACCCATTTCGTCTGCTTGCACCCGCGACCTTATACTTTCGGTCAATACGTACTTGTCTCGTGGATGTAGTGGAGTAGAAGTAGAATACAGAAAATTGGAAATCCTCCTGTATTAAGTAAATAAATAAGAACAACTAAATCTAAAGCACAGTACTTAAATGTTACTCAGTTACTTTACACCACTGATGGAAATCCTGTTCAATCCAGGCGGGAGGAGGAAGGAGTCGTCCCGCCGACAGGAAGCGGTCGCCTGCCGTCCAATGAAGCGGCCGCCAGTCCGCGTCGGAAGGAGGAAGTCCCGCCCATGTGTGTTCAGAAGAGGAGGTTCATGGTGTACATCTGTGGAGGGTACAAAGGTAACTGGCTTTATTAATATGGAATTTATATAAATGCTCTTTTGTTATGGACTTTATATAAATCATATCTGTTGTATCTGTAAAGTACTACTTTCTGTGCTGTCTGTATCCAATCGACAGTACAAAGGCAGGGCCATTAGCCAATGAGGGAGCAGCGTTCTTGGTGACATCACCACCAACAAGTAAATAACAAGGCGCAAGTTGGTACCTCGACAGAGTGCCAACTTGCCCACCCACACACATACAGACGGCACCAAACAGCACCGTAAGTAGTACTTGCACGCTCTGCTGGCGCACAAGTAGGCCATATATGGCCACGCGTGCACAAGGAGCAAGTTGGCACCTCAACAGAGTTCAGTCTAGTTTGGACTGTAGAGTTTTTAACTTCACATCAGGGGATCACAAACCCCCTCTTTTTGGCATCTGTCACATGGATTAATGTGACTTGATTGATATCAAGAAGGGCCTGTCAACTCCAGTCATGGCTTCTAAAGTAGGCAAAACCACAATGCATTGCTTTGTTTTCAAGAGTCAGTAGCATTACAAAGAACCCGGAAATCTACCACTACCATGCAGAATAGTTTTTCCCATTTCTTCCCATTAGGATTTAGAAGACCTTTTTAGGTATTTTTCCAAGTCTAAATGGGTTAAGAATGATCTAAGTGCAGCATAGCTTTGGTCTAAGGCTGGGCGATATTAGGAAAACTTGAATACCTCGATATCAATATTACTCACAATATTAAAAAAAAAAAAAAAAAAAAATGCATTATACTGTGTAGTTTTTAATGTGCTGCTTTAGGTCCACTGCCTGCCTTACCCAGATGATGAATAGCATATCCATGCATGCACACTGCACAGTACGTATAGAAGGGTTAGGTAGGTTTTAATGAAATAACCACACCTGGTTACAGATGGACTGCTTTTTTGCATGACTTGTGCTACTATTTTTCCACCCTCACTCCAGAGGGCCACATTGCATATTACGTCCTACTTTGTCACAGCTCATACAAAAGAAGCAAAAATAGCAGATCCACAAGCTCAAAACGCATCGCGCTGCGATGCGTTTTGAGCTTGTAGATCGGCTATTTTTGGCTCTTTTGAATTGAAATCCTGAAATGCAACATTTTCAGCTACTAATATAGCAGGTCATGTTTGGAATTGTAACAGCTGAAATCAATAATACATCAGTATTCTGGTATTAACCTGCGGGCCGCATTAAGTGAAAGTGGGGGCCGCATGTGGCCCCCGGGCCACCCGTTGCCCATGTATGCATTAGAAGGAGTTCTCATGAGCCCTGTCTGTGTACGCGTGCGTGCATGCATGTGTGCGTGTGTGTGTGTGTGTGTGTGTGTGTGTGTGTGTGTGTGTGTGTGTGTGTGTGTGTGTGTGTGTGTGTGTGTGTGTGTGCGTGCGTGTCAGACACGGCGGCAGAGCGGCTTGCCCTCATGGAGGAGGTGTACCCCAGCCTCTACCTGCACTGCAAGCAGAGAGGATACGACTTCACCATGCTGGACCTGCGCCAAGGCCTGGGAAACCCCGTAGCAGACGACCACCACACGGCGGAGCTGCACGTGGAGACCCTCGCCCGCTGTCAGGAGACCCCCGGGCCAAACTTCATAGTAAGATATTCACTTACTGTATAGGAAGATATTCACTTACTGTATAGTAAGATATTCACTTACTCACTTACTGTATAGTAAGATATTCACTTACTCACTTACTGTATAGTAAGATATTCACTTACTGTATAGTAAGATATTCACTTACTCACTTACTGTATAGTAAGATATTCACTTACTGTATAGGAAGATATTCACTTACTGTATAGGAAGATATTCACTTACTGTATAGTAAGATATTCACTTACTCACTTACTGTATAGTAAGATATTCACTTACTCACTTACTGTATAGTAAGATATTCACTTACTGTATAGTAAGATATTCACTTACTCACTTACTGTATAGGAAGATATTCACTTACTGTATAGTAAGATATTCACTTACTCACTTACTGTATAGTAAGATATTCACTTACTCACTTACTGTATAGTAAGATATTCACTTACTCACTTACCGTATAGTAAGATATTCATGGGGGGCACGATGGCACAGTCAGTAGAGCTGTCGCCTCACAGCTAGAAGGTCCTTGGTTCGATTCCCGCCGGGGGATGCTGTGGGCGCTGGGGGGCGTGTTCCCTATCAGTGCCCCGGGTGGGGTTGGTGAAAGGGCCTTTCTGTGTGGAGTTTGCATGTTCTCCACGAGGACAAAAAAACATGCATTAATCCTGGTCTCCTAATCTACTGGCCAAGCCTGATGGAGGGGAAAGGAACTGGTTGGAATAACGTGTTCCTTCCACATGCTACGCCCAGCCGGGGAAACTCCCCACTGTCAGGTGAAAAGAAGTGACTTGGACTCCTCATGCATAGAAGGAAGCATGAGTTCAGTCCGTTCTCTCCTCCCCAGGTTGGCAGAGGGAGTGTAGCGCCCAGGATTACTATTAGATAATTGTCACTGGGTGAAAAATGGGTTACAGAAATTGTGGATAGGGGCGCCTGCTGGCCTAGTGGTACATACCACATACTATAGGCTATGATACCTGCTGGCATCACCAGTTCGATTCCGACCTTTTCCACATGTCATTCACCGCCGGTGCCACGTTGCAAGCTTGTAGATCAGCTATTTTTGAAAAATGTTTGTAAATCTTTGAATATTTTTCAAAACTAGCTTTTGTAACTCACATCTATGCTTCATGGGGGTCCCTGGAACAACATATTTTGAGATGGGGGTCCGCGGCCAAATACATGTAATTTTGGGGGGTCCTTGACATGAAAACGTTTTAGAACCACTGACATAGAAACATGCGTTTTTCTAAAAACCTTTTGAAGGATTTAGAAGACACTTACAGTATATTGGAGAATCGGGTCAAAAATATTCAAAGACTTGCACTGACTGAACAGACTTAATGTTCACGATTTTTCAAAAATAGCAGATCTAGAAGATCGCAGCGTCACACCAAGTGAGCTTGTATATCTGCTATTTTTAAAGTAAAGTTAAAGTAATAGAGGGTATGCGCATAAGGGTATGTATGCATAGAGGGTATGTGTGCACGTTTAACATTGTTTAACGTCGTTTAATGCAATCAGATATGACTTTTCTGTTTGGATGTATGGGCTGTCAAGGCCAGGAAGTCGTTTTTTTATTCCATTTTGTAGGCGTTCCTGCATAACTTTCTGTGTATGATGATGATGTCTTTAAGTAACAAACGTCAGTAAAGTGTTTCCACCACTGGTCTCAGTTGTTTCTAGGACAGAAGCACGAGGTGCAGACCCTGCCCTCCACCATGTCCACAGAGACCTTCCAGGCCGTGGGACGAGTGCTGGGGAGAGACGGACGACAGGAACCGTCCCAGAAGACACCGGGACAGGAAGCCAGCTCCTCAAACTTGCAGTCCAGCATGGCTGCCACAGCCACAGCGGCCATCACTTTCACCCGAGAGTCCGTTTACGGAAACTATCTGAGTTTCGGGGAGGAAGAAGAGGAAGGAGATGGAGAGGCTGTGAGTTCCGGGGCGTCCAATCACAGCTCTTCCCAGAGTTCCAGTTCCTCCCAGGAGGAGGAGGCGGAGCCTAGCCCCACAGAGGGGAGGAGCTTAGCGGAGGAGGGGGAGGAGCTGACTCTCCTGCACGCCTGGTACAGGCTGGACGAGAACCCACTTCCTCCCGTCTACCGGCTACTTCCTGTCAGGTACAATTGATTAAACACTTTCTTTAGACCACTGGTTGCCACATTTTTTTACACCAACATTGCGCCTCAGACAAGGACAACTCTGGACTAAATAACATACTGTATAAGCAAATGTTCCTACTTATATTAGATAGATAGATAGATAGATAGATAGATAGATAGATAGATAGATAGATAGATACCTTTATTATCCCAAGGGGGAAATTCAGTATAATATTGATCCCAAATGAATATCCATCTATTGGGCATAAATGTCATCCAGTTTTTCCAGCAGACCGCAATGCCGACAATGGACTCTGCTGAACTGCCTGAGAAGTGGGGTTGGACGCTTTAAAGCGAAAGTGGGGCGTGGCGGACGGAGCAGCATGTGAGTGAGGGGAGCCGGAGCAGACCGCTGACCACATAATCAACGCCTGTCCACCTGTATAAACCTAGCCTGGCGGGGCCCGACGTCATCTGCGTTCAGTCACTCATTCCTTCCACAGTATAACGTCTGGACTTCCGGGGATTGGCAGCGAGTATACTGATTATTCTCTGATCGGGGCCAATCAGTGACTGCTGACAACAAGTGAAAAGCTTTCCCTGATTGGTCCATGTGTAGACGGTGGCGTAGATGCATGCTGCAGCATTTTCAAAACAACAATGGCTGCCCTTGCGATGCAACAAGTGTAACAGTTAACGCTCTAACAATAAAACAAGCAATAAGTGCAGTTATTTCAGAGTTGGAATCAATTACAACAATTAAAAAGTAACACGGCGGATGCGCTAGCGGAGTTCATCGGCCGAAAAAACTTGTTTGTTTGCCGTTCTTCCGACTGGCTGAGAGATGTTTTGCTACGCTGATTGGTTAGAGGAGTCTGTCTGTCAAGGCAAGTACTCCCACCCACTTTTCAAGCTGCCAATAGGCCGAAGGCCAGACGTTATACTGTGGAAGGAATGAGTGAGTGAACGCAGATGACGTCGGGCCCCGCCAGGCTAGTATAAACCACCCTCGGAGGCCGGCCTCTTCCATGTGGGACCTGATACGAGGGCGTGGCTGTACGCTACTGATCTGGACATCTGATGATGGCACACAAAAGAAGAAGAAGAAGCAGACCGCAGAAGAAGCCCTCATAGCATAGAGTGGAGCCCATAAGCATATTGCTTCTTACGCTATTTGGTGCTGTCTCTATGCTATGATGGCTGCTGGGGAAACTGGACGACAGGGGCGTTTCTGCCTAACAGACCCCATGGACAGTCATTTTGGGATCAATACAAACAGGAACATGATCCTAGATGTGTCCTTTAAAGCCCACCTCCACTCTGTCAGCTCTCACTACCCAGACATCCTGAGTGATGACAGCCAGCAGAGGCAGGCAGCCAGAAAGCAGTGGAGCGATACCCGCGGCCACCTCTGGAGGGCGCTGCAGCGGAGTGCGCAGGAGGCCATGGGGGAGGAGGGGGCCGAGCTGCTGCTCAGAACAGGTAGGGTTTCGTTTTTATTTATTTATTAACCTGGGAAACTATTAAATGCTATGCTTGCTAAAGAACTGGAGAGATGGAGAGACCCTAGCTTTGGTCAGAAAAAGATTTCACTGGAAGGTGAAAATCTGGTCAATGGAAATTTGAAAAGATCTGTAGGGGTGCTGTGGAGTAGCTAAAATTTCCGGGGAAATATTTTCTTTTCTGGACAAAAAGTGTATTTGAGACGTGAGGTGGGGGCTCAGAGTGTTCCCACTAAGTAAAGTAGGCTTTTAACTCCCAAAAGCCGTCTGTGTTTTGGTGAGCAGCGAAACTGTATTTTTTACTAGAGACTGGAGGTGCGCAGCGTTTCCTGCGGGAGCAAGGACTCATCGTCACTGACATTGTGTTAAGGAGAACTCCTTCTCCTTCTGCACAGGGAATTTAACACTTTTTTTTACATTTGCATTATTTCTTTTTTAATGGACAAGCCTCATGTTGCATGCTTGCAATGACCATACATAATTTAGTTCAAATCTTAGGTCTTACCGTATATACAGTATATAGACCGATGTCTGGCCATTTTCGTCCTATCATACATCGAAGCTATGGTGTGCAAGGTCTACCTACAGTACATTTTTCGTACTATTTCTATGCATTTATTGATCTGCCTACGTGTCTTAGATTTCTATTTCAATCCATTTGATGTTGATGATTTGATGTAAATGCCTGAATAGTAAACTGTACTTTCCTCCTGTCCACCTGGTCCAGTCCTGGACTGGGAGGTGGAGCAGGGCCTGAGGCCCCTGGGAGGAGCTGGGGGCCCGGTGGGGCCCCTGGGGGCCCCGGCGGAGGCCCACTGCCACTGCTACAAGAGGAAGATCCCGGACCTGCTCTCCAACCTGCGCAGCCCGCGAGCCTCCAGCTACGTAGACCTGCTGCCAGGAAGCACACGCATCGACCCCTCGCTCTGCAGTGCTCACCAGCGCTGCATAGAGAGAGTTCATAACAAGGTCTGTTCTCTGCAGTGCTCACCAGCGCTGCATAGAGAGAGTTCATAACAAGGTCTGTTCTCTGCAGTGCTCACCAGCGCTGCATAGAGAGAGTTCATAACAAGGTCTGTCGTTCTTGTTCTGTTCCGCCTTTAGGGTAAATGGCACCAGGCCTGGAATTTCATCATTTTAAGGGGCAAGGCCACTTGGCCTTTGGTGTTGTCCATTTCTTGAGGGCACACAGGCCAAATGCTAGAGCAGGAAGGCCATCAAATAAAACAATATTGTAATACATTGAAAGAATTCATTGAATTTAAGGGTTAAGTTATCGATATATGCAGTGAAAAAAAAGCTCAGCCCTGCACCAATCATAGTTACTGTTTAAAGATGGGGACTCTAGAATTAAGAATTCAGAAACTCAACAAAAGACACTGGTGTCTACATAATAACAAGACAGAGACAGAGGAGAAAGTGAAGTCAGCTGGGGCATTAAGGCCACTGTGGCCTCAGGTCATGCCATTTATTTGAGGGGCACAAGGCCAAACTGGGGGGCAACGATGGCCATGACCTTCATGGCCTCCCTGAAATTCCTGCCCTGAATGGCACATTTATATAGCGCGCCGCTTTTATCCTAGACGCTTTACATAGATTGTACATTCACCCATTCATTACATTCACACACACACATTCATACACCGATGGCGGAGGAAACCATGCAAGGCACCAACCTGCTCATCAGGAGCAACTAGGGGTTCAGAGTCTTGCTCAAGGACATTTCCACACTAACTCTGGGGGAGCCCGGGATCGAACTGGGAACCCTCCATGTTGTTGTGTTCTAATGATGGGTTTCTCTACCCCTGAGCTAATGCCCCCCCACCACTGTATTGAGTGGCGTATTGAGTTCCCAATCCAGCATACAAAACAGAAAAAGTACAAAGCTATGGCACCGCCTCTTTAAAAAAACTGGAGAGACGGGGGATCCCTTTACTGAACAAACACTCTATGCTATAACCTTTATTTTCTCCCCTCCAGTTGCGTCACACCAACATCTATGAGCGTAACGTGGGCTGGGGGAGGCGGGGTCTGAACCCCAAACGCAACCGCTCCCACCGATTCTACACCCAGCGCATCTGCTCACATGTCCAACGCACGCTCACCAGCGCCCTCAACAGGTAGGAGGACCTCTCGCATGCACGCACGCACACACGCCCCCACACACAGTACCACAGTCTGTTGACCCTTTTAAAACCTTTAAAACCTTTTTTTGTGTCCTTTTTCCCCCTCTATGCCTTGGGTTAGGGTTAGGGTTAGGGTTAGGGTTAGGGTTGCCTTAACTTAATTTTAATCTACTTTTACTTTGCCTTCGCTGTTATCTTTATGCCATCGTTTGCAAACCCTGTAGGCACTTTGAGATTTTGTGAAAATGTAAAGTAGGTTGCAAATAAAAATGTATTATTAGTATCTTGTTCTGCTTACAATTTACAATGTAGGCATTTAGCAGACATTCTTAATCCATAACGACTTACAATAAGCAAGGTAATACATCAATACAATAAGCCAAGTCAAAACAGTAACATCAACACATCAAATGCATAGAAATAGTAATCTAAGAAAAAGAACAAAGGTAGACCAAGTACAATTAAAAACTTCATATAAAACCCCCAAAAATGCTATCCAACTTTCATGTGCCTGTATGGTCATTGAGGGAAGGCGAGTGCTATGGTAAGTGCTATGGAGTGTGAAGAGTGGAGTGTGAAGAGGTGAGCCTTCAGGCCACTGTGGAAGCAACAGGGAGTGAGTGTGTTGTGTTCTGGTCCAGTGAGTGTGTTGTGTTCTGGTCCAGTGAGTGTGTTGTGTTCTGGTCCAGTGAGTGTGTTGTGTTCTGGTCCAGTGAGTGTGTTGTGTTCTGGTCCAGTGAGTGTGTTCTGGTCCAGTGAGTGTGTTGTGTTCTGGTCCAGTGAGTGTGTTGTGTTCTGGTCCAGTGAGTGTGTTGTGTTCTGGTCCAGTGAGTGTGTTGTGTTCTGGTCCAGTGAGTGTGTTGTGTTCTGGTCCAGTGAGTGTGTTGTGTTCTGGTCCAGTGAGTGTGTTCTGGTCCAGTGAGTGTGTTCTGGTCCAGTGTCATGCAGGTGAGCGTGTAGTGTTCTGGTCCAGTGAGTGTGTTCTGGTCCAGTGAGTGTGTTCTGGTCCAGTGAGTGTGTTCTGGTGCAGTGAGTGTGTTGTGTCCTGGTCCAGTGAGTGTGTTCTGGTCCAGTGAGTGTGTTGTGTTCTGGTCCAGTGTCATGCAGGTGAGCGTGTAGCGTTCTGGTCCAGTGAGTGTGTTGTGTCCTGGTCCAGTGAGTGTGTTCTGGTCCAGTGAGTGTGTTGTGTCCTGGTCCAGTGAGTGTGTTCTGGTCCAGTGAGTGTGTCCTGGTCCAGTGAGTGTGTTCTGGTCCAGTGAGTGTGTTGTGTTCTGGTCCAGTGAGTGTGTTCTGGTCCAGTGAGTGTGTTGTGTTCTGGTCCAGTGAGTGTGTTCTGGTCCAGTGAGTGTGTCCTGGTCCAGTGAGTGTGTTCTGGTCCAGTGAGTGTGTTCTGGTCCAGTGAGTGTGTTGTGTTCTGGTCCAGTGAGTGTGTAGTGTTCTGGTCCAGTGAGTGTGTTCTGGTCCAGTGAGTGTGTTCTGGTCCAGTGAGTGTGTTCTGGTCCAGTGAGTGTGTTGTGTTCTGGTCCAGTGAGTGTGTTGTATTCTGGTCCAGTGAGTGTGTAGTGTTCTGCTCCAGTGAGTGTGTTCTGGTCCAGTGAGTGTGTTCTGGTCCAGTGAGTGTGTCCTGGTCCAGTGAGTGTGTTCTGGTCCAGTGAGTGTGTTCTGGTCCAGTGAGTGTGTTGTGTTCTGGTCCAGTGAGTGTGTTGTGTTCTGGTCCAGTGAGTGTGTAGTGTTCTGGTCCAGTGAGTGTGTTCTGGTCCAGTGAGTGTGTCCTGGTCCAGTGAGTGTGTTCTGGTCCAGTGAGTGTGTAGTGTTCTGGTCCAGTGAGTGTGTTCTGGTCCAGTGAGTGTGTCCTGGTCCAGTGAGTGTGTCCTGGTCCAGTGAGTGTGTTCTGGTCCAGTGAGTGTGTTCTGGTCCAGTGAGTGTGTTGTGTTCTGGTCCAGTGAGTGTGTAGTGTTCTGGTCCAGTGAGTGTGTTCTGGTCCAGTGAGTGTGTCCTGGTCCAGTGAGTGTGTTCTGGTCCAGTGAGTGTGTAGTGTTCTGGTCCAGTGAGTGTGTTCTGGTCCAGTGAGTGTGTCCTGGTCCAGTGAGTGTGTTCTGGTCCAGTGAGTGTGTCCTGGTCCAGTGAGTGTGTTCTGGTCCAGTGAGTTTGTTCTGGTCCAGTGAGTGTGTCCTGGTCCAGTGAGTGTGTCCTGGTCCAGTGAGTGTGTTCTGGTCCAGTGAGTGTGTCCTGGTCCAGTGAGTGTGTTCTGGTCCAGTGAGTGTGTCCTGGTCCAGTGAGTGTGTTCTGGTCCAGTGAGTGTGTTCTGGTCCAGTGAGTGTGTTCTGGTCCAGTGAGTGAGTTCTGGTCCAGTGAGTGTGTTGTGTTCTGGTCCAGTGAGTGTGTTCTGGTCCAGTGAGTGTGTTCTGGTCCAGTGAGTGTGTCCTGGTCCAGTGAGTGTGTTCTGGTCCAGTGAGTGTGTCCTGGTCCAGTGAGTGTGTTCTGGTCCAGTGAGTGTGTTCTGGTCCAGTGAGTGTGTCCTGGTCCAGTGAGTGTGTTCTGGTCCAGTGAGTGTATAGTGTTCTGGTCCAGTGTCATGCAGGTGAGCGTCTCCAGAGGTCCATTTGACGTGGAGAGGAGAGAAGCTGAGAGGCTCAGAGTGCAGGAGGAGATCCAGAGACACATCCACCACGGACTGACTCTGTGAGTACTAGACATTAGGTAACGATATAGTAACTGAATCGAAAAATCCATTTTAATTTGCAATGATATACTATATTGTTTGCAAAAGCAAAATATCGTACCGTTTTGGCTTTGTATCATAAATGCAGATAATCGGTATCGAATCGTTTTGCAATGCAAACAATTGATTTTATGGAAACTAAGTATTTGTGCTTGTATTTAGCTATTTTAAGAGAGAAAATTTTAAATAGGGTTCTAAGTTTAATTCCATATAGCTACTCTTGGTCTATCGATTTTAAATCATTGAATCGAATCGTATTGTATCGTATCGCCATGAATGAACCAATATCGCCCATGTATCGTATCGTCAACCATGTATCGTGAATGATGCATATCGTATCGCTATTAAATGTATCGTTACACCCCTACTAGACATGTAACCATTCAGTCAACTCACAATATAACTCAAATTGCTGGCCTGGAATCGTACCTGAGACAACCAGGGGCTCTGGTTCCCTGGGCGGGCTCACTGACCACTCTGCTATGGCCAATCATAATTATTCCATTTTTGTTGTGTCATTTCAGAGAGAAGCAGTGGGTCCTCAGACAGTCTTTCTTGTTGTGTCATTTCAGAGAGAAGCAGTGGGTCCTCAGGCAGTCATTCTTGTTGTGTCATTTCAGAGAGAAGCAGTGGGTCCTCAGACAGTCTTTCTTGTGTCATTTCAGAGAGAAGCAGTGTGTCCTCAGGCAGTCTTTCTTGTGTCATTTCAGAGGGAAGCAGTGGGTCCTCAGACAGTCTTTCTTGTTGTGTCATTTCAGAGAGAAGCAGTGGGTCCTCAGACAGTCTTTCTTGTTGTGTCATTTCAGAGGGAAGCAGTGCGTCCTCAGACAGTCTTTCTTGTTGTGTCATTTCAGAGAGAAGCAGTGGGTCCTCAGGCAGTCTTTCTTGTTGTGTCATTTCAGAGAGAAGCAGTGTGTCCTCAGAGCAGTCTTTCTTGTTGTGTCATTTCAGAGGGAAGCAGTGTGTCCTCAGACAGTCTTTCTTGTTGTGTCATTTCAGAGAGAAGCAGTGGGTCCTCAGACAGTCTTTCTTGTTGTGTCATTTCAGAGAGAAGCAGTGTGTCCTCAGACAGTCTTTCTTGTTGTGTCATTTCAGAGAGAAGCAGTGGGTCCTCAGACAGTCTTTCTTGTTGTGTCATTTCAGAGAGAAGCAGTGTGTCCTCAGACAGTCTTTCTTGTTGTGTCATTTCAGAGAGAAGCAGTGGGTCCTCAGACAGTCTTTCTTGTTGTGTCATTTCAGAGAGAAGCAGTGTGTCCTCAGAGCAGTCTTTCTTGTTGTGTCATTTCAGAGGGAAGCAGTGCGTCCTCAGGCAGTCTTTCTTGTTGTGTCATTTCAGAGAGAAGCAGTGCGTCCTCATGCAGTCTTTCTTGTTGTGTCATTTCAGAGAGAAGCAGTGGGTCCTCAGACAGTCTTTCTTGTTGTGTCATTTCAGAGAGAAGCAGTGGGTCCTCAGACAGTCTTTCTTGTTGTGTCATTTCAGAGAGAAGCAGTGCGTCCTCATGCAGTCTTTCTTGTTGTGTCATTTCAGAGGGAAGCAGTGGGTCCTCAGACAGTCTTTCTTGTTGTGTCATTTCAGAGAGAAGCAGTGCGTCCTCAGACAGTCTTTCTTGTTGTGTCATTTCAGAGAGAAGCAGTGCGTCCTCAGACAGTCTTTCTTGTTGTGTCATTTCAGAGAGAAGCAGTGCGTCCTCAGACAGTCTTTCTTGTTGTGTCATTTCAGAGAGAATCAGTGGGTCCTCAGACAGTCTTTCTTGTTGTGTCATTTCAGAGAGAAGCAGTGGGTCCTCAGACAGTCTTTCTTGTTGTGTCATTTCAGAGAGAAGCAGTGGGTCCTCAGACAGTCTTTCTTGTTGTGTCATTTCAGAGAGAAGCAGTGGGTCCTCAGACAGTCTTTCTTGTTGTGTCATTTCAGAGGGAAGCAGTGCGTCCTCAGACAGTCTTTCTTGTTGTGTCATTTCAGAGAGAAGCAGTGGGTCCTCAGACAGTCTTTCTTGTTGTGTCATTTCAGAGGGAAGCAGTGGGTCCTCAGACAGTCTTTCTTGTTGTGTCATTTCAGAGAGAAGCAGTGCGTCCTCATGCAGTCTTTCTTGTTGTGTCATTTCAGAGGGAAGCAGTGCGTCCTCAGACAGTCTTTCTTGTTGTGTCATTTCAGAGAGAAGCAGTGGGTCCTCAGACAGTCTTTCTTGTTGTGTCATTTCAGAGGGAAGCAGTGCGTCCTCAGACAGTCTTTCTTGTTGTGTCATTTCAGAGAGAAGCAGTGGGTCCTCAGGCAGTCTTTCTTGTTGTGTCATTTCAGAGAGAAGCAGTGTGTCCTCAGAGCAGTCTTTCTTGTTGTGTCATTTCAGAGGGAAGCAGTGTGTCCTCAGACAGTCTTTCTTGTTGTGTCATTTCAGAGAGAAGCAGTGGGTCCTCAGACAGTCTTTCTTGTTGTGTCATTTCAGAGAGAAGCAGTGTGTCCTCAGACAGTCTTTCTTGTTGTGTCATTTCAGAGAGAAGCAGTGGGTCCTCAGACAGTCTTTCTTGTTGTG